>NW_015505645.1:667205-776238 GCF_001515645.1 Sinocyclocheilus grahami
GTGCATCCCCCCCCCCCCCTCCCCAAGCTTGTAAACTGTACTCCTTCAGAGACGCCTGAAATGAAACATCATAACCAGTAATTTTTACTCTCCACACACAAATTACACAGTCGTTACCGCAAGGCTGACGTCTCCGAGCTCTGAGTTTCTTTTACGCCACATAAATATTTTAATGTACTCCCTGTTATTCATATTCACAGTGCTCATAATACATGATTACAGTTCATAAATGAAAAATAGGTACACAAAATAAATACAAACTAAAGTAACATTATGGGATGTTTTTTGGTGCACCTTCTCAAGTGAAAAGGTTTATATTAACTAAACAATCTCAAAGACATAAAATGCACTATAACAAACAGGAATAAACAATGAAGAAACACTGCGGCATTTGCCCTTTAATTTCCTTCTCTGAGATGCACGGAATCACTGACTTTGTTTGCATTTCACTAAAACTATGTAATGAAAGGCGGCTGCGTGTGTGAACACGGGGGCCTCAGCTGTTGCACAAGCTTCTCTAGGTCTAAGGAATTTCACCATTCCTTAAGACCATCTTCCAGTTGCAGTTTAAGGACCAGACTCACCAGTAATAGTACAGTATGGCTTAATCAAAAGAAACTGCTATAAAATGTAACCATTAAAAGCAATAAAAACGTAAAGGAGACGTTCACCCACAAATGAAAATGAATGGGAAGGAGATTTGGGATCTATGACAGAGGGGAAGATTTTCAGTAGCCTAAATAAAAATTTCAGTCTGTTCATTACACAAAGCTTTCGTATGGCTTCAGAGACTTCGAATATAGTGCACAAGTTATATGGACTACTTGGATTTTTTTTGTCCTTTTTGGAGCTTGACACTGTATAAAGAGCAGCTCGGACATGTTTCTCAGAAGAAAATCATACTGGAATGGCTTGTATAACTAAAATCATGTGTAATACAGTTTAAAATCAGGAGCGTGTGAAGTGGTAGGGCGCAGGAGTCAGTGGGGAAGGGCCGAGGTCACGGACAATCTTATTGAGGCTGGAAATTTTCTCCTCCAGGAGGAAGTTCTTCTTTTCTGCTACTTTCTGACGCTGTTCGGTCTTCTCCAAGGCTTTGAGCAGCTGAGCATTCTCCACATACAGGTCTTTGATCAACACATCTGATTCACTGTTCCTGATCAACTACAGAAGCAGAGAGAACAGAAGGTTATACTGGAAGGCTGATTTTGACACAGTAAAATGCATCATCAAGAAAAAGGGCGGGGGAGAATGTTTGTTCTTTGTACCTGTTCTTTCAGCTGAGAGACTTTCTCCTGTAGCAGCAGTTTGAGGTTTCTGAGCGCGAGCTCCACTTCTCTCATTCTCTCCTCCATCTGTAACAGCGCCACCTCCCGCTCGTCCTGCTGGGCATACAGATCAAGGTCAGAGGTCATGAAAGATTATGATGGTTAATTGGTCTGCTAGAAATCCACTACATTAGTTATGTTAACGTTAAGTGCTCATAGAATAATGTAATTAATTTTGCATGGTTTCTGTACCTTCCCTTTCTTACAAACATAAAAAAAACTCTAAAATAGATTATATATGAGCAAAACAAAAACAAACCATCTAAAATGGATTATATATGAGCAATGGAAACAAATGTATGATTTTTTAATATAAATAATGTAAAATCGGGGACATGTAAATAAGTCACAGACAATCAAGAGTAAAGCTTTTTTTTTTTAATTAAACTTAAAATTAAATGCACTACACAAAATATTTCACCTAATAGTTTATTTGATCTCCATTATATATATAAAAAAACACATTCACATCAATAAGGGACATAACACATTTAAACCAAGTAAAACATCCAACAGAATCAATCCAACATCCCAAAAAAAAATCAATAAATTAAAAATAGACAAACACCATTAATTTATTATAAATCAGTGATGCAAAACGTACAGTAAAACATGTAGAGGTAAATAAAGCAATGGAATGAAGTTAATCAATAAAAATAAACTAAATAAAAACTAAAATTAAAAAAGACAGATTTCAGAAAAATCATCCATTACAGCTGAAGTGCAGTATCACACGTTAAAACTGTGATGCAGTGCAAACTTAAAAAAAACAAACAATACTGCTTATTTAAATACCTTACGATCTTAAAATCAATTCATAATCATAGATTGTACTACCCTTAAATGGTATTAAATGTCAAAATCCTATTTTCCTCCATGTGTGGGAGCATCTGGACCAAAGAGGAAACAACTCTCAGCCGAGCGTACATGCAGCATGATGCCACCTTGTGGCAGATTCAGGTCTTTACCAGCTGCAAAGCTACATTGACCCCAACAACTCAAACAAGAACAAGAGCAATGGAAACAAATGTATGATTTTTTAATATAAATAATGTAAAATCGGGGACATGTAAATAAGTCACAGACAATCAAGAGTAAAGCTTTTTTTTTTTAATTAAACTTAAAATTAAATGCACTACACAAAATATTTCACCTAATAGTTTATTTGATCTCCATTATATATATATAAAAAAACACATTCACATCAATAAGGGACATAACACATTTAAACCAAGTAAAACATCCAACAGAATCAATCCAACATCCAAAAAAAAAATCAATAAATTAAAAATAGACAAACACCATTAATTTATTATAAATCAGTGATGCAAAACGTACAGTAAAACATGTAGAGGTAGATAAAGCAATGGAATGAAGTTAATCAATAAAAATAAACTAAATAAAAACTAAAATTAAAAAAGACAGATTTATTTCAGAAAAATCATCCATTACAGCTGAAGTGCAGTATCACACGTTAAAACTGTGATGCAGTGCAAACTTAAAAAAACAAAACAATACTGCTTATTTAAATACCTTACGATCTTAAAATCAATTCATAATCATAGATTGTACTACCCTTAAATGGTATTAAATGTCAAAATCCTATTTTCCTCCATGTGTGGGAGCATCTGGACCAAAGAGGAAACAACTCTCAGCCGAGCGTACATGCAGCATGATGCCACCTTGTGGCAGATTCAGGTCTTTACCAGCTGCAAAGCTACATTGACCCCAACAACTCAAACAAGAACAACCAAATCTGGCAGGAAGGATTCGGTGATTGGACCACACAGACTAAAGTTCAGAGTTCAAAGGGGAGGTGATCTCACAGGTTGCAATTCTTCTGTTATTGATGATGTCACAGCTCTTACACCTGTAGAAACACATACACACAGCACTATATACAGACTTCTTATATCCATATCCACGCACACACACACACACACACACGAGTTGTGATAGAACAGACTTACACAAACAGACCCCCAAACACTTAATAAAGATACACCAAGAGCGTCATCCATCACCATTCACATAAACAACATAGTGGTCGCTCTAACACTGCTTCAACAAATAGAACAGGCCCAATGCTGCCCACATGCCTCCTAAAGAGTGTGAATACGGGTGACGACTGTTTTCCAGAACAGAGCAGACAAACAGAGACACCAGGCGAGCCCAATTCACCGAAGGACCAGACACACAGTAAATATTCCCCAGAGAGTGCTGCGTATATACATCGTTACAGTGACCCCGAGAGAAATCTCATCCCGGCTGTGATGCTGAGTGTTTGGGTGCAAGCGTGTTACCTGCATGTCGAAGTCTGGGCCGTCGCTATGGTGCCGTCCTCTCTGTTCCCCCGGCAAATGTAGAGGAGATGAAGGCAAGACTGCAGCCAGCTGAGCCTGAAACAACAGAGGATCAATGTGTTATTATGAGGAAACAAGTGTTTGTGGACATGACAGTGATGCCAAATGTACTAGGGTACCAAGCCAACTCTACATTTTGATACTGTGAGACTATGTATTATTGACCAGAAAAAGAAACATTTCGGTATTATTATAGGCCTATATATATATAAAAATACACAGAACATTTACTATGGAGGCCCAAACCTGCAGAAATTAAAAATTAATAACTAAATGTTAAAATAGAAAAATCTAGGAATATATGACTTGATAGAACAAATACAATTCATTTTTTTAAATAAATTTAGTCCTGAACTTATTTTGGTATTACTAAAGGACTAAAGGTTATTGTCAAGGGACAATGTATTTTTAGATAATTAAAACAATAGATAAATAAACAGTTCATTATTTATAAATTAATGATGTCAGAAAGTTCAGTAAAAACATGGAGAGGTAGATAAAGCGAGATGGATTAAGGTGAAATTAACATTGGCAAGGAATAGCGTAAAACACTGTTATTAATTAATTAATTTATTTATTTTTGGAGTGTTTACTTAAATAATGACAATTTATTTACACAAGAAATACTTAATTAAATCTGTAATTATTTATTAAAATTAATATTAAGGACTGTATTCAATAGCTTCAAAACTTTTGCTCACCTGCATTAGCCAACATCGTCAAACATGGGCTAAATTCAAAATCTATAAACTATATATTAGGCAAAAAAACAATATGTAAAATGAGTAGTATGTCCAAATTCACAGTATTCACAGTAAGCAAAAAGTTCCCGAATGACCTACTACTTCAGGAGAAATTCTGATATAATGGATATAATATGATATATGGATATAATTCTGATATAATGCATCCAGATTTTATTCATACTAAACACGTTCCTACTGTATAAAACCAACTTTTTAAGGTTGCAAAGTAACTACCTATTTAAAAGAAGTTGAACACAGCAATGGACTAACTGCTAGGTAATGGCTTCGATCAGCACTAAAAAGCATGTAAAAAGTTTAGTTTGGGGAATTGAGGTGGGGGTAACCTTGTTCCGTATTGACAACAGCTGTACATGCAGAGCCTCCATTTCACGTTTCAAGGCTGCTTTTTCTTGATCTGTAGTTTTCACAAGTCCTCTCTGTTTCACACTTAATGCCTCCAGCTGGCAGATCTAAAAAAGAACATAAACTTCATTATCAAATGCTTGCACACATCCTATGGCTGGTGTTTAGTAAACATGCTCTTACCTGCTGCTTTGACGACTGCAGCTCTGAGCTCATCTCGCTCATCTGCCACTTGAGTTGCTGGTTCTCCTCTGTAAGTGAGGCATGCTCCGCCTCCATCAGCTCAGAAAGCTCCGCCCACACACGCCTCCCTTGTTGCTGACCAGCAGACACAACGGAAACCTCCAACAACTGATATGGAGATAGGAGAAGGAAGCAGGAAGGAAGAGAAAGTTAGTTACAGGGGGTAGGGGGAGATAAAGAGTTGTTTCAGTGTCTCCATATAACAAATGACAGGAGCTCAGGTCCTCTACTACAGTATACTCACCTTCTCATTGGCAGCTTGCAATTGTTTGTGCAAAGAAATCACTTCCTGTTTAAGGGCATCTCTTTCTTGCTGTGTGATGCGTAGGTCAGATTTGAGACGAGCGTTCTGCTGAGTGACCGTCTGTAAAGATGAATCCAGTAACATGACCTGAAGGAAACCAAGCGACATTTGCCAAAGATTCCCTCAAAGCAAAAAAACTAAACCAAACCCCAAACACCAAAAAAAAAACAAAAAAAACAAACAAAGCAAAATCAAATGAAATCAAATAAAAACAAACAAAAACAAAAATTAAAATAAAACCAAAAAAGAACAAAAAAAAAAAACAATGGAATAAACCACCATACAAAAAAAACAAACAAAACAAAACACACACACGCAAAACAAAACACAGCGAGAGTAAGCCGTAAGGTGGTCTTTCATTGTTTGTGCTTTTCATACCTTTTCTATGCACCGATTGAGTTCCGATCTAAGCAGTTCCTTTTCTGTTCGGGAAACAATCTCCTCCCGATCACACAACTAATTAAAAAAAAAACAAAAAAGAAAAAAAAAAAAAAAACAATGGAATAAACCACCATACAAAAAAAACAAACAAAACAAAACACACACACGCAAAACAAAACACAGCGAGAGTAAGCCGTAAGGTGGTCTTTCATTGTTTGTGCTTTTCATACCTTTTCTATGCACCGATTGAGTTCCGATCTAAGCAGTTCCTTTTCTGTTCGGGAAACAATCTCCTCCCGATCACACAACTGTAAGCAATTGTGTATGTGTGCATAGAGAAAGACAGGCACAGAGGAAAAAAAAGATTTGTATGAATGTTCGTCCCTCTCAAACTCTCGAGCATATTACTATAAAACTGACGCATTTAAAACCATACCCCATTCTTTTCATTGGCTGAGCTGTCATGTTGACGTATCACTTCCTGGAGCGCATGTCGAAGTACATGATGTGCATTCTGCTGTAATAAAAAATTCTCCTCCTCTAGCTGCTGTCCCAGGCGGCGAGGCTCAGAGAGCTGAAGAAAATGAAATTAAGAGTGTGTTTGTGTGTGGACTTGTGCAAATTATTAAATACAAACATTTAACCACGTATGCAATTATAAATAGAAAAATAATAGATGGCAAAAGTGGTTTATAAGTGTATAAGGAATCCTAATTCTGAGAGTAACTCCATCTAAGAAAGTTTAACTTTCTGGGTAATATAATTAAATCTTACCTGTCTCCTAAAAGCTTGTACCGATCTCTTCCCTTGCTTGATGTGATGTAATCTGGACAAAGACATTTGTCACATCATTTACCCGCACTTACATAGGACAGTTAAGAACTCTCAGTGTGCCTATCTTACCGCAGGTCATCCTGGTTCTCTCTCAAGTCCTCCTCTCTTACTGTCGAGATCTTGTGCCTCAGAATGATGTTCTCTTTAGCCAGACGACAAACTTCATTCCTAAACACAGAGTGCATTGTAAATCTACTTGGTGGTACTAAACTGCATACTTGCATTAAGGCTTGGTGTAAACAGCCCCTTAGTCTGTTAAACTTACAACATGCTCCACAGTGCACTGAAAATTTTTAACAGTTTAGACAAGGGTTGGGTCAAAACAGGTATGTCACAAAACGTGAATACAACTCTACCAGAAGGTAACAAGTGTGTGGGAGGGAGTAATGATGGTGGATGGGGCTCTATCTCTGCAAAGAGGTGGGGTCTACAACAGGCAGAAGTGACTGAGCAGCAGGGAGCAAATGGGACAAGCAGAGCGGGGATACTGATCTACTGAAGCAGGACACAGGAGACCATCACATGGTACCTCCGCTCTTGCATTTGTTCATGGATCCTAAGAGATTTGCCCTGCAGATCAGCAAGTGCTCGGCGTAGTTGTGAGTTCTGTTTCTCAAACTCCATGCAGAAGAATTCTAGCTCTGTCACCGCAGCAATCTTCTCCTTCAGCTGGGAGTTGTAGAATGAGTTGTTGGAAGTATCTGAAGAGTCAGAGTCCCACTGCAGCACCTTATCAAGTTCCTGGATATGTACCTTCGGTTTGGAATTCTCCATTCGAACTCGTGCAGTCTCTTCTAGCACAGATGCCAGCTGTTTGTGGAGATCCTGGACTATGTGCATCTTGTCCTCCAGACTCTTGACCCTCCTCTCCAGTTTTCTGTTGTGTTCTACAAGCTGCAAGTTCTCTTGGATGCTTTGCTCAAAACAGACCTTTATCTCAGCAAGTTGCACATCTTTGATTTGCTTAAATTGCTTTGGTACTTGATGTGTGATATCATCTTTCTCCAGATCCTGCCATTTAGGGCTCTGAAAGCGAGAGCTAGTGAATTCTATAGCTTTTCTGTACTGCATACCATTTTCTTGAAGGTCCAGGATCTCCTGCATGCACACATCTCTCAGATCAGTAATTTGGTCCTGCTCTGTGTCAACTGTTAGGGTACAAACTTCCTTTACAAAAGCCCTGATTTCATTTTCAAGACTTGAAATACTGATACCGTCCTCTGAACTATCTTCAGTCTCAGGTTCAACTGGTTTGCCATTGTATTCAGTCTGGGTGTCATCTTTGCTTGGAGATTCATGGTGTTGCAAGCTCTCCTGGTTATAGGAAGCTTCAGATTCTGCAGAGAAATTACCTTCTGTTTCTGTGCCATTCAAAATATCCTCCTCAGCCAACTTCAAAGTCTCTGTGCTATTGCTCTTAACATCCTGCTCTTCTCTCAGTTCTGTATCTTCAAAACCATCCACTTCAGGATTCTCCTTAGTCTTTTCCTTCTCTACTTTAGGACAATCAGGGGTTTCTCTGTTCCACTGTTGTTAGATTCTACATAAGCTATGTCTAATTTAACATCAGAAAACGAGATCAAAGTTATAACTCCGACCTCTGGGCATCTGTGTAGCTGTGGATTTCCAAAGTCTGGGTCAGTACCTTCATCCACTATGCCTGCTTCCTCTTCATCCTCTCCGTTTACAGAAGACTCCCCACATATGACGTGCTTTGGACTGACTTCATCACTAAATCCTGTGCAGGTTTCTTCGTTGAGTTCATCAAAGGGCTGTACTGTGGATTCTTTGCAAGTTTCTTCACTGACATCTCCATTGGGTTCTACAGAGATTTCTACAGTGGACTCTATGCAAAGTTCCCCAAAAGGTTCTGTAGAAGGTTCTCCAGTGGTTCCTGTCAAATGCAACACGGTTTCCTCCAACTGCACCACTCTCAATGCCAGTGCATCTCTCTCTGCAAGCAGAGCCTTTCTCTCGTCCTTTAATTCCTGACAGAGAAGCTCTTCACCCTCCTTCATTCTGCAAATCAGCTCCATGTTTTCAGAGAATGCAAGTACTTCCCCTCGCCTGCTCTCCAAAGCAGACAGACTCCTTTGAAGCTCCGCTCGCTCCTGGATGAAGTCATCCACGGCCTGTTTCAGCATCTCTTCCAGCTCAGTGGATTTGTGCTCTGCTTGTGCCAGCAGCAGGTCTTTGGCCTCCATCCTATCCTGCAAATGCTTGTGCAGCTCATTGAGTTGACGGCTCAGCTCAATTTCTTTGGTTCGAGCAGCACTGGCAAAAGCCTCCAGCTCGGCCTGAAGCTGTAGGTTCTTGTCTGTCAGAGCTTTAATATCTTGCGCATGTGTGAGCTCAAGGCTTTGGCACTCCTTTTTAAACTCCTCCCTCTCTAGGTCCAGCACCTCCCTCAACAGCTTCCACTGTTGCTCTGCCTCCTTGGTGGCTGCCTCTGACTCCTCCTCCCAGTGGGTGCGATCTGCAGCATGCTGTTGGGTAAGTGCTGCAATCTCATGTTGGTAATGTTGCTCGAGTTTATGTACATCCACCTGAAAACGCTCAGACACTGCCTCTTGGTCACCACAGAAACGGATTTCCACCTCTTTGAGTCGCTGACAGAATTGTTTCTCCAGCTCTCTCCTGTACATGGCCAATCAACATAAATAGCTTATAACATCACCTAAAAGAAATATGAACCAACCATATTGCAGAGTGGAGAAAAGAATAGCTGATAGAGGTTTTTGTATGTTTCAAAATGACAAGTTGAGTGTTGTTAAATCCAAAAGCATGACATATAGGCTTAAGAAGCATGTCTTAGGTTTAAGAAGCATTGGCTGCCTTTATATGTATAATATATATCCCAAATATTTTAAACTACAATGAATAAAAAAAATATTTTTCCCCGAGTAAAAAATATAGATACTTGAGAAACAACACTGCATAAGACTTGTTTTCAAAGAATGTACCTTTAATACAAATATACTTTGTTTTACTGCAGTTTTTTTTAAATGTGTTTATACTATAAAAATATACTTAATATATATTATATGTTTATATGTTATATAAAAAATTGCCAGTGCAGTAAGATTTATGTTTGTTTGTAATTTAACACCATGGCATTAAACAGGTAAAAACGCAATAAAAAGATATTGAAGATTAAAACCTATACACGATTTTTTTTACTTTTTTTATTACTAAAAATAAAATGAATAAATAAATTAAAATAAATTTTCTCAAAAATAAATAAATAAAATTAAAACCACTACAGTCCAGTTACATTTGCTTATACACAAAGACAAATTCTCTGAAAACAACTCTTCTACTCGTATACAGGTAATCTATCTTGTTTCAAGGATTCTAGATATTTCTTAGATATCTAAGACAAAAAAATACATATGCTAAGTTAAACATTTTGCTGTGTATTCATTTTAAGCACCTACCTTAAAAGAAAATGGCTAATTAAATTAGTCTTACTTCACATATAAAAATGCTAAAGGTTTAAAGTTAGCAATTCTAACTAGTGTGTCTTACCTCTGTTCTGCAATATCGGAGCGTAGTTTCTCCAAAAGGCTGCTGAGCCTTTCTCTCTCCTCGCTGTGTTTGGCACTCAGCTCCTGAATGGCCTCCCTCTGCGCCTCCTCCATCCGGCTCTGCTCCTCATTCAGCACCTGCTGCCACCTCCTCTCCTGCTTCTCTCTCTCCTGCTCCAAACAGGCTTGAAGTGCCTCCTCATGCTGTTTCTCCAGCTGAGCCCGCTCTCTCTCCCAATGCTCAATTAGAATGCTCTCTGTCTCCTCCTGCTGTGAGCGGAGGTGTTCCCTCTCCTCCTCCAAACGCTGTAGGAGCAAAGCGTGATGTTTGTTCTCTAACGAAGCCCGCTCTTCATCCCACTGTTGCCTGAGCCTCCTCTCCCTCTCCAACCTCTCCTCAAGCACGGCCTGCAACGCCTCCTTACTGATCTCTCCTTGTTCCTTCCTCTCCCGCTCCCATTCCTCCTTAAGCCTCTGCTCTCTCTCCTCTAGCAGAGCTTGCAATGCCTCCTTACTGTTCTCCTCTAAATCCTGCCTCTCCCACTCCCACTCCTCCCTGAGCCTGTTTTCCAGCTCAACACACTCCTGTTCTGTTCTATGCTGCATCTCCTCAAGCTGAGCACTTAGCACCTCCTCATAGCTCTTTTGCTCTTCTTTCCACTGCTCCTTGAGCCTCTTCTCCTCCTTTTCCTTCTCTTCTTGCAGTCTCTCTCTCTGCTCCTGCAGATTGGCCTCCAGCCCCTCCTGGTGCTTTAATTCCATCAGACTCACCTCCTCAGCTTGCACTCTGATCTGCTCTTCATAGGCAGTCTGTTTTTCCTCCAAAACTTGCACCTTTGCTTCCAGCTGTTCTACATGGCTTCTGGCATCCTGCGCCTCCTGCGTGAGAGAGTGAAGCTCCTGTTGGTGGAGAGTTTTGAGGGCAGAAATGTCCTGCTCCAATCTGTTCGCGCTCTCTTGTTCTCTTGCCAGCTCCTCCTTCAAAACCTGCACCTCCTGTTGGTGCTGCAGGGAGAGATGACTTCTCTCCTCCTCTGCACTGTGTTTTTCTTCATAAACCTACAGAGGGGGTCAGAGAGCAACAGGAAGGGTCAACTTTTATTCTTTAAACAATCTAGAAAAGTCTGGCATATACTTTAATCTTTAAGGTACGGTTCAACTAAAAATTAAAATTCTTAAAGGTACAGTTCACCAAAAATTAAAATTTTCATTTTTGGGTGAACTATCCTTTAAAACTGATCTGAATGCAAATACACTAACCCCCTCCTTTGGTTTCATACAACTCACAAAAACTATACTGCAGCTATAAATTCTTTTCATAGTTTTAGTTTATGTACGTCTCACCATTGTCCTGATGTTTTCTATCTCTCGTTGGTGCTGCTCCAGTAACATCTCGGTCTCTAGACTCATGTTTAATGGCTGCTGCTCCTGAGAACCTACAAATGCACACACACACACACACACACACACACACACACACAACAGCACAGCTGAGTACATGTGACAGAAGATGGACTCCAACTGTAAGCATTTAGATTTATCTATGAGTATTCAGTATGAGCAGACATGTAGGTTACCTGGGTCTGGACTCTTGCTGGCCAGTTCATCAGACAGGCTCAGTCCAGGAAGTGTTGAGGGTGTGTGGCCAGAAGTCTGATATTCCTCCAGCTGAGCTTCCAGCTCATCTATACGATCCTGCAACTCCTACAACACACATACAGATATAGATGTGAATTTGAGTGAGAAATAATAGACTGAAACAAAAGGAAAGTAAACATAAATAGAGAGGTTACAGACCCTGCACTGCTCCTCGTAGTTCCTGCGCAGCTGTCTCAGACGCTCCTCCTGCTGGTAAAACTCTGCGCTGTCTGGATCCAAATCACCAAACTACACACAAAAGCATTTTCCTATTGTTCATGATTTACTGGACAAGGATTTTCAAAAAAAAATAAAAAAATTGGCATAACTAGAACAATGTTTATTCATAAAAATGTATAACATGTCTACAGAGTTTTATGTTTTAATCAGTTTACATGACTTTTCCAGTCCAAAAAAAAAAACCCCATCACAAAATGGGCTACCTTATATAGCCAGATTTATCAAGACAGTAAGAAACCTGATGTAAATAAATAGATGTCTGTAATGATGTTAGCAGGCTTGAGTAAGTAAGGAAAGTTTGGTGTGTCTTTGGTGATGTTACTATTGACATATGCATGTTTCTCCTCATGTCAGTACTGATGTCTGTGTCCATGCTAATTCCAGTACCTTCTCTTTCAAAACACCATCCAGATTTTTTTGCACTTTGTTCAACTGGTTTTCTGCCTCGACCAGTTTCTCTGTGGTCTCAATAAGCTCTGACTCCAGACGACCATTTTCCTACACAGTACAATGTTAATGAAGACAAACAAATACAATACATTTTGCAATTCAAATCAAAATTAAAATGACAGGTTGACAGGAATGTGATGTGAACATGTAGCAGGCAATTGATGGTGTTTAAAAAAGAAAAAACTCAATGCAAAATGCTGATTACTTTAATGGTGAGAGATAGATGTTCTCGTAGGAAGGTTTCATCTTCTCTCATCTTGCCAATTTCCTGTTCAAGCTCATCTCGTTGCTGATTGGCCTGCTGCTGCACAAGCTCCACCTCTTTACTAAGCTCTGCCCTCAGAGTGGTCATATTCTCTTTATATTGCTGCTCCAACTTCCTATTTAAATTGCATCCATGGACATAAACACACATGCATTTGACATACGAATACACCCACATGCATCAACCATCAATGTCCACAGAACAAGCCTTCTGTGTTTATGCAGCCATTTCTGCAGGTAAACATCGATACAGCTGTGGAAAACGTCTCATCACAGATAATATGCAGAAAAAAGATGGGATTGGAGAATTTGAAATCTATAAGAGCTTTCTGCTTTCTGAAGTATAAAGTAATATGGGTTGATTTATGAACAAGGGAAAAGGGGCAGCTGATTGAAGGTGAAAGGTTACCGGAGGTTGAGTTCGTTATTGCGCTCAATGGAAGCATGGTGGTCATCGACCTCAGACGCTAGCTGAGATTTCAGTTTCTCTGCTTTGTCCAGATCAAAGCGAATCCTCTCCTTCTCACGCCTTTCCAGGTCGACACACTCACTGTCACACAAAGAATTATGACATTAGAAGCAAACCGGAGCCCTGATGGTTGTAAAATGATCTTGAATAAATCTGAATAATGAGCAGAAGTGTGTAAAACAATCTGGAGCGAGTCTGAATAATGACCTGGACTGAAGCAGAATAACAAGATGTGATTTAGAATAAGAGAAAACAATAGGTTTTAGCATTATATAGTCTGCGTCATAATAGCAAGCTGGGGTGATCTGGAATGATTTAGTGCTTGACATAGCTAGAACAAATATAAATTCATTATATAAATTAACATGACTATTTAATATTTTGTTAATTTCTAACACCTTCGGTACATATATTTATATATATCCAAGTTTTCCAAAATTGTTGGAATCCTGATTCTTAAATAAAAAATTAGTTGAGGTAGCAAATTAAAATACGAAATATGTCCGTTTTCATCTTGTTTTTAGCTTTATTAACTTATTCTAAAACATATTTGGTCTTATTTGAAATCCTTTGGTGCCATTTTGCGAACCCCTTGGAATTGTACTAAGCCAACCTAGTGGGCCCCAGCCCCTTGATTGAGAACCACTGACCTAGAATGAGATGGAGTATGTGTGAATAACAAACTGATCTAGCGTGATGCAGCGTAGACAGCCAAAGTACTCTACAGTGAATAAGAATAATGAACTGGTGTGAATATTAGTTGAATTTAATGAATTATTATTTGGATGATCATACCAATTATAAATATGAATCATGCAGTAGTACGCTGGAGCAGCTCTAGTTCTAAATCTCTAAATCTGGACCGAGCTTGAGTGAGCTGTGAGAGTTGGAATGAGCTAGAGTTCAGATACATGGACTCACAGCAGATGTCTGATTTCTGCCTTAAAGCTCACTAGCGCCGCCTGGTGGATTGAGTTCTTAGTGCTCAGCAGTTCATTCTCTAAAGCAACGGTCAACTCAGACAGATTCACTTTACCTTCCAGATTAAAATCCAGAGCCTACAGACAGACACACACATACAAAAACTTGTTACAAATATCTCAGTTTAAATGCAGAGTTGTGAAGACGCACAATGTCTATGTATGTTACCTGTAAGATCTCTGAGCTATTGTCCACTCCCTCATCCATCCACCTGTAAAGCAGAGTTTCCACAGGAGCATGTCCCGATCCATCATCCAAATCCGAAAACACCCGCAGACCGATTGTACTGCTCAAAGCACATGAGATCCTACGTCCCGACTCATCAAACTTGAAAGAAAGATGGAGAAAAGAGGTTTAACACTTATATTTAGGCATTTATATTTTATTTTATTTATATTATATCATATTTGCACACAGCCTATTTTTGTGTACTACCTGCGTGGAATGTAGTCTCTTTAATTGTCTGTAGGGTGTAGATGCTGATGGTGTTGGTGGTTTGCTGTGGTTTATTATGCATGAGATGAATTCCTGTACATCCATTGCGCTTTCATCAGCACACTGCAACAGATCCTCGTCCACCTGGGAACATTCAAACACACAGGAACCACGTGTTAATATGGTACTTAAAGGGATAGTTCACCCAAAAATGTATTTTCTATTTTCATTTACTCACCCTGTTGGCCCAGACTCAAAATAATTTGGTTATTCTTTGAAACAGATTTGTAATGGAACAAAAAAGATCATAAAGGGACTGTAATATGATTCCATATGAATCAAGCTATTTAATCCAGGTCTTGTGAGGAGATATAACCGTTTTATATAATGTACAGATTTGATTTAGGCTTTTATTTCCATCTAGACAACGATTGACACATACATACAGTGCATCACGCATGGTAAACACTGGATGTTCAGCGGCGGTACAGAAACCTCTCAGGTTTCATAAAAGATTTGTGTTTGAAGATTAACCGAATGACATGAGGGTAAATGACAGTTTTCATTTTTGGGTGAACTATCACTTTAACCACTTAATGCATCTCAGGTTGTGATAATGGAAAATACCTCAATGCCTATGTGCTGGCAGAGTGTGTGTAGCTGTTGCAGTGTGGCCGTGCCGTTTATGGGCAGAGAGAGTTGATGGCAAGCGTTATGCAAACGCTCCTCCATGTCACAGAGTGGCACTGCACTGCCACGTGGTGTGCTGGGTTCATCTGGGTTCCAGAGGTGCAGCTGACCTGCACACAATCCAGTGTAAATGTCTTGCATAAGGGAATAAAAAAAAAAAGAGTATTTAAACTTACCTTCTGCTTCAAACTCTTCAGAAATGCTGATGTCAGCATTCCAGCGCTATAAAGAAAATAATAAAATGCACACATGAAAAACTCTGACAATCACAACCCCAGGAGGGGCTTGTGATTGTGAGCAACAATATGAAAGCAGCAGACGTCAATAAAGAGGTAATCTTCATCTCTATTGCACTGATATGAGCTGAGAACACATTTAACAAGAGGTGTTAATGATTAAATTGTGGATTTTTTATCATTTATAATGTAACGGTTTAGGCTTACTGGCTGTCAATTAATCAATGTCAAAACAAATGCCTGTATTTATTGGTCCACTTAATATATGCACTATGGTTTCAAAATTTGGGGTCAGTAAGTTATTTTTTAAAAAAAAAAAAAAGAGTATTTAAACTTACCTTCTGCTTCAAACTCTTCAGAAATGCTGATGTCAGCATTCCAGCGCTATAAAGAAAATAATAAAATGCACACATGAAAAACTCTGACAATCACAACCCCAGGAGGGGCTTGTGATTGTGAGCAACAATATGAAAGCAGCAGACGTCAATAAAGAGGTAATCTTCATCTCTATTGCACTGATATGAGCTGAGAACACATTTAACAAGAGGTGTTAATGATTAAATTGTGGATTTTTTATCATTTATAATGTAACGGTTTAGGCTTACTGGCTGTCAATTAATCAATGTCAAAACAAATGCCTGTATTTATTGGTCCACTTAATATATGCACTATGGTTTCAAAATTTGGGGTCAGTAAGTTATTTTTTTTAAAGAAATTAATGCTTTTATTCAGCAAGGACACATTAAATTGATGAAAAGTGACAGTAACGACATTCATAATTTTACAAAAGATTTCTATTTTCAAATAAATGCTGTTCTTTTCAAAGAATCTTGAAACAAAATGTAGCACACTTTACAGAAAAATATTAAGCAGCATAACGGTTTTAAATATTGATGATAATTAGAAATGTTTCTTGATTTTGTATGAGCATATTAGAATGATTTCTGAAGGATCATGTGACACTGAAGAACACACAAATTCAGCTTTGCTATCACAAAAATTACATTTTAAAATAACTTAGAGTAAAAAATAAATATAAAAAGGAATTCTAAAATGAATAACATTTCATAGTATTACTGTTTTGCTGTACTTTTGATAAAATAAATGGAGCCTTGTTAAGCATAAATAACTTTTCAATAACATTTAAAAAATCGTACCGACTTGTATGTGTATATATGTATATGTACAGTGGGTACGGAAAGTATTCAGACCCCCTTAAATTTTTCACTCTTTGTTATATTGCAGCCATTTGCTAAAATCATTTAAGTTAATTTTTTTCCTCATTAATGTACACACAGCACCCCATATTGACAGAAAAACACAGAATTGTTGACATTTTTGCAGATTGTACCCACTGTGTGTGTATATATATAAGTACACACACACACATATATAAATACTAAACAAAATAAAAATTAAAAGCAAAATAAATATACTAAAATACAAAATTTGCCATAAACCTACATTTTTGAATGCAAAACTAAAAAGTCACTCAATCAACTTCTTCTCTATTGTTTGGTCAAGATCATTGTGTGCGTGTGTTCAAATATAGACAGAGTGAATTTCTAGGGGTGTAGGGAGCAGATGGAGAATACGTGCAATGGAATCCAGGGGGTGGGGAAGGGTCATTGTTCATCAATAGAAAGCCCCCAAACCCCCCTCTCCCAAAACACACACCCCACACATCTGCTGTTGTAGAACTGGAGGATTGTTCACACATCGGACAATCAGAGAGAGCTCTGCACAGCAGATTAATGTGTATTAATGTGCACCTGCTGGAAAGCGTGGCCAGTCACACACAAAAGCTCACAAACACAAGCCAGCATGAATTTGATAAAATTATTTTCATCATGAGACATCATTGCCTGATAGTTCGCGTTAAAGTGGGGTGTATCTTCTGAGTGTCTGAAATATCATTAACTCAAACTAAACTGGTGTCAGAGCAGAGGGCAAAGACACACACACTCAGACACATCGCAACTAGCTCCAAAACACAGACCCAGACTGTGTGTTTTGGAGCTAGTTGCGGCTGAATAATTTAACCTTCAACTTTAACCTTCAGCTTTATCTGCGTATTCAGATATGCTTGATTCCAAACGAGAAGAATGTGGTTTAACCTTTAAGCTTCACCGTTATTCATGTTTGTGTGTGTTTGTTACCTCACGTTTCCTGGGTACAGTCCTGTCATCGCTCTCTTGAGCATCTTCATCCTTCTCCTCCTCCTCCTCCTCATCTTCAGCCTGTGTGGGTGAATCAGTCTGCGTATGAATGAACTCTGGAGCAGAGCGGCGGCCATAGCGCTTGCTGCCCTTTATGAAGCGTGGCTGGACTTCTGGGGAATCTAGGGGTGAGATTAAAGGACTCTTACAACACTTACAAAAAAATAAATGCATTCCTCCACAGTGACATCTAACAAGAGCTCAACTTTCAAAATACTTGCTACTCTTTCACAAATTTTGCACAAGGAATCACTATGTCTAATGATCACATATCTTTACATATATATCAGGTCAGACAACTTTTTAAATAATTAAAGATACCATAAAACAGTAATATTTAGAAATATTACAAATGTTTTTATTTATTTTAAAACATTTTAAAATGTAATTTTTTTTCTAGTCTTCAGTGTCACTGTGTCAAATCATTCTAATATGCTGATTTGGTGCTCAAGAAACATTTCTTCTTCTTATTATTATTATTATTATCAATGTTTAAAATAGTTGTGCTGCTTAATATATTTGTGAAAACCATGACACCTTTTTCAGGATATGCTGAAAGTTCAAAAGAACAGCATTTATTTGAAATTAATCTTTTGTATCATTATGAATATATTTATGGTCACCTCCTTGCTACTTTAAAGTATGTATTTTCACATCAAAAGTTTGAACAGTAGTGGATATGGGCACCACAGAGTTTAAACAAACTATATCATAAACTCTGCAGATTTCATTACAAGATCATTCATGGTATATTAGTAACAACCAAACCAGTGGCACATGTTGATAAGAGTGGAGGACATTTTTAGGAACAAAATCTGTGAACTCAGTTTAAATTATCGTTCACCTCAGAAACCTGTGACTGAAATGCATTTGAGAGCATGAATAAATGACGAATGGCAAGTTTTGTTTATTGAAGCCCAGGGTAACACATACATTGTGTGTATAAATGCTGTCTACCAAATGTTTATAAGCAGAAATGATTCATGAAGAAATAATGTTTACTAAGCATCACCATTTCTATTGCTTATAATTAGGCAAACACTTAGAACATACTGCATAGCAATGCCCTGGCTACCATCATTAACTGTGAGATGTCATAATTAGCGAAGAGCTTGTTTTAAGATAGAATAGTCTTCATTTACACTCTCACTATTCTCAGAATAATCCTCCTTAATCCAGATTTAACCTTACATCCTCCCTTCACTCTCTGAGCTCAGGCTGTCTGGTTTTTAATACATTCTTGATTACATCATGATTTCTAAATGCTGAGCAGAACCGCTTGATCACAACCTGTATCAAAAACTGTGTGTCAATTATAGTAGATAGATTAGTCATAAGTCAAGCAGACCGAATAATCAACAGCTGTAAACATATAACATATACTATATTAGACCTAAATTGATATATAGAATTAATAAATAGATATTTATTTCTAAAGGTTTTGGTGACTTTTATGAAACAAAGCATGTATAGATATTATTTGAAAAGGGTGCTTCAATGGTAATACCAATATCCAAAGACGATTATATTTTTAGAATGGAATAACTATACAACTTAATGAGACATTCATAAAACTGAGGATTTAAACTGCTCTTTTTACACAATATTGGTTCCAGCAAGCAAGGTTACATGATGCCAATAATCTAAAATGCTCAATTAAGTTTAAAGATCTCATGTCCGTTCATTATATGGTTTAAAACGGCAACCTTTTGGTTACCAGCCCAGATATTATAAGGATGTTACCTGGTCGTTCAAGACATTCTTCTGGATCATTTGTGTTCGTGCTTGATAACACAAGGATCAGCGCATCCTTAAACTGTTCAAAATCAACCTGAAAAATCAAAACAGCAGCAGGTAATCACTCCTCTTTTCACCAATGTTTATCACGACTATGCAGTCTTGTTTTAGATGCTCTAAAAAGGTGTTTGGTTTGGATTTTGAACAAACTACAAAGTTTCTGAAATGTAAACCACACTCTCTTGACCATTAACAGTATTTAATGTCTCAGTATTAAATTGAACACACACACAAAAATGACATTAAAATAAAATAAAATGACTAATTTGACGCATGTGTATATATTATTATCTCTCACCCGTGCACGGATCTGGTCCTCCAGCAGTGTGTGTAAGAGTGTGTTCAGTGTGTTCTCCTCCAGCTGAAGGGCCCGGCAGAGATCGGTCAGTTCTTCAGGACTCAGAGAGCCCAAACCACTGCCATCAAAACTCTCAAACACCTCTTTCAATCGTTCCTCATACTGGTCCCTCGCTCCATCCATCAGCCTTTCCTACAGAGACACAGACAGAATTACAAATCCCATCCACTGATATTTAGCTTATTTAGGCCGATAGTTCACCTCCACTCACAATAACCCCAACATCTTGTTCAAAACACAAGGATGCAAAAAGAGCCATCAATAACCAGAGTGAGAAACAAAAAAATGGACAGGAGCAACAAAGAGATCAAGCGCAAGTGCTTGTCACACTCACACCGGTCACTTTTACCAAGGAGGCTGTATTGGCTGTCAGCCATTAAAGGACTACAGCTTTCATAACAGCAGTACAACGTTCCCACACTTGACTAATGGATTTCCATGAATCCTTTTCAGTCGGATAAGGAGTATATAGAAATCTTTTACATCTCTGGGCTTATTTCCATTTTTATGTCAGGTACCAATTTTTTTTCATTAAGTGTACAATAATATGCTTATTAGGGGTGCACAAAATATCTGTACATACACATTATTGGCCAATATTACACTTTTTATTTTAAGACTTTAAACATTTCCTTGAACTTCGTGCTCATAGCTATTAAAGAGTATATAAGATTCAAGATTGAACATTAAGTTATTGGCCAATATTACACTTTTTTATTTTTATTTTAAGACTTTAATCATTTCCTTGAACTTCGTGCTCATAGCTATTAAAGAGTATATAAGATTCAAGATGGAACATTAAAGCTTGAGCCACAAAAATGGAGAGCACATACAGACCTACAGCACTATTTCTGACACACTCAATCCCTCCGCTCAGGAAGAGAAGAGATCTGTGGGCTAAATGCAGAGCGGAGCACAGATGAGAGAGGCCAACGTCAGGACACACAAGTTATAACATCTGAGATGAACACAATCAAACACACTCGGCTGCAGGTGTCTTTTGTCCCAAGGAGCCCTGACCCCTCTGAAATCCTTACGAGCATAGAAGTCTGTGTATTCATTTATTATTCTTCAGTGGATGGTGCACACACACAAACACAAAAAAGGGGAGGGGTTTGGTATCCATCTGCTCCTTGTCAATGACATCATCACCGGCCCCTTACAAGGACATCTGAGAGTGGCCAGGTGTCCCTCTATTCAGGAAGAACAGATTCAGAGTCACCAGGATATATGGACGAGGTAACATGTGGAACTAATTCTCGGGCATTTTTTTTCTAACCATATAAAATGTACAGAATCATCCATTTATATCAAATACTATTAAATCACAATCTGAACAAATATGACTAATATATAATATCATATCAATTTTAATACAAAAGTAGCTGTAAACAGGGTAACCACAACTTTTATCCAATTTAATCCTTTGTCTTTTCCATTCATTTGTGATAATCATATTGAATTTTTTGGCATTCATTTCATTTAAATTTGTATTCATAATTATTTTAATTGAGATTGGCTCAAAATTCCACTTTAAGAAATAATTTCAGACTGAGCATAATTGTATCAAATTAAACATACTTATTACATTTTTTATTAAATATTTATTAAGCATATATTTCACAGATGCGCGCTCTCTCTCCGTTACTCGGCTATAAGTCCATTAGTTTGATCCGGAGCTCGTGCTCAAACTGAACCGGTCTGTGTATCAAATTAAACAGACTTATACATTTTTTTTATTTAATATTTATTATTATTTAAAATTAATATACATTACTAATATTATTCAATTATTTTTTAAATTGTATTAATTTTATATGCCACATGCATAAATGCAAATTATGATATCTGGAAATCACCATTTTTAAATTCTCTGATATAAGCAGGTTTTCTATGACTAACTGTTTTTTTTTACCATGTAAAATGATGCACAAGTAATCACAATACAACAAACATACTGCTAGAATAAATATTTTTAAATATTCTTTCCCCAAATAATTTCACTACATAAAATCATATACATGTATAAAGTCTGCTTTTTGGTCATGAGCTAGCGGCACCCATTGAAGCTCTGTTATAGTATCTGAAAGCAACAGGTCCCATACAGGGCTAGAATAGAAAAAGAGAAATCGGAGAAATCTCTCTGTAATAATTCACTCATAATAAGCTGAAAGAATCATCAGCATTTCAGCAATCCAATCAAAAATCATCAGCATTTCAGCAATCCAATAAAAAAATCATCAGCAATCATAGAGATTTCAGCATCACACAAGTGTCCAGCAGGGAGACACAGACACAAAGGAGGACAATGACAGACACACACTGCAGAATGATCATCGGAGACATTTAAATGAACAGATGGTTTGATTCAGTTGCAGACAGAAGACTCATTCCATCACTGTGGTGCCTAATTCTGTTTCCACTTAGTTTTGCATGGCTTTTAAACAATTCGACATTATAGAAACAGTGCCACAACCTGTTGAAAACCAAAACTACTTCCCTCATCACATGGCTACAATTCAGCAATCTCAGATGATCGAGGTCTTCAGTCCGTAACAGTGACTCTTAGCAACATTAAACACGCAAAATACACACCCATACCAAGAACACTGTCACTTCGATTTCACTTCATTTATCAAACATGTTTTGTGGTGAAAGAAAATAATTAAAAAAAATTCACTATTAAAGAAACAAAGTTTTGGACTTCAATACTGCAGTCACAAATGAATCGCCAAATCAAATCACGGAACAAACTCAAAACCATATGCAGGACACATAATATTAAAGGTTCATGCCGAATGAATGCATGAATCTATTATGAGTGAGATGGCTGTGATTTATGTGTGATAAAGTCAAAGTTAAACCCATCAGAACATACCCGGCGGTTTCACTCGGCTATAAGTCCATTAGATTGATCCGGAGCTCGCGCTCAAACTGAACCGGTCTGTGTGTGTTTGGATCTGATGCTGGAGCTAAAGCTGTGAATGTGGTGGCTTTCCGCTGAATGCTCGGGTCAGTGTGCTACATTGTCTGTTATAATGGGGCGGTCAGGGAGATTTTGAAAGGCCCTGCAGGAGGAAGAGGAGGAGACGAGCAGAAACACAGCGCGCAACAGCGACTCCGGCAGGGCAGAGATGGAACTACACCCCTGCTGAACTTGTGTTTTTCTTCCTTTTTCACTCTAAGTCAGTACAACTAGGATGTATTAGCTTGATTTACAGCATTGTCAAAGCACTGCAGAGTAGTAACACAATTTACACTGCAGTTCAAAAGTCATTTATGCTCACCAAAGCTGCTTTTACTTTATCAAAAAATAAAGTAAAACAGTAATATTGTAATAACATTTCTATTTTAATATATTCTAAAATGCAATTTACTCCTGCGATGGCAAAGCTCAAGTAACATTTATTATTCTCACAGCTGAAAATGATTGTGTTTTACTATGATGTCTATTTTAGAAGTATGTCTTATTATTTTTAATAACAATAATGATGATGAATAGTAAACTGTGATACTTTTTTCAGGTTTCTCGACTGAATAGGCAGTTCAAAACAAGTGTTATATATATATACAGTATATATATATATATATTGTTTTTTTTCAAATATAAAACATTGAACAATTGTGTATATTACATTTATTAATTTGCTGGATGCTTAGTGTATTCTGGGCGATTTGTTTAGCATTGGAATAGAACCCACAACTTTGGTGTTGCAAGCCCTTGCACTGGTAAAACTATTTCATTTAGAACCCACAACTTTGGTGCTGCAAGCCCTTGCTCTGGTAAAACTATTTCATTTTTGTACTATAAAAGTGCACAATGTCTGTATGTTGCCCCATGAAACGCTTTGTCCTCTGCCTCTCATGCACTCTTTATTCACTCTTAAGTCATTTTCTAATTTTTCTAATACATTTTCCATAAAATCTAAATATTTACTAAGACTATATGAATAAACGGACTCAAATGTTGAATGAAAATATGAGATTTATTTGAGCTTTTTGCTAGTACAAGGCACTCCTTTAGAAAGTCATGCATGAACATTTGAAAAACTTGAAAGCAAAAACTAAAAATGAATTCATACTAAGTTAAGTAGGCTAATTATATTAATTAATGTAACAAGTCTTCTCATGATCCTATGACACTATGCTGACGTGTTCAGTTCTTGCGCAGGGCTCGAGCGGTTTCCTCCAGAGCTTCACGTGGTTCGCTGGGTAGAGGAATCTTCAGGTCAGTGGGCTCCACTCCCCAGATCTCAGTGGCGTACTCTTTAATGGTGCGGTCACTGGAGAACTTTCCAGATGCCGCAATGTTCTTAATTACCACACGAGTCCATTCTCTCTGATCCTGTCCAACACAGAGAAATATGAACTATTTTAATTGCACTTTTAGGGTCTCTTTGTATTTTTTTGGAGCTTGACAGTCATGGTCACTTTGAACTGTTGCTATATAGAAAATAACCGTGTAATCATACTTAAGTCTCACATCTTAAATCACAAGATTCTTAAAATTCACCTTATGTGTTTCACAGAAAAAATAGCTTGGAGCTGGAAATTAACAAACTGAGTCAGTAAATGAATTAAATGAAATGTAAAGCAGTGATGGGAGAAACAATGCTTTTAGAAACTCTGAATCAACTGAATTAATTCTTAAAATTATTCACTGTTACAAACATGCATACGGACACCTTTTACAAACCAATTAAATTTTTTTTTATAAAAGTGTAATTTATTAAAGGGATAGTTCATCCACTGGAACGTCACTCTCTCCTGAATGCGCGTAAGACAATTAGCGGAAGCTAGAGAATACAATTTATAAAGTTTTAAATATATATCTTTTTCTTACACAAACACATTGATTCGCTTCAGAAGGCCTTTAATAACCGCCGCGTGGCGTACCTTTTATGATGGCCATTTAAAACTATCACTGTCCGTTTTTATTAGAAATGCATGTTGATTAAATTGTATTCAATTAATTAAAACTGAAACGACATTATAAAACTGACCCAAGATCAGTTAAAACCATCTATTACAAAGCCTTGTTCGCTAAAATCATGTGACCTGGCCAGTTTCCTATGTGCTGCAAATCACTGATTTGAAACAAAAGTATGGCAAAGGTTTTGAAGCTTCATGAAGCACTATTTCAAAAGCTTCCATCACTCATGAAATTAATGTTGAACATTAAATGAATCTCTGATGTGTTTGTGTGATAATGTTCACCTTATACAGAGTGCTGACTCTCTCTTGACACTTCACGTAAGACTCGTAGTCTGCGAAAACTTTAAACCTAGAGGACAGTTTAAGAGAGCGTGAGGGATTTTGTAGTTAAGAATTTCAAAAAGAAAGCATGAGTGTTTTACCGATCATGATGGAACAGCATGTTGATGATGTCACTGAACATCTCAGGCTGTTTCGGTGAGAAATAGCCACTTTTAATCTGATTTATGGCTTGTTTCAGCTCTGGAAGACTCTCATAATATTGTAATGCATCATAGCTGTACACACACACACACACACACACAAAGGAATGGTTAATGTCTTCAAAGATAGCATTATATTTACTCAGCATTTATTTCCAAGTATATAATATTTTCGTCTCATTCCCTACCCTTCTTTATCCATCTTTGCTACATCTTCCACCCTCATGCCAAAGATGAAGAGGTTTTCTTCTCCGGCTTCTTCTGCCATCTCCACGTTGGCACCATCCATAGTGCCAATGGTCAGCGCCCCGTTCAGCATGAACTTCATGTTTCCGGTCCCAGAAGCCTCCGTACCTGCAGTGGAGATCTGCTCTGACAGGTCTGTAGCTGGAATCACTGCACATAAAACACATAATCATACATTTATTCATCAATACACTCATCTCATATTTATGTTAGCTGTGAGGGTGTATGTTACCTTTCTCTGCCAGTGACACTCTGTAGTTCTCCAGGTAAATGACCTTCAGTTTACGGCCGATCACAGGATCATTATTCACAACATCAGCGACGGAGGTGATCAACTTAATGATCATCTTTGCCATGTGATATCCAGGAGCAGCCTGCATAAACATATGTAGTAAATCATACACTCTTATTCAAATGTTGAGGTTAGTACTGATTTTTATTTCGAAAAAAAATAATACTTCTGTTCAGCAAGAACGCATAAAATGTATTAAAAGCTGCAGTTCTTTTGAACTTTCTATTCATCAAAGAATCCTGAAAAAAATTTATCACAGTTTCCACAAAAATAGTAAAGGGGTAATATGATGCGATTTCAAGTTTTCCTTTCTCTTTGGAGTGTTACAAGCTGATTGTGCATAGATGAGATCCCTGAAGTTGCAAAGACTGAAGTCTCAAAACCAAAGAGATATTCTTTATCAAACTTAAGACTCTGCCACGCCCCCCTAAAACGGCTCGTTCTAACACGCCCCCACATATCTACCTCACTATGTGGAAATATTAGCATAATGCCGCCCAAATGTGCATGCAAAGAAAGAATGCGTGGTTTCAGTAACCGCAGTTAGTGTTGAAGCAGCCATGTCAGGGAGACGCTGTGTGTTTCTTCCGAAAGTAGATGCATTTAGGAATCTTTAAGATTACTTACAACAGAACAGCAATGCATTTTATGGATGACCGTTTTGTGAACCTAGGAGAGGAGGTAATTCTGACTTTGCTATGACAATCTGGCGCTTCTGAATCAGCTACTGTTTTGTTATTAGTTTAAGTATTTGCTATTGACTGTTCAAATGTGGAGTTTTGTGCGTCATGTGTGTGCGAGCGAGCGAGCGAGAGAGAGAGCGAAAGAGAGCGAGAGAGAGAGAGACACATCACAGTGGATTCCGCTGTCTTAACCGTGGCTTGTGTACTGCAAACACTTACCAGCTTCATCACTGTGTCGGTCACGCGACTTTGTTCCCCTTTCGGGCTCTGTCTTTACATTTATTTTGAAAGTTGAAGCTCGCGATTATGGTAAGGGGCGTTACATTTCCGACGAGTGCTTGCGGTGTTCGGCCAATCACAATGCACTGGGTCAGCTGGCCAATCAGAGCAGACTGCGCTTGTTTTTGACGCAATATTTACACTGAAGCTTGCAGGTGGCTATGGTAAAGGGCATGTCATTTCTAGACCAGGCGCCGAGTGCTGTCAATCACAACACACACTGGCCCAGCTAACCAATCACAGCACATTTCATATTTCAGAAGGCGGGCCTTCATTTGATACAGGAACTATTTGAGCCGTTCATGCCAGACTGGGGAGAGAGGTGTTGTAATCATGTAAAATATGTGAAAAATAATGCGTTTTTCGAACCACCAAGCATGAGAGCATGTTCTAGTACACCCCCCAAAACAAAATCAAGACTTTGTAAAAGAGCATAATAGGACCCCTTTTAAATATATTAAAATAGAAAATGCTTGTTTTAAATTGTGATAATATTTCACAATATTAATGTTTTTACAGTATTTTGGATCAAAGAAATGCAGCCTTGGTGAGCATAAGAGACTTCTTTGAAAAACATTCAATCATTTTACTAACCCTAAACCTTTTGAACATGTACAGTACATATTGCAAATCAGTGCATGTGAGTGTGTTCAGAAAAGGTTGTTTGTTTTACCTTTCCACCGATAATCACAGTCCGTGGTACAAACGGTTTAATGGGGCTCCTTTTGATGCCTGTGTGTGAAACAGTTGAAACATTCTTCAGTATCTTATTTTGTGTTGCACAGAAGAAGGTCAGCCAAAGATAAGTCAATAATGACTAAATGTTCATTGTTTAGTTAAGGAGTATCTAAACATTAAATAAAATGACACAGCTTAATTAATGTGTGCGAGTGTGTGTTTGCGTTTCTGAACATACGGTTGTACATGGTGATAACGTGGAGGCAGTTGAGCAGCTGTCGTTTGTATTCATGGATTCTTTTCACATGGACATCAAACATGGATGCGGGATTTATGTCCACCTTGTACACCTTCTCTAAATACTGTGCAACCTTCAGCTTGTTATCCTACACACACAATGAAACGCGCCAAAAATGAACTGGAACTCACTAAGAATTAAAATGACCCAATCTTTTACTAATTTCAGAAATGTCAGAAATGAGTCAGAAATGCTTAAAAATACCTCAAAAGTAGTGAACAATTATATAAAGAGGAGGAAAAAACAAAGACATTATCTCCTAGATTAATAAGATCTACAAATTTATTGACATGAGAGGAGTGTGTGTTTTCTAACCTGTTTGACTTTGGCTACATCTCGGATGAAAGTATCGTAGTCAACCAGATCATTCAGCTTCTGCAGTTGATTTAGATCTTTCACATACTCTTCACCGATAGCCTATAAGCACAAACAACACATATGAATTTTTTTTTGGGAAACTGAAAAAATATGTTATAAAAACACTGTGTGTTGGACCTCTGCGATCAGATCAGCGAGTCCTGGGTTGCAGAGAAGCAGCCAGCGTCGTGGTGTGATGCCATTTGTTTTATTCTGAAATTTCTCCGGTTCAAGCTCGCTGAAGTCTCGGAATCTAAAGGATCAAAATTTAAAGTCAGTTAAAAAAAACATTGTAGCATTGTATGTATGTAAGAGCACAAGAAAGAGAAGCCTACACGTCTCTTTTGATGATGTCGGAGTGAATCTCTGCAACTCCATTGACTTTGTGTGAGCCCACAATGCAGAGATGAGCCATGTTTACTCTCTTTCCCCCTTCCTCTTCGATCAGAGACATCCTGCAGATTCGATCCATATCATCTGGAAACAGAGATGCTATATGCTACAAAGACACACACACACACACACACACACACACACGCACATACACACATATACATACAAAAACACTAATTTGGTTTCTGCTCTAAATGTAAGTGTGCATGTGGGTTTACCTAGCTACACTTTGAAGACAAATTCATCCACAAAAGTTTACATAAATTGACAAATCCTCTATTTGGACCATTAGAGCTGTCTTCAGCTGGATAATGGCTTATAAATAATAAAGTAAATGCAGTTTTCCTGAGTTTCCTGTAAGTGTACTCACATCCAAGTGTATTTGGTTGATCCTGTATATGATCTGCAGGTGTCGGGGTAAAAGTTTCTCCATCAGTTCGACCGGCCAGCGCTCCAGAGCTTCAGGCAGAACCGTGTGGTTTGTGTATGCAAACGTTTGTTTAGTGATATTCCAGGCCTAGATACTCACACAGAAGAACTTATTTTCAGTAATCATGTTGCTTCGACAAAATCGACTGACTGTACAAAAAAAAAAAGTCTGCCCTAACCAGTGTTGTTGTTAACTACAACTAAAACTATTAAAAATAATTAAAATAACACTGATATAAAATAATATTTATTAGATAAAAGATTTAAAAATTCTTAATTATGAGATTAGAAGATAGAAATGTTGCCCTAGCAACTAACTGAAATAAGTTGAAGAACTAAATGTAATAAAACTAAAACTTAAATAAAAACGAATTAAAGCCACTGTATATAGAAATAAAAAACTAATAAAAATGACAAAAGCATATTAATATTAAAACATACTTAAAAGTATAAACATAAAATTAAAACTGAACATTTAAAAATAAAAGCTTTTAGCCTGTTCTGACATAATCTTGAAGTACATAGATTACATAAGTATGATTTCATAAAAGCTTCAACGCATTTTAAAATATGCTTTCAGGCCTGGCTTTGTAAACATTTCATTTATACATTTTATATTAATTTTTGTTTTCTAATTTCCTCCTTCAGCATTACTGAATCTTAAAATCAATAGTAAAAATACTAAACATTTCAAATGTATGATATGAATGTTGTATCATTACTATTCTATTGTGTCAATAAAAGTGTGTGTCACAGGATTATTAAAATTAGACAATCATGAATTATTCATAAATCTTACGGTGTCCCAGTCTAGTTTCTCAATGTCCACAAATATCCTCATCAGCTCAGGGATGGCCATAGCAGGATGAGTATCATTCAACTGGATTGCAACCTGACACACACACACATGCAGAATCACACAAGTACATTACTTAAAAGTTAATTACATAACGCAAAGCACTAATGTAGTTACTGGCGTGGGTGGTAAGTGCCTGCAGAATTACAGTGTGGAATGCTTGTTTCAGGTCTAGTGAGATGTTTAGTGTAAAGTGTATAGCAAAAACAGACCTTATCAGGGAAGCTGTCAAATGACAACGGTCCAGAGCAGTTCCTCTTTGAAGTCTTAAAGCGCCGAATCACATCTTGTAAAGTCGCTGCCACCACAAAATATTCCTGCTTCAACCGCAGCTCCTTTCCTTCAAAGAACTACAACACCCACAAATTCCAGTGTCAGTGTCAAACTACAAAATGACATAAAGGAGAGTGTGTTTGGGCTACAATCTCATCTGGAATCAGATGTGAGATTAACCTTCTGATGCACTTACACTGGATAATTGAAACCTAATTTTCTGCACACAATAACTAATGCAGATTAATACAGTTTAAATGCAGAAAAGCCATTTAAACTTCAATCCGCCTGAGCACTCAGAGAAAAAGGGTGAAAAAACTTACATTGTCATTTGGATAGAGTACGCGGGAAATGTTTTCTGCTAAGTTACGGTCCAAAACTGCCTGAATGTAATCACCAACATTAACTGTGAAAAGAAAAGAAAACATCCGTCATTGAATTATTCCATAGAAATTCCAGTGAGCACTGATTTCAGGTGTCTGATATTTAATATTTCATAGCAATGTCAATTTAATTTAATATTTCATAGTAATTTCCACTTCAAATGGTTAAATACTAGTTAAATTGACTGTTAGTAATTTAAATTAGTATAATTTCATATATAACATTAATTAGATTCCATTTTAAATTGATAAATACTGGTTAAACTGAAAACAGACAAAAAGACATGAATCGTTCACAATAAGACCAGGAAATAGGGTAAATTTTCATTTTGAAGCTGACTTTAGTCAAAAATTGCTTTTATCGTGTTTATCTTATATGTAATATGGATTGGTAATGTGTTGTGTGAATGACTCACAGTCTCGCAGGTTGAAGTCGTTGGGTGCGCGCGCAGACCACAAGCGCATTGTGTTCACCGTGTTGTTCATGTATCCAGGGATTGGCGTGTCGTACGGCATGGCCAGGACCACCTGTACCACAAACATGCATTACAAACCTGGCCAGGGTACCGCTATCTTGTTAGTGTGTATTTATTCGTGTAACTGTGTTGATACCTGTGTATCGACCCATTTCGGCTCCTTCCCATCCTCTTCCTCTACACGGCCATAGAAATGCACAGGCAGCATGAACTCAGGACGGGCTTTCTCCCAGGGGTTACCATACCTCAACCAATCATCCGCCTCCTCAACCTAAGACAGTGATATAGCGATGATGAAAGAGGTCACCAGTTTCAATCTGCACTGGAGGACATAGTACTCAAATCTAGAGCAGGTTAAAGTTCAAATGTGTCTATTTTTTTAAAATGAGCATTTTCACTGCACAAACACACCATTATCACTGTCCTTCTGCAAATAAATCGAGCCGCTGTTTCTTATCAGCCTACTGCTGCTGGGACAAGATCCCTATTGGTCCAGTATTATCAGCTCTGTGACAAGCTCACATGCACCAGGCCAGTGACCACAAATGCAGTGAACTCCTGGCCCATATACATTGATTTTTATGCAGACACTGTCCTACAAGTATTGCAAATTGCAGAGTACCCAAAATGTTGGGGAAATGCAATATATATATTTTTTTTTTGCACAAGTAGATTAAAAATATATAAAAATTACAAGTAACTAAAACCACAGAAAATATATTTATTTAAATAGGAATATATTTTGACACTTTTTTGCATTCCAAAATATATTTAAAAATATAAATTTTTAAAATATATATTTAAAAATATATTTTTACCTAAAAATATATTTTTGCTATATGGGACAGAACTACTATAGCTAACTGTATTAGGACATCAGAAGTTTGCATATGGGAACTTAATGCATAAATTAAGGAAATCTGGGTGAATTCACCTGCCAGCCATCTCTGATTTTCTGGTTGAAGATTCCATATTCATATCGAATTCCATATCCATAAGCAGCCAGACCCAGAGTCGCCATGGAGTCAAGAAAACAAGCTGTGGATCGCGCATGCACACAATAAATATCGCTAACTTATATTATGGTATATTATTTGTATAGAGTGTGTGAGACAGAGAGAGAGAGAGAGAGAGAGAGAGAAAGAGAGACCAGCTAATCTTCCCAGCCCTCCGTTGCCTAATCCGGCATCTTCTTCCATCTCTTCCAGATCCTCCATATCCAACCCCAGCTAAAAGGAAAAAGAGAGATTTACAGAAAGCCAGACACACAGATGGATGGACAAGTGTTTAGTCCTCTCTCACCTGGTAGATAGCCTCATCACAGGCGTTCTGCAGACCCAGATTAATCATGGTGTTCTGGAGCGCCCTACCCATGTAGAACTCCAGTGACAGGTAATATACACGCTGAAGCACACAGAAATATATAGAATACACAAAATAAATAAATACAAATCTAACATAGCATTCTTGCATTAGGTGCAAATTATGCCAAATGATTTTTCATTACTAAAAAAAATTATAGTGATTTTACATAAGCTGTGCATAACTAGAAAAAAATCATTTACAACAGAAGGTTTAAAATTGTATGAATTTTCATAAGTTTTCCAGGACAGGAAATCACAATAAATACACTAAAATAATTTTTTTAATAATTTTTTATTTTATTATTTGAATCCATAAAACTAGCTTGTTGTGTATTATGTTTCAACGATTAAAACACCTACACATTACACGTTGAAACATAATGGTTGAAACAGCGCACGCACACTAAAAGACTGTCAGCACCTGATTCCTGGACTAAGTTATCTTTCGAGTCTGACTGCACTAATACTGTCAAAAACGCACAAGGTTTACATATAAACACAGTTGGTTATGTCTAAAGTGAAAGTACACCGTTGAGAAAAACAGATGCGTGCCTGTATATTAGATGCGTGTCTTAAAGGAACACTGCACTATTTTTGAAAATAGGCTCATTTTCCAACTCCCCTAGAGTTAAACAGTTGAGTTTTACCGTTTTCGAATCCATTCAGCCGATCTCCAGGTCTGGCATTAGCACTTTTAGCTGTAGCTTAGCATAGATCATTGAATCTGATTAGACCGTTAGCATCTCGCTCAAAAATTACCAAAGAGTTTCTATATTTTTCCTATTTAAAACTTGACTCTTCTGTAGTTACATCGTGTACTAAGACCGACGGAAAATTAAAAGTTGCGATTTTCTAGGCCGATATGGCTAGGAACTATACTCTCATTCTGGCGTAATAATCAAGGAACTTTGCTGCCATACCATGGGTGCAGCAGGAACAATGATATTACGCAGCGCCTGAAAATAGTCCCCAGCTAGGTAACTTCAAATAAGAAATTGCAACTTTTTTATTTAAAATAAAATTGCAACTTTTCATTTTCCGTCAGTCTTAGTACAGGGGAGTTGGAAAATTAGCCTATTTTCAAAAATAGTGGAGTGTTCCTTTAAAGCAACAGCAGACTAACAGTACTAAACATGCTGCCGCTTGTCATTAAACAATAGTTCACCCCAAAATTTTAATTCTGTCATTATTTACTCATGTTGTCATCATGTTGTCCCAAACCCGTATTAATTTTTCTTTTGTGCTGAACACAAAAAAAGATATTTTGAAGAATGTAGGTAACCAAACAGTTGCCGGTCCCCATTGACTTTGATACTATGGAAGTCACTGGGGAGCAGCAACTGTTTGGTTACCAACGTTCTTCAAAATAACTTTTATGTTCAACAGAAGAAACTCATTCAGGTTTAAAACAACTTGAGAGTGAGTAAATGATGACAGAATTTTCATTTTTGGGTGAACTATCCCTTTAATGTTAATAAAACAACAAAACAAAGAGAAAAATTACTCACTGCTCTTGACTGAAGAACTTTAATACAGTTGCTTTAATAAGAATCCATAACTTATACAGTGAAGTGTTTATAGTGTTTTATTTTTATATTTGTTCATTCACTCTAAAAAATGCTGTGGGGTTTTCAACCCAACTTTGGGACAAATATCGACTAACCCAGCTGTTGGGTTAAATTGTGACATTAAAATTTTTACCCAAAAGTTGGGTAAGTTCATATTTGGCCCAAAGTTGGGTTAAAACACCCCAGCATTTTTTTGTATGTTTGTTTGTTTTCAATTTCTTAAATGCTACTACTAAATACACCTACTGTACCTGAAAAATAAAGCACTGTTTGTTTTATTTGTATATCATGTGTATCTTTGTTCTTATTTTTTGATATCAAGATAAAATAATGACAAAGATTTTTTATTTTTGCCCACTCTAATGTCTGCCATTCTTTTTTATTTTATATTTTTACCTTGTAAGGTTTTGTTTTTAAAATAGGGAAATTAGGCTGTACTGCTCAGACAAGTTGCAAAATAGTTAAACCATCACGACAAAGAATAAAATCGTGAATCGTGATCTTCCTGAAAAAAATCGTGATATGATATTTTTGCCATATCGTCCACCCTTACACCAGACTTAATCAACCCGACTGATAGCTTATAACACCAGTGACAAAAAACAGAAACGTTCAAGAACAGTTCAAAATCATCATTAATACGTCTGAGTTAACGTGAAAATATTTCTATTATATTTCAATAAAAGGATATATTGTTAACGTAGGCCTAATACAAATCCAATTTTTCCAAATTACATTTCGATAATTCATTTTAGCTGTGGCTAAAAGTTTCAAACAAAAGTTACCACTTTTTTTTCTGGACTCACCTTGGGGTCGGCTTCGTAGTAGAACTGCTGTGTTCGGATCCAGCGGCCCACCAGGTGATCACGCACCGTGTGCGCGAGCGCGAAATAATAATCCCGCGGCGTCGCGACGTTTCTGTCTTTGACCAGCGTGAAGTGCAGGTGCCGGTTGAAGCCCTTCTTCAGCTCTGCCACATTCTCCACACCGACGATCCCTCTGATGCTGATCTGCTTGCGCTTCTCCTGGTCCGTGAGAGGAGTCGCCATCCTGAAGATCAGCGGTTACAGCCTGTGGTCACGAGCCCCATATTTTTATAGGAGGCACAGAGGGAGGAGCAGAAAGTGTCTCTCTCTCTCTCATGGGACTTATTGAACTTTTTTTTTTAAATCAAGGACTTGACGTTAAAAATACTTTCCAAAATACATAATAATGCAGCTCACACAGTCACTTGAAGGCACATCTTCTATGATTAACATGTTTTCAGTTTTTTAATTACTTTAATTTTAATTAATTACATTTTAATTCATGTTGATATTTTATTTTGTAGGGCTTCAGAAACAAAAATGACATTCTTGAAAAATGTAATAATTAGTTAAATTATTAGCTTCTTTAGATAATAATATTAGAATGAGAGAATTACTTCTAGCAATGAAGGCAGCCTGAGAGAGAGGTGGCATTGCATATCTGAAATAGACAAACTTATTGTTCATCCACCTACCCAAAATCCACCAAAACAAAGGAAGGCAAGTGTTCAGAGTTTGGCTCAATATATTTATTACCAGCTATTTATTGTATTTTGATTAGGTTATTGTATACTACTTTTTATATTGATTCCAACAAAGAGACCTTTAAGCCCTTTGATTTCCCTACAATTGATTCTTATTATTTTGATGTTGACCCAGATATAATTTTTTTTCATCATTATATGCTTAAACTTTTTGTACTTTTTTGCTGTACTTTTTGAAGTCTATCTAGGAATTATGATAATTTCATTCATTATTAATTTTTTACTGAAACACCAGTTTTCTATTATTGCTTAATCTGAAACATGGTTAAATGAGAATTCTAGAGACATTTTTGAATTATCTAAATATAACTCTGAGCTCTTAGTTGGTTCTAGAGGAAGACATATTAATGTTGGTTTTATTAACCGAGCACCTGATTCCAGAATTCAAGATTTTAATGAAAGTTTGGGCAACTTACTTGATTTGATAAACAATGAGCATAAATACTGTTATATTTGAGGTGATTTTAACATAAATCTCTTAAGAAAGAAATATGATACCCCTAACTGCAGATTTTCTTAATATTCTTTATTCTAGTTATGTTCCTCTTATTCAACCTACAACAGTTAAAGAAAATTCAGCAACTTTAATTGATAAGATTTGAACAAATTCTCTAAGTGAAAGAATTAAATCTGGTGCTTTATATTCAGACTTGTTTAATCATTTCCCCATATTTCATTATTCTGTAATTAGGGTTAACAGGGTTAAACTATCAAAAGAAGTACAGCAAAAGAGAATTATGAGTAGGTTAAATATTTCTAAATTTAAAGATTTGATTTCTAATAGGGATGATCTGTATAGGAATATGATGCTGATAGAGCATATCAACAATTTATGACCATTATTAGTTCTAGTTTTAATAAATGCCTTCCAGTTAGTAGTTCTGCATGTGAAGAAATTCAGTCAGGACTTTATAAATCTTGGTTTACAGCTGGAAAATGTTGAGGACAAAGAACAAACTTGACAGAAAATATGTTCTAAATCCTACTCCTCTCACCTATAAATCTTATATAAATGAATAATGAATCAGTTGCTGCAAAGAGAAAAGACTACTTCAAAGCTACCTTCAGACTTTGTGGATGGCGACATTTCGTTTAATAGTCCATTTGACATAGCTCAAAAATTTTATGAATTTTTAAAATCTATTTTTGCCATGATTCGCAAATATTTTAGAAAAAATAATATATAAACTGATTCTTTTTCACATAGATTCAAAGTCTATTCTTTACAAACATCAATGTGGATAAAAAAAAATACTCTACTTATATGGCTTTGCTTCACCTGATTGACAAGGTTACCCTTGCATTTGAAAATCAAGAATATACTTGAAAAAAAATCTTCTATGATTAACATGTTTTCAGTTTTTTAATTACTTTAATTTTAATTAATTACATTTTAATTCATGTTGATATTTTATTTTGTAGGGCTTCAGAAACAAAAATGACATTCTTGAAAAATGTAATAATTAGTTAAATTATTAGCTTCTTTAGATAATAATATTAGAATGAGAGAATTACTTCTAGCAATGAAGGCAGCCTGAGAGAGAGGTGGCATTGCATATCTGAAATAGACAAACTTATTGTTCATCCACCTACCCAAAATCCACCAAAACAAAGGAAGGCAAGTGTTCAGAGTTTGGCTCAATATATTTATTACCAGCTATTTATTGTATTTTGATTAGGTTATTGTATACTACTTTTTATATTGATTCCAACAAAGAGACCTTTAAGCCCTTTGATTTCCCTACAATTGATTCTTATTATTTTGATGTTGACCCAGATATAATTTTTTTTCATCATTATATGCTTAAACTTTTTGTACTTTTTTGCTGTACTTTTTGAAGTCTATCTAGGAATTATGATAATTTCATTCATTATTAATTTTTTACTGAAACACCAGTTTTCTATTATTGCTTAATCTGAAACATGGTTAAATGAGAATTCTAGAGACATTTTTGAATTATCTAAATATAACTCTGAGCTCTTAGTTGGTTCTAGAGGAAGACATATTAATGTTGGTTTTATTAACCGAGCACCTGATTCCAGAATTCAAGATTTTAATGAAAGTTTGGGCAACTTACTTGATTTGATAAACAATGAGCATAAATACTGTTATATTTGAGGTGATTTTAACATAAATCTCTTAAGAAAGAAATATGATACCCCTAACTGCAGATTTTCTTAATATTCTTTATTCTAGTTATGTTCCTCTTATTCAACCTACAACAGTTAAAGAAAATTCAGCAACTTTAATTGATAAGATTTGAACAAATTCTCTAAGTGAAAGAATTAAATCTGGTGCTTTATATTCAGACTTGTTTAATCATTTCCCCATATTTCATTATTCTGTAATTAGGGTTAACAGGGTTAAACTATCAAAAGAAGTACAGCAAAAGAGAATTATGAGTAGGTTAAATATTTCTAAATTTAAAGATTTGATTTCTAATAGGGATGATCTGTATAGGAATATGATGCTGATAGAGCATATCAACAATTTATGACCATTATTAGTTCTAGTTTTAATAAATGCCTTCCAGTTAGTAGTTCTGCATGTGAAGAAATTCAGTCAGGACTTTATAAATCTTGGTTTACAGCTGGAAAATGTTGAGGACAAAGAACAAACTTGACAGAAAATATGTTCTAAATCCTACTCCTCTCACCTATAAATCTTATATAAATGAATAATGAATCAGTTGCTGCAAAGAGAAAAGACTACTTCAAAGCTACCTTCAGACTTTGTGGATGGCGACATTTCGTTTAATAGTCCATTTGACATAGCTCAAAAATTTTATGAATTTTTAAAATCTATTTTTGCCATGATTCGCAAATATTTTAGAAAAAATAATATATAAACTGATTCTTTTTCACATAGATTCAAAGTCTATTCTTTACAAACATCAATGTGGATAAAAAAAAATCCTCTAAAAAAATACTCTACTTATATGGCTTTGCTTCACCTGATTGACAAGGTTACCCTTGCATTTGAAAATCAAGAATATACTTGAAAAAAAATTTAGCATTTTTTTTAGACCTGTCAAAAACTTTTGATACAGTTAAGTGCCCCTATTGAGGGTAATGAAAGGTTCATATTTTGGTTTTGGGCACCCCCAACAACAGGTTGACATGCATGCAAGGTCAAAAAACACTTTAATTGTCTTATAATATGCATGTATTTTTTACCTTACTTGCTCAACGACTCCCAAAATTTTTCCAAACCCCTCCTTTGTGTGACGCTAATCTGCGGTGATTGGTCTGATTGGATCTTGCCTGTAATGCCTGATAAAGCAGCGTTTGTGAGCGCAGTGCTGTTTTGTGTACAGCGTTACCGGGGAAACTGCTATTTTACTGCTCCAAAAGCGGCACCTAGTGGCAAAGAATGACTGCATTTTCATTCAGGCCAAAGCAGAAAGACCAACATGGGCGGGCAATATGCTAATGTTTCATGTTGACTTCAACATGAAACTGCTTGGGATTCGTTTTTAAAAACGACTCATTTCAATGATTCAGACTCGACTCTTTCTTTTGAGAGACAATAACTTTATACACGGTGCACTTTCAGATTTAAAACTTTGCAGAATGTTTTAATTCACTTAGAGCTGTGTTACACACTGCATGAAAGGTAATTTTCAAAAATCCATAATAGGGGCACTTTATTCATTATGTTTTTTTTGGGAAAAGTTGCATTAATATAGTTTTCATGTTTTCATGAAGGCTATATAAATGGTTGAAAAATTACATTTTTAATCGAACATTTTAAATATTTAAGGGTTGCTATTATACTATTATAGGATTACTCTGTGGGGTTCCTCAGGGGTCCATACTTGGACCATTACTATTTCTTATTTATATAAATGACTTGTCTAATGTTTCAAATATTCTTACTCCAGTAATGTTTGCTGACGACACAACCTTAGTTTTCTCTCACTCAAATGTCAATTAATTGATTAAGAATGCAAATGATGGTCTAATTGCTATTGCTAATTGGTTTAATTTAAACAAATTATCTTTAAATATAAAATCTAATTGTATTATTTTTAGTGGTAAAAAATAATACCCTTTATGAAAAATTACAATTGAGTCAATTGAGGTGCCTCTACAAAATTCTTGGGAGTTTTTGTTGATGAGACTTTGATTTGGAGGGAACAAGCTGATTATGTGAGCAGGCATATACATAAATCTACCGGTATATTAAGTAGGGTTAGGCATCTTGTTACTACAGAGTGTCTTCTTACGCTTTACTATAGTTTCATTTATCTATATCTTTCATATTGTAATATAGTTTGGGCGAGTACTTTTCCTACTACTACTCTTCAAAAAAAATAAAAAATGTATCCTTCAGAAGCATTTTGTTAGGATTGCAACCCAATCAAATGCATATACTTCATCTGCTTCTTTATTTCAGAAACGTCAGCTTCTTACTATTTATGATTATGATTGAATATTTTTCAAATGTGTGTTTTCATGTATAAGATATATTCAAGTGAGGGTAACATTCCAGAGCAATTTAGAATGTATTTTAAAGTAAATTCACAGGTTCATTGTCACTTAACTCATCAATTTTCATATTTTCATCTTCCAAAAATTCTCACTTGTAGAGGTCAAAACTTGATAAGATTGAGGGGTATTAAATTATGGAATGGTTTATCCCATCTAGCAAAAAATATTATTGATTATAAGATGTATAAAGGATCATTTTAGTGCTGCTTTGTAATTGTTTTTTGTTTGTTTGTTTTTTGTTCTTTATGCATTTTATGTACCATGGGGGGAAGTCGTGGCCTAATGGTTAGAGAGTCAGACTCATAACCCAAAGGTTGCGGGTTCGAGTCTCGTACCAGCAGGGACTGTAGGTGGGGGGACTGAATGTACAGCGCTCTCCCACCTTCAATACCACGACTGAGGTGCCCTTGAGCAAGGCACCGAACCCCCAACTGCTCCCCGGGCGCCGCAGCAAAAATGGCTGCCCACTGCTCCGGGTGTGTGTGTTCACTGCTGTGTGTGCGCACTAAGGATGGGTTAAATGCAGAGCACTAATTCCAAGTATGGGTCACCATACTTGGCCACATGTCACATCACTTTATATAAGGTTTGTTTTTGGATTACATTATCTCTGATGCTGATAGAGCATATCAACAATTTATGACCATTATTAGTTCTAGTTTTAATAAATGCCTTCCAGTTAGTAGTTCTGCATGTGAAGAAATTCAGTCAGGACTTTATAAATCTTGGTTTACAGCTGGAAAATGTTGAGGACAAAGAACAAACTTGACAGAAAATATGTTCTAAATCCTACTCCTCTCACCTATAAATCTTATATAAATGAATAATAAATCAGTTGCTGCAAAGAGAAAAGACTACTTCAAAGCTACCTTCAGACTTTGTGGATGGCGACATTTCGTTTAATAGTCCATTTGATATAGCTCAAAAATTTTATGAATTTTTAAAATCTATTTTTGCCATGATTCTCAAATATTTTAGAAAAAATAATATATAAACTGAATCTTTTTCACATAGATTCAAAGTCTATTCTTTACAAACATCAATGTGGATTAAAAAAATACTCTACTTATATGGCTTTGCTTCACCTGATTGACAAGGTTACCCTTGCATTTGAAAATCAAGAATATACTTGAAAAAAAAATTAGCATTTTTTTTAGACCTGTCAAAAACTTTTGATACAGTTAAGTGCCCCTATTGAGGGTAATGAAAGGTTCATAGTTTGGTTTTGGGCACCCCCAACAACAGGTTGACATGCATGCAAGGTCAAAAAACACTTTCATTGTCTTATAATATGCATGTATTTTTTACCTTACTTGCTCAACGACTCCCAAAATTTTTCCAAACCCCTCCTTTGTGTGACGCTAATCTGCGGTGATTGGTCTGATTGGATCTTGCCTGTAATGCCTGATAAAGCAGCGTTTGTGAGCGCAGTGCTGTTTTGTGTACAGCGTTACCGGGGAAACTGCTATTTTACTGCTCCAAAAGCGGCACCTAGTGGCAAAGAATGACTGCATTTTCATTCAGGCCAAAGCAGAAAGACCAACATGGGCGGGCAATATGCTAATGTTTCATGTTGACTTCAACATGAAACTGCTTGGGATTCGTTTTTAAAAACGACTCATTTCAATGATTCAGACTCGACTCTTTCTTTTGAGAGACAATAACTTTATACACGGTGCACTTTCAGATTTAAAACTTTGCAGAATGTTTTAATTCACTTAGAGCTGTGTTACACACTGCATGAAAGGTAATTTTCAAAAATCCATAATAGGGGCACTTTATTCATTATGTTTTTTTTGGGAAAAGTTGCATTAATATAGTTTTCATGATTTTACATAGGCTATATAAATGGTTGAAAAATTACATTTTTAATCGAACATTTTAAATATTTAAGGGTTGCTATTATAGCAAAGTAAGATTACTCTGTGGGGTTCCTCAGGGGTCCATACTTGGACCATTACTATTTCTTATTTATATAAATGACTTGTCTAATGTTTCAAATATTCTTACTCCAGTAATGTTTGCTGACGACACAACCTTAGTTTTCTCTCACTCAAATGTCAATTAATTGATTAAGAATGCAAATGATGGTCTAATTGCTATTGCTAATTGGTTTAATTTAAACAAATTATCTTTAAATATAAAATCTAATTGTATTATTTTTAGTGGTAAAAAATAATACCCTTTATGAAAAATTACAATTGAGTCAATTGAGGTGCCTCTACAAAATTCTTGGGAGTTTTTGTTGATGAGACTTTGATTTGGAGGGAACAAGCTGATTATGTGAGCAGGCATATACATAAATCTACCGGTATATTAAGTAGGGTTAGGCATCTTGTTACTACAGAGTGTCTTCTTACGCTTTACTATAGTTTCATTTATCTATATCTTTCATATTGTAATATAGTTTGGGCGAGTACTTTTCCTACTACTACTCTTCAAAAAAAATAAAAAATGTATCCTTCAGAAGCATTTTGTTAGGATTGCAACCCAATCAAATGCATATACTTCATCTGCTTCTTTATTTCAGAAACGTCAGCTTCTTACTATTTATGATTATGATTGAATATTTTTCAAATGTGTGTTTTCATGTATAAGATATATTCAAGTGAGGGTAACATTCCAGAGCAATTTAGAATGTATTTTAAAGTAAATTCACAGGTTCATTGTCACTTAACTCATCAATTTTCATATTTTCATCTTCCAAAAATTCTCACTTGTAGAGGTCAAAACTTGATAAGATTGAGGGGTATTAAATTATGGAATGGTTTATCCCATCTAGCAAAAAATATTATTGATTATAAGATGTATAAAGGATCATTTTAGTGCTGCTTTGTAATTGTTTTTTGTTTGTTTGTTTTTTGTTCTTTATGCATTTTATGTACCATGGGGGGAAGTCGTGGCCTAATGGTTAGAGAGTCAGACTCATAACCCAAAGGTTGCGGGTTCGAGTCTCGTACCAGCAGGGACTGTAGGGGGGGGGACTGAATGAACAGCGCTCTCCCACCTTCAATACCACGACTGAGGTGCCCTTGAGCAAGGCACCGAACCCCCAACTGCTCCCCGGGCGCCGCAGCAAAAATGGCTGCCCACTGCTCCGGGTGTGTGTGTTCACTGCTGTGTGTGCGCACTAAGGATGGGTTAAATGCAGAGCACTAATTCCAAGTATGGGTCACCATACTTGGCCACATGTCACATCACTTTATATAAGGTTTGTTTTTGGATTACATTATCTCTGGGTTTTTGACATATGTTGAAAATTAATTAGCAATCATTCACATTTACATATTTGGTATTGTAATTTAGCTTCTTCCTTAATTTCATTAGTTGTTTTTGTTTTCTTTATTGTTTAGGTGGAGGCTCTAAATAAGCCCTTTTGGGTTTTCTGCATCTCCCTGCACAGTATATGGATTGTACTTTTCTTGTTTTGTTTTTATTGTATATATTTTATTCTTGTGCAGATAAACTAAACAAAAAAACAACAACAACTAAACTTTAAAGTAATAATGAAATTATTTAAATTATTAAAATATTTGTGTGTGTGTGCGTGTATTACCCCACATTATTACGATTTAAAACATTAACATTATTACAAAGTTTTGCCATTGCAAATTTGCACAAACTATTTTCAATGGGAAATGACAGAAGACAGCTTTATATTGCACCTAATCCAGTTTATTGAGCATAGAAATTTACAGATAACAACAATTCAGACACAATATTAATAATAATGATAATTAATTTCTTATATTGGGATTCATTTATGAAAAAATACAATTTACAATGGGTGAAATTTTCCCTCACTGCACCCACATTCAATTGTTTGTTGAGCATAAACCATGTGCTCAACAAACAGATAAAGTACAGCACCTGCTCCATATTTTAACCCCACCAGTGGGATTTTTAATATTTTTCTTAATGCAAAAGTACATCCTTTATGGTAAACTAATAGCCGATGCTTCAAGCAGCAACAATGTATGCTGTCTCGTTTAAAGTCGTCTCTCTTTTTGATTTGCAGCTCTATTCTTTTATATTGCAATATTTTCTCACATTGAACATAAGCAGCACCAGTTATTTGTTTAGCATTTGCGTTTAGCTTGTGCAGATTTGAGGCAGCAAAGGAGAAATAAAACAGAGAGAGAGAGAAACAAAAAGTTTATTCATTCTCATCTCTCCATAATACGTTACGCAAGGCTGTGAAAATGCCTGTGTGTGTGTGTGTGTATGTGTGCATGTATTTGTCCCAATTAATGTTTTCTATTCTGTTCAACAAACTGAAAGCTATTACCTCCCCACTGACACACATTCAGCTCATTCTGGCATCGTCTAATATGTCCCAAATGTATGTTTGCTCATCCACTGTGAATGTGGAAGGAAGGCTGGAAATATCTCACGTTGACTGAGGTGTAATATGACAGAGTTTAGGTTTAGGGATTAGGTTTGGGTCAGGGTTTACAGTTTGAGTTTCAGGGTATGGTTTAGGATATATAACATTAACTGAGGCATAATATGAATGAGAAGGTTGTAATATTAGATATTTTACTCTAGTGTCTGTCCCCATCTGCAGTTAAAATCACCTTTATATGCAACAGAACATTTTTATGTAATGTAAAATGCATCCTCTAAGGTCTAACACATCAGTCACTTATTTCTAAGCTTAACTTCACACAGAGGATTTTATCATGAAACAACAGACAGACATCTGTTAATATCCAATAATCTGGGAGTTCACATCAGTGAGCACCTTTTTCCATTAAAACAACAATGACAACATCAATAATAATAATAATCATATCTAGAAACAGTGTAAGAAAGAGAGGGAAATGATTCAAGAATTTCAATATCAATTTACCTCACATCAGGTTCAGAGTTAAGGTTAGGGTTAAATTAACACTAACTAACCCTCACATATATCACGTCCATTTACATTTCAGAGCTCTCAGAACTTGTTAAAATGAATTAATGACTGTCTGCAGCAGTTCCCCCACAAAGTACTCACAGCTGAATCCATGCATACTTGTCTGTGCGTGTGTGTTTGTATATGAGTGTGTATCAGTTGTAATGACTCTTCAGCAGACTGAGCCTGCAGCTTCCGATTCTCCAGGTGTATAAAAATCTGGAATAGGCAGCCCAGAATGAAGAGTCACCTATGAAAAGAAACATACACAAAAATTGTATATATCGTATTTTGTTTCAAGTTAGCATATTAGTATATACTTTATATATAACTTTTTGAAAGCAGATAGAAAGTGTGTTGCATCATAAAGTCCACACAGATCTCATTACATCAGTTTTCACCTAAGTATATTCTTTTATGGATCTTATTTCATTGAATTAATGAAATTAATGTTACCTGAACATTGCGGTTGAGGCTGATGGCCGGGTAGTACATGCCCTCCAGTGTGTTGAAGGCAACGGGTCCCTGTTGCTCATCATTTATCAAAAACAACAGAATCCCACGAGTGAAATCCAGCAGCACACCCACAGTCGCTCCTTTACTTATTCCTCCATCCGTACTGAGAGAGGGAGAAGACAAAAACAGAAGATAAATGAAAGACGATGCATTGACCAAATAGAGTGCAAGACCTATAATAGACAATCATGTTTTTCAATAAAACACAAAAGTGTCATTTTTTAGTCTACATTTTTCTGAGCATTTCCTACAAATATATTACAGATCTTCCTGTTAGCCTGCTCTCCTCTGCATGAGAATAATATTAACCAGCAGCAGGTGGCAGTAATGCATCACGTTTTTTCCATCCACTTGAATGTGCTGTAGTTTTACTCATTTCCACCACAAATGAACCGGCCCCAGCTTTCCATCATATGCTTTCTGTCTAAAACCATGCAACCAGATGTCAGCAAGCCTGAACATGCATATTAATTTACAGGTACCGTAGAGATATGTTTGCTGTTCACAGAGCCTAGGACTATCACTGAGACAGGTGTAATTTCCCAGGACACCTATTTCAGTGATATCCCTCAGATAGTTGGGACATTTTATGCGTGTTAATCCACAACCTATGGAGCTTTAGAAATAATATTCAGATCCAACAGCTGATTCTACCACGCCATCTATACACAGGTAAAGACACTGAAGGTGGGAGAGTATGAAAGATAAAAAGAATGAAAACAATAAAGCATATTGTTCACTGTGACTGTGTGGGTGAAGGCGCTATTTCTATATTGCCAGCTGATGGTACAACTGCGGTGTGATTTATTAAACTGTAACAATAGTGTTGTATTTGCAATCTCTAGAGAAATGCTTTTTTTAATGTAAGTGGGTGTATTTTCTGTTTTGACAGAAAATCTTGTTTGCTGGATTCTTCTATGTTGGCACCTTGTCACAACATTGGCAATAATTTTGTTGACATTTCACAAATATATGTTTTAAACATGTAGTTTATGAGTCATTATGTGACTAAGGACTATTACAACAACATTTAGAACATATTAATTTATGTAATTATTAAAATGAGCTTCATTCATTGCTTCATGTAAGATTTAAATAGCATCCACTTTGTAACCAAGGGCAACAGTGAACATTTGTGATGAGGCGCTTTATCAGGCTTCTTTCCAAGAATTTCTTTCTATAATTTCATAATAATATAATATAATGCATTTTTTTTAAAAAAGTGATTGATGTCTACACTGTAAAAAAATATTTTTTAAAAGTTGTAAATAAAACAAAGATTATTGGAGTATGATTTATTATAAAATACTATTTCAGTTTTTCTACTTCAAAATGTCACATTTAATTCAGTGTGTTACTTGCTGTATCTTTGTAACTGTTTGTGAACTTTATGAGCAATTTCTGAAAGAGAATTGTTTCCACACCAATTGGTTTTCAGAGAACAAGCTGGTAAGTAATTAATTGCATTAAATTTGCTTCATGGCAACATGGCCTTTAATGATCATGGTTTCTGAATAAGTAATAGCATTATGTATAGAAATTTGATTGTTTAAGATTCTCATGATAATCATTTAGTCATAATTATCATCTAAAGAAGTTCCAAAACACAAGCATGCATACTTCATACCGATTGGTGTGCGAGTTGTTATGCATGAACCAGGAGCGGTTATTGTCCACATACATGGCCCAGGCTTTATCATCCTTCCCCAGCATCACGTCCTTCATGACATCCGCCCGGGCGATTCCAAACGCAGGGTCAGGGTGGTTGTCATAGCGATCGATGGTCATCTCCCAGTAGTGCACGCCACGAGAGAACCCTGTGTTGCCCATGACGACACGGTCGTCGTAACTGTTACACGTCACCGTGAGGTTGTCGTTGGACAAGATGATGTCAGGGTGGGCCGATGCAGGGTCAAAGGTGAACCAGGCAACTGCAGAAACAACACACACATAATACATACAGTCATGAAGGCTGGTTGAGCTTTGATTTACAGTAAGAATAAAAGTCCAGATGAGTTTAAGAACACAGAGAGAGTCGACACTGCAAATCAAACTTGCAAACACACACTCACTCTCTCACACACGCAAACAAACATACACAAGCAGACAAGAAAGGGTATATGAGTTTAACAATGATGATGTTCAGATATTCAGGCATTCATACCTGCTGTCAGAGTTTTACTACCATATGAAGGTAGACTCACTGAAATCAAGAGAAAGAAAGAGGGGAAAAGAGCGAGAGAAGGTTGGAGAAATAAAGAAAAGTGGAAAATGCAGAGGACAGAAAATGCAGAGGGGTGAAGGAGAGAAAAAAAAGAAAGTAACAGAATTGGGTACTGAAAGAGAGGAAGGAAAGCAGCAGATCAGGGAAGCTGGACTTACTCAGCGCTTACAAGTAATAAACTACTATAGAGCGTTAGTACAGTTAACAGCACACTAACAATGATATTCATTTATATTAGTAACATACAATTAGACATACAATGGTGTTCATAAAGACCTCCACAGCAGACTGTCAATGTGACGTCACTGGCACTTTCCATGAATAGGGTAGAAAAAAGAACCTGAACATCTTTAATTTTTTTTTCCATTAAATGATCAATGGTAAATGCTCAAATTCCAGGAATTCAAACTAATTATTATAAGACCTGTTTGATTTTCTATTTATTTTTAAATGATGATTTTGCAACAATGCAACAATGTGTGGTTTCATTATTTTCTAGTAATTTACAATTAACCTATTAAGTCTGACATATTATATTTGTTATTATATTATTATTTTATTATTAATATATTATCATAAAAATATCATTTTTGAAATGTAAGAATATAATAATAAAATATTATATTATAATATAAAATGTAAAAAAAATAAAAAGTTTTTGTTGAATATTATATTTGATACATCAGGCTTTTGTAGCTCATATAGTATTATATACGAGAATATGGAGGAAAAACACCATACTTTTATTAAGCTATTTTATTTTATAACATTTTAAACTGAACATTTAGAAATTAGGTGCAGTTGCTGATATTTATATGGAAAAAAGTAAGATGAAATTCTGATAGCTTGCAATACAATAATGATTGAGTGATATACTAATAAATATTCCTCAAAAGCCTGATGTATCATATTCGATACTCATCTTTTAAGAAAAACATAAAAAATAAATATACAACATCTATAAAATCTGAAAAAAAAGTTAAATAAAATAAAGTTAATTAGTTTTGAACAAAGTTTAAGGGTGATACATACATGCAAAACTAGCTACTAATTTAATTTTATGTTAGAAACAAGTTTATAAAATGTATCTGATGGCCTAACAACAAAAATGTATGCATCCCATTGCTTAAAAAAGACACCAAAGTATATACTATTTGTGGAAAGTGCACACTATATTGACAAAACTAATAAAAATCTGCTGTATTATTTTGCACTGACATGCTCAAGCTTCCCTGTGCATTAAGAGTGAGTGTGTGTGTGTAACAGTGAGGTAACATCTCTTACTCTCTGATGTCTGCATGACAAGCGTTTTGCTGTACTGGCCGACTCCACTGGAGTTAAATGCTTTAACACGAGATTTATAAGCGCTGTTGAAGTGTAGGCCATCCACAGTGCATATCATCTCTGTACCAACGTACACTTCCTGCAGAATACACACTTCAGTTAGTTAACACACATGGTTAACACCCTAACTGCATACTGCACATTATATACTGAATACTGCCTACTATTTTTTAAACAGAATACATGAAACAGTATACATGTTAAATATATGCTAAAAACTCTTCAATATTACTTTTTAGTTTTTTTGGTCACACTTGAAATGAAAGGCCAGACTCAGTGCACTACATTGTGGAATATGCAGTAGTACCCAACACACAGTGCTCCGTTGTAAACTGCATTATGACTAACAAATTAAGTCTGTGACTGAAATCGGAATAGCATACTACCATACAACTCTTACTATTACTATAGTAAGAGTAGTATGCTACTTCAAATTCAGCCTATATATTCCAAGGCATGCAGAAAGTATACATTCTACAGAAATAGTAATATGTAGCATGCTATGTGTATTCTATTTCTGCAGTATGTAGTACACATACTTAGCATAGAATGCAAATGTTCTAAATGCTGATGAATATCTTGGGAAAAACACAATGTGATACTGTTGCTAAAAATCTACCCGAAAATGGAGCAAATATGAGAACACATGAACCTGACTTTCTAAAATAAGAGCTTGGCCTGTTTAGAGGGTAGTATGTGTGTGTGTGTGTGTGTGTGTGTGTGTGTGTGTCAATGTATAGGTGACAACATGTGTGTCTAAGAGAGAGTATTTCAATGCATATGTGTAAGTGTGAGTGTGTGTGGCTATATATGGTAAAAGCATCTAAGTTTAATCTCAGGTGATTCATTTTATGATCAGATTACTCAAATCAAATCATTATTCAAAGACTTCTTTGAAAGAAAATAATGTTTTTGTAATTAAATAAATTAAATTGATCAAAAAGTAACAGTGAAGACTTTTATGTTGTAACAAAAGATTTCTATTTCAAATACATGCTGTTCTTTTGAACTTTCTATTCATTAAATAATTCTAAAAAGAAAATGTGTCATGGTTTCCACAAAAAATATTAAAGGGGTCATATGATGCTTTTTTAAAGACCATTATTTTGTGTATTTGTGTAACAGAAATAAAGAATGTAGTGTAGCGCACTGACTTTATAATCATTGTGAAATTGCTGTTTATTTTGCTGCACCGGCAGTTATAGTGTTAATACGGGAGAGACGAGCGAGTTAGTTCGGCTGCTGCGCCTGTGATACAGCTGTTCTGCGTTCTGATTAAAAGTTAAGACAGAGCGTCTTCTGTCTGTCATTCTTCAAACATTACAGTAGACATATTTTGGTTTACAAACTGTATTGTTTCATCAGTTAGCCACGTTAGCACTCGGCTAACGTATCCACCATTATTGTTTTAAGTATTCACAGTTTAGCAGCTAAACTTTAGCTGTGGGCACGATTCGCTTGCAAAAGTGTTTTTGTATTTTATGTCATTATTTTAAGAACGGATTGGAGCACTATATTATTGTTTTATGTAAAGGTGCTTTGTCAATGGTAGCGCTCGCTAACTAGCTCAAGGACTCCTCTCTGTGCTAATCACAACAGGCTTGGCCAGCTGACCAATCAGAGCAGAGTAGGCTTATAGAAGGGAGGGGTTTGCTCCGAAGTTGCTTGGAACGAATCATTTCGAAATCATTGGCATATGACTCTAATATTAAATGTATATTCTGAGAAAATTACAATGTTTTCTGACCTTAGATGCATTTAAACCTGTTGTAGTGGACTCCAACACAATATTAGGACACTTTAAAATACCATATGACCTGCTCTTTAAGAAATATTTCTTGAGCACCAAATCAGCATATTAGAATGATATCAAGGATCATGTGACACTGAAGACTGGAGTAATGACGGCTGAGAATTCAGCTTTGCTATCACAAGAATAAGTTATATTTAAATAGAAAACACAATATATATATTTTCCAATATTGCTTTTTTTACTGCATTTTAATCAAATAAATGCAGCTTTGATGAGCATAAAAGACTTCTTTCAAAACCATTAAAAAATATATGAACCCCAAAAATTTAACTTTTAAATGGTTTGTAACCCCGAAATGAAATGAAAATAAATCACAATTGGTCACTTGTGATCAGAATATATGAGCAAAGTGGAGCGTCAACAATTTCTCCTCCGCACTCCAAGCATTCAATAATCACTTCAGCATTTCCAGCTCCTCGCTCAACTGATCAGAAACACTGCTCTGCCTTCGCTCCATGATGAAATTTGTGGCTAAAGTATTTCATTATGTTTTGAAATATCACAAAGTTCTGTTCAGAACTTATATTAAATGAAAAATAAATACACAATACTAGAAGAATAGTTAAAAAAAATTAATTTATCAAAATTATTTCATCAAAAATATCTTAATTTGTGTTCCGAAGATGAACGAAGGTCTTACGTGTTTGGAATGAAATGAGGGTGAGTAGTTGATGACAGAATTTTCATTTTTGGGTGAACTATCCCTTTAATGCCAAGTGTAAACGGGGCCAGTGAGTGACAGTGGTTGTGTGTGTTCATGCATGCATGTGTGATCGTGTAAATCGGTGTTTGTGGGTGCAGTGGTTCTCTAATATAAATAGACTTCTGCAGTGAGGGACATGAATCATCTTTAGACTCAGGCATTTTGCAGCAAATGTGAGATGAGACACCATGTTTGTGGACTTGATCTATTGGAAATACATGCGTGTTCCTCATCATTCAAATGAACGTCACTCATTCTGACTGCTCACTGCCAAATGACAAACCCACGCTCAACAATATCACTATATTAATACAATGCACACTCACATCAGATGTGTACTTGCGTGCGTATATGCATGAACAATGTTTACTCCAATTTTTGTTCCTTTAGAGCAAAACCTCTTTCTTTTTGACAGATCATTGAGTCAGCTGAGCAGAATCATCATGCAGTGTCCAAAAAATAATAATGTATGGGCTCTGTAGGATTTCCTTGGAATAGTCATTATTATAGCAGTTTAGCTCGATGCTGCTATGAAAATATCTGTACTATTCTACGATGCAGTACTTTTATCATAAATTTAATCAGTGCTGTGTATTTCCATACATGATTTTGCACAGCTTTAGTTCCATACTGAAAATTAATGTGTGGAGTTGAAATACTGGCCGATCAATTAGGCTCCAATTTAGGACATATCAAGCTTTTCTAGCCCCACACTTTTTGTTGCATTCTGCTCAGCAACATGCCCATTCAAGCTCAGAACTGTCTGATACCTGGATCAAGAATCTAATAATTCCCATTCATCTTAATTGCAATATAATAACTTCAGAATGGCTGTCAATTCTGAAAGATGCTTTTGAGCAGCAGAATGGTAGTTAAAGGTTTGGAATAATTACGATTTTTTAAATTGAGGTTAATATTTTTGAAAGAAGTCTCTAATGGTCACCAAGGCTGCATTTATTTGAGCACCGAATCAGCATATTAAAATGATTTCTGAAGGTTCATGTGACTGGAGCAATGGCTGCTGAAAATTCAGCTTTGCATCACAGGAATCAATTTTATTTAAAAAATTTTATTTTAAAATATATGATATATATATATATATTATCAAATAAATGCAGTCTTGGTAAGCATAAGAGACTTTTCATCCTTTTCAAACATTTAAAAAACCTTAATTATTCCAATCTTTTGACCGGTAATGCATATCTAATCCTGAGAATGCAATTAGCACTGAAGGGTTCACTATGTGACACTCACTCTGAACTGGCCTCCATTCCCATCATCCAGTTCTAAAATGTAGCCATCCACAGCAATGGTGGAGAGAGGCGGCTGTTTCCACGACAGAGTCGCACTGTTGGTTTGAGTACAGCACTCCTCTAACTGAAGAATAGGAGCAGCTGGAACTAAACACACACAAAAAGCCACAAACAAAGGCAGACTGGGTTATTTTGGGTCCAGTGTTCTGTCTTACTGTGTCATTAAGGAAAGCCATGCAAAAAAATGAAACACACCCTCTCACAGACTCACCCTTCATCTGGATGAAGTCTAACTGGTGTATGGTCTGCAGCAGGGGTCCGCTGTCCAGCGTCAGGTCAAAGTCACTGCTCATGCGAGGGGTCAGAGAACCCTTCCCCCACTGATTCTCCGTCATATGGACCCGTCTTATCAGAGCATCTGAGATCTACACACACACACACACAGACTGTGATTCAGAATATATTACACGGCATTAAGTCAAATTAATGAAGTGTTGCCATCATGTAAATGTATGACCTTCTGTTAATTTAATAAGAATCCTTGGAGCAAGAAACATTTTGTGATCAGAAAAGTTTTGAAAGGCAAGGTGTCATTGAGCAAGAGTGCTTGTATTCGAGGAAAAGTTTTATAGGATCACACACTTTTTAACGAATATATTTCCATGACCTTTCCATGCCCTCTCCACTCATTTATGAGTAATTTCTAAGCAGTTTTCCATTTGTATATCTAGTCTTTTTTAATCTTAGTGAATTGTACAAAAGTCTTCACCAAGGTCCTCAAGAGACCAATGATGTTACACTGGCTTACAACCAGTTTTGCACAACACTCACAAAGAGCAATATAATAATATCTACTAGTATAGATATTAAAGTTCTGGCCAACAACAATAAGCCAATTATTTTATTATTATTGATACTTGAAAAAAGGCCGCTATTAAAATTATTTTAACATGTTGTTAATATATATTAAATGTATTATTATAATATATAAAAAATATAAAACTACTATTTTTTTATAAAAATTAAAAAATGAGACACTATAAATTAAATTCAAAATACTTTTTAAAAATATGCAAATGAATGTAGACATCGCCAAACCATAGAGTATAAAATTATGGCTGATGACTATTATTTTAATAATAATTTTATCATTTAATTTTTATAATTATTATTACTTCATTATTTTTCAAATAAAAACACACTTTTGTAAAAAATAAAAATGCTTTTAAAATGCTACAAGTGAAGTTTGGCATCACAAAATTATATATTTTTATTACATTACAGATTTATATTAATTCTGAGATTTGCTAAAAATAAGACTATTATTTTTTAAATAAAAAAGTAAAAAAGTTTTTAAAAAATAACTTAAATGAGTGTTCGATGATGGCAAAGGTAATCCAAATAAAAATAAAATAAAAACTGATAAAAGGAGCATGCAGAAATATCTAATACTGACCAATACAGAAAAAAAAAATGAAATATGGTACCTACATATACATATGTTTCACCCCTAATATCTAACCAATTAAATATTTTAGAGCAGAGCAAAGGTTGAGGAAAACACTGCAGTGCACTCTGACGAAGGACTTCATTGACCAATAAGAATTTCAGAGAAGCGGTCCAGTCTTTGGAAATCCAATTTGCTCTACTGAAAACTGATTTGGATCTTGGTACATCCTTAAAATAGCTGATGCATTCCCATCCATTAAAAGTTTCATCTGATCTTTCTCTAGTGTATAATCATCCTAACTTTCTGGCCCGTGTCAGCAGATGAGGTTTATTAGTGTGATACTAAAAGGGCCAATGACCTGGAGGAAGCCGCTGGGATCGTTTTCTTTGATAACTTCCAGACAGTATTCCATTAGTCCTGTGGTCTGCCTCAACTTCAGCGTGCAGTGGGATATCTGATCACGAACCACCTGAGACAAAAAGAAAGAGAAGGAATAAATTCATGATAACTGTGCTGTGGTAGGGTTGCTAGGCAACAGCAAGACCAATTGTCAGCATCCTCTCTGAGCAGCAAACACATAACTGACCTTTTACAACAACAAAAAAAACATATTAAAATCCATTTGCACTTCATGTCTGCTATTTCAGTGGATTAATGTATGTGTCCGTGTGTGCCACTCCAACTTCTACTTAAACCTACCAGTTACATCTCCTTTACATGATGCACAAGTACACACTAATACACACACACATGTCCTCCAAAGCTGCAGACAGTCTCAGAGAGCATTTAACCACATTGAATGATTCAAACATAAAACACTTCACATGAAAGCCATTCAAATCCAAACAGTATGAGACAGAACCAGACAGAACTGAATAAATGCAGTCTCATCTCGCAGAGCCACTGGTCAAAACTAGAACCCCAACATCTTTGTAACCATGGGAACAGGCCTGTGGCAGTATGGAGACAAGAAAGGAGAATAGGCCTATAAAAGATGCTAGCAAAAGCACCAATGCTCAAATACTAGACCAGGACCAGTACAATTGTAACATTACATTTCCCTTCATAACTCACAAATATATGTGTCATCTTTCAATGTAAAAAAACAAACATCTATATATGCCAAAAGTAACAGTAACATTAATTGACTTGAAAAGTAAAAAGTGAAAAGTAGACCACAATTTAATCTAACTAAAAACTATAACTGAATAATAATGCTTCACTGGAGGAAGCATCATTATGGATTATGGATTATTATATATTTTGGCCAGAAGCCAAAGAACAGTTTAAAGTTAAAGTGCCTTAATGATGGATTTGTTTCTTACAAACACACAGATTTTTACTTAACAAGACGTTAATGGATGGACTGGAGTTGTGTTTATTATTTGTGGATTATTGTAATGTTTTTATCAGCTGTTTGGACTCTCATTCTGACGGCACCCATTCACTGCAGAGGATCCATTGGTGAGCAAGTAAGTGATGTAGTGCAAATTTTTCCAGATTTGCTCCAATGAATAAACAAACTCATCTATATCTTGTATGACATAAGGGTGGGTATATTTTCAGCAATTTTATTTATTTTTGGTTGAACTATTTTTTGACAATTAAATTTAGCTTAAAAATTCTCACAAAATGATACAATTTTACTCAGTTTTTTTTCAGAGAGAAAGAGAAATCTACTGCAAATTAGTTGAGTTAAAGGTGCTGTATGTAAGTTTTTGACTCTACTAAAGCATAAAAATATCATAATATATTTGCAGATATTTAAGAAACATGTTAAGTTAACATACTTGTTTATCTGAAAAACAATGCTACAGACAGTTATTCTCCTTTGAAAATGTGCGTTCCGGGACGGAATGTCTGTCTTTGTTTTGGTCTGTGTAACCCGCCCACTGCCAGTTTACCCAATTGTATTTCGGCACCCCGGGTTGCCAGTTTGCGGAAAACACAGCATATTTCATTTCATTCATCGTCATGTGCGCTCGTTCCTGTTGGTGTCCTCAATCTGGCAACATGCATGTCAAGTCTGAGGAGGAGGGCCCAGGGTGAAAAAAACCCCTCTCCAATATATGCAATACCTAGTTCAACCACTAGTTGTCAATCCTACATACAGCACCTTTAATTTAATCACTCAAGCTGGTTTGTAATTAAAGAAATTTAGAGTTTTTTTAAAATGCTTTTGTCATTTAATTGAAAAAAGGGTGGATTAAAGATTATATAAAACTTAAAAGAAATGGTAAGCACTAAAAGCACCTCAAATATGCAAATCAACTTTTACATTTGCATACATTTCAATCTGGACACGTCATTTAACAACTACCCAAAATCAGGGTCATGTTAGTGCATTATAGATGAACTGACTAGAATTCTTAAGACTGCTTAACAGCACACTGATTTTACATTTAGTTTATTTCAGCTGCATTTCAACCAAAGAGAATTGAAGCACACTAACTATAGATGCAGTCTCACTGGATCAGCCTGGGATTCAGAGTCTGATTCAAGGACACAATGACTCGAGGTTAAACCTAATATCTCCGTGTTAATAGCCCAGATTTGTATCCATTAAGCTGCATTCCCCCCATGAAAGAAACCCTTTTTATATGGCATAGAAGCTTTGGCTAGAAATAGGCTGTTTTGACACACCAGCAATGGCTGCTGATTAGCCCTGCTGCCTAAAGCATTCTGAGCAATCGGAGTCCATTCTGAATCCAACTTTGGCAGAAAAGAGATTTAATGAATTTTTAAATGGAAAATAGGAATTATACACAGTGCCCAGTCATCTGTTGCCCTAATACAGAAATGTGTTGAGATTTCCATGAATGTAAGTTAAACACATTTTAATAAATCAAACATTAAATTAAATTCTATCATCATTTGCTCACCCTCAAGTCGTTTCAAACCCGTATGACTTACTTTCTTCTGCTAGAGTCAAAATAAGATATTTTTAAGAATTCTGATAAAAAAACAGTTTCTGTTCCTATTGATTTATTTTTGTATATCTTCTTTATATATATCTTATTTTGTGTTCCACAGTAGCAACAAAGTCTGACAGGTTTGGAATAATATTTTTGGGTGGACTATGTGTTTTCAATGTATTTTACTGTAGTTCTATTTCTACAAAGCTAAAAAAAATTTAATAAAAAAATAATCCTCTTGCAATTGAAAAAAAAAAACTTGTTAATTTAATTAATTCATCACTTCTATTAAAAAGCTTTAAGGTGGCACTCGCTAAACCTCCAATTAAGAAATCAAATCGACTTTTAATAATTAGTAATTAGTAAAAACATAATTAGCCCCAGATCCATTTTTACCTTGAAAATAGTACAGAGATCTGTCATTCTGCTTTTGTTGTTTATTAATGAACTCCTAAAAATGAGGAATGAAACCCAATAACTGAGAAATGAATGTTGCATGTCATCTCTTTAAAAACTCTAGAAACAGCAGGCTGGATAATTGGTTTATGCTTTTAACCATCTTGCCGTGTTCTATATGATAATGCATATCTCTATGCAAGAGTTCCTGCTGCCCTGTAGTTCATCTCACTACACTCCACAAATCCGTAAAAATACTATATGGCTCAATAATATAAAATAATTTTCTGTATTGATATTTCACAGGTGTTTTACTCATATTTTGAATTAAATATTAGATTTTGTTTTAGGTTTTAAAGGAAATGTCCATAAACTTCACAGAAAATATCCTGTCAGAACATATACTACCTTTTCCATTTTTCTACATATTTATTTTCTTACAGTGTACAATTCTTGTCACATTTATGTAAAACAAGCGGCATACTATTTTTATCTTAGAGATTAACTTTGGGGATGTTTTGTGTGGTTGTGCTTACTGTGAGTTTGTGTTCATGTTCTTTGGTTACTCTGCTGAGAAGCTGAGCTTTCCTGCGGTTGAGAGCTTCAATCAGAGCATCACACTGGGCGACCAGACATGCCTCGAATTCAACTCCATTCTCCTGAAACACAAGGTGAGGAAAAAATCAGATCATAAAAATTGATATAGCACTGCACAGGTGTGTGTACGAGTGCATAAGTGTTAGTGTGTGTCACTGCTGTACCTGTATGTGTTGTACCATATTTCTGAGCTGCACCAAGAACTCTTTGGCCTCTGTGGCCCGATCAGACAGAACATTTAGTGCTTGAGAGAGCTGTCCCTGGAAATATAAAGACAGAAGGAGACAGAGATGTGAGAAGATATAGGAAGAACTATATATAAAGAGCAATTGAACATTACTAACCTAATTTTACTAAAGTTCTAGTAATGGACTTAGGTTATGTGTGAACCTTTCTAAAGCTTTTTGGATAAACCAGTTCCAAAATCTAACAACAGAGAGGGGAAGTGACATAATTTGTGAGAGGTTAGTCATTAAATCTGTCATTTAAAGAGTGGGTGAGAGAATAGGAAGAGGAGTCAATGTGTGTGCGTCAGGCAAAGTGAAAGAATGTTACTATAGAGTGGGAAAAATATCCCATTATAAATGCTCTCACATTGCTATGGCAACCATCCGCCAAGAGACCTCCACTTTCATTTGTGGTCTGTTCTCAAACGAGGAACAAAAATGAGAGAACAAGGAATGAAACACAGTGCTCCAAATTTCATTCTATGGCCTACATACTAAATCACAGCCATATACACTACAGCATTACGCACTAGAACATTACATACTAGAGTCCTACATGACAGCCTCACACACTAAAGCCCAGCACATTACAGCATTACACACTAAACTAATACATAACATCCTAGACATTCTAAAGTTCTACGATGAGAACCCAGCAGGGGCAGTGTTACAGAAACATCCTATCTTAAGCATTTGAGAGCTGAAATCACCATTGTTGCACTCTAAAAAATGCTGGGTTAAAAAGGGACAAACCCAGCTATTGGGTTGTTTTGACCCAGCGGTTGGGTTGTTTTGAACAATCGAAACAACCCAGTAGCTGGGTTTGTCTCTTTTTAACCCAGCATTTTTTAGAGTGTGCTAAACAGATAGGACAGGATTCTAGAGTTTGGTTGCTTCTGTAATAAGGGCCCAGTTTCTACAAACCCATTAGTTAAATAATTAGGGCAAAACACCACAGGCAGAATGCTTGTTTTTTCTTGCACTGGTCAATTTTGAGATTTTGGCCTGTTGTCATGTCTTATTTCAGACTAGTGGAAAGAAAACATCCAAAATACACATTTAAGAGTTTATTATCCTTTATGCATTGGCATCTGCAGATTTTAATTGAAATGCATATCTTTAAAAGGCAATTTTATCAAAACAAGTTTTTTTCCTGCACAGAGTCAGAAATCTCCACTTCAGTAACACGTGCAGACGGCAAGTTCAAAAGTTGAACTCCTATTTATATTCTGAAGTGTTTTTTTTTTACAGAGGGGTTGTTCATATATCATTCACCTAATTTATATCACATTTTATTTCTAAAAATATGGAGAAAATTTATTTCTGTAAAAACCTTTAACTTGGTCAACAAAATGAAATAAGAATTTTGAACCTGGCTTTATCCAATGTTCAAATTTCCATTCTGAAAAACGTATGCATATTTGTGCATATTTAATGAGATAATGCCTCATTTGCATATTTAAACATAACACTTCAGAAAACATGTAATACAAAACAATTGTCTTAATGTATTGTGATTAATCAACTTGGGATGTATGGTGATATCTATTAGTTAACATTTATTCCACACTCACATGCAGTGTCTTACCTTGGTCTTGCCAACAACTGTAAAGGTATTATCACAAGAGTTCTCTTACCTTGAAGGAGTTAGTCACAATGGGATAATGGGATTGGTAAAAAGGGCAACAAGAATATTTGGGAAACATGTTTAGAACCAATCTTTTTTTCCCAATTTCCATTTGACTGCGCTAGTGGTGCAAAATTGCATACTTTGAGAGAAAAGATGAAAATCATCCATCTCTGCTCTGGAACAGATTGAAATCATCATTCTGCTGCATTTGAACTTTACTATAAATCTTTAGCAATGTATGTTTTGCACTAGTAATAAACCAGTTCCAAAATCGAACGACAGCCTTTTCACTGAAAAATAAACAATTTTTGTTTATAATTTAGTAAACAGTAAGTAAAATCTGTAATGTCTGTAAAATAACCATGCAAAATAAGTGAACTGTTAAAAAATACAAAGTTTTATATATAGCATTGTTATATCTGACACCCAGCACTCTAGATATCGACATTGGCCATGTGTGGACTACTATTTTACCAATTAAAATATTAAAATTGTACATATTTTGCACTGTTGCAAAAAAGCAGGAATATGACTTTCCGAGCATCAACACATCACAGGCCCCATTTCCTGCTTGCTGTGTAAGTGTCTGTGTATGTAACACGGAAAGATAGATGGAGAAATGGAGAAAAATAGAAGCATATGGTGCCCTGAGGCTACAGCAAATCTACAATCTGTTTAGTGAATGACGAGCAAGTGTCTGCAGTGCGGAAAGAGGGCATTTTCCTCTGATATGAGGCCAGCATGCCAGTGTTCAGTGAAACAGCTACATATGGGACCACAGTAGAGGACACTGATCCAAGATCTGATCTGTGCGTGCATGTGTGTGTGTCCCAAGTGCTAAAAGGGGGAAGCCGTATTTGGGTCTGCCGTGATGCTGCTGCTGTCCCAGTTCAAACTGATACAGTAGCCACAACATCACACATGGAGCACGGAACAGAGAGTAATGTAACTTAACACACAAAATAATGTAGCTCAACACATGGAGTAATGCAGTGCTCGAAATGAGGGGGTGGACAGTGAATTGGAATGGTTTCCTTATGCTGGGTAATTTTTTCTGCTCTCACATCTGTCTGCACCTGAAAATGTCTCCTTACCTACTACAAAAGTGACAGAGGGTTGAATGTTAGTACCATACAACAGCAGTTAAGCCAAATTACAAAATAAAATGCAACCAAATTCCAGAAATGTACTATTTTTAATTATTTGATTTGATTTCTTGATTAACAGATTTAAAATGTATAGTAATTTATCAGTCAATATTAGATATACATAACTGTTCAAACGTTTGTGGTCGGTAAGATTTTAAATGTTTTGGAAAAAAGCTTGCCTTCATTTGATAAAAAATACAGTAAAAACAGAAATATTGTGAAATATTATGACAATTATATATTTTATAATGTAATTTATTTCTGTGATGGCAAAGCTGAATTTTCAGCATAATTACTCCAGTATTCCGTATGATATGATCCTTCAGAAATCATTCTAATATGCTGATTTGGTGCTAAAAAAACATTCCTTATTATTATCAATATTAAAATCAGTTGTGCTGCTTAATATTTTCATAGAAACTGTGATACAAAAAATTTATCAGTTTCCACAAAAATATTAAGCAGCAGAACTGCTTTAAACATGAATAATTTCAGGATTCTTTGATGAATAGAAAACTCAAAAGAACAGAATTTTTCATCTATCACTCACATAGAGTTAATCTAATACCAATCATTTAATAACATCATTAAAAGGAATCTTCAGCAAATCTCATAATGAATATCAATTTTCATACTAACACTGTGGTACCTTAATACATTTATAGCATTTAAAACGTGTATTAAAAATTTCAGTGTATTAACCAGAATTTTAATATTGCCCATTTAGGTAACACTTTATTTTAAGGTGCCCTTGTTAGACATGTTACATGTACTCAGGGTTCTGGACTATCTGTGTGTGTTTTGTTCCCCGTGACCCAGTTTTTCCTCGTGTTAATTTGTTTCCAGCTGTGTCTATTTTGTCCCTCGTTATCCAGTGTTTAAAAGTCCTAGGCTGTGTCCGAAATCGCCCCCTATACCCTCATTCACTATTCCCTACATTAGGTCACTAATTCAGTTCACTAGAAGGAGTGAATGAAAACGAGTAGTGAATTCGGACACTGAGTGCACCGGAAGGAATGCAGCTTTTGCATAGTTTGTGCTTGCTGTTTATTAATCATTTGAAACTAGCAAACTAACAGCTTCAGTAGCAAAATTAAAGGATTTATCTTGAACTCTGTCACGAAAATTATGTATAAACCCTAATCAAACAATTTAATAATCAATTTACAATGAATTTATACCCGTGTTGTACATTGCGCTGTAAGCCATGGATGAGCGTTTTGTAAAAATGAAAGGATTGGGCGCCATCTTCTGGCGAGATGCGGGAATTAATTCGGCACGTGACTCTCACGGTGCATTATGGTTATTCTCTATTCGTTGAGCGTGCACCAGTTGTACACTCGTTTTTGCAGTGCATTGTGGGATTGAATGAGTGCACTCGAGAACGTCCACTATGGTTTTGGACACCACTAAAAATGGCTGTTCCCTCAAATAGTGCCCTATTTAAGGGTATAGGGGGCGATTTCGGACCCAGCCCTAGTCTGTTCAGTTTGTGTTTGTCAGGTCTGCTCGTTCTCTACGTGTGTTGGCTCAAGCTCCTATTGTGGATTATCTCCTGTGTTTCATGATTAAAGAGTGTTAAACGTTTCCTCGTGACTCCAGCGAGTTCCCTCAACAGCGTAACGTGACAGAAGACCTGACCAAAACAGTAACCTTTCTGTGTCAACCCTCCGTTTTGTTTCCCATTTTTACCCAGGGTCTTTTTTCCGTTGTTTCCTCATGGATGCCCTCCTTCACACGGAATATCTCCTCCTCCAGCTGGAGCAGGGGGAGAGATCACTTGAGGACCATACTAGACTGTTCCAGCTGCTAGCTAACACCAGCAGCTACCCGGACAATGCACTCTGTGCGTTCTACGACGCAAGTTTAAACACCGCGTGCAGAGCGCAGTCGTCCGAAGATGGTCCTCAAGCGGATTTCACCGCGTTGGTGGAGTGGATTCTGGCGAGAAACCAGATCCACTCCGGACCCAGAGCCCAGCTCACTATCTCCCCGCTGTGCGGCGCTAAAGCCCGAGCCCACCGATGACAGAGAGCCAATTCCCGCCGCGATCTACGAGCCAGCGCAATGCCAAGCGACTGAGCAGAGGATCACACCGAACGTAGAGCTCAACTCGTCAGACCAGGTGCGAGAGCCGGCGACAATGCCTGCCACGAGGGAGAAAGCCGTGGACGGTGTGAGCGTGGAGAGGAGCTCTGCCCCCTGCTCCGCGGCTGAGGGTGAGCTGAATATGGCGCGGCGAAAGTGCCAAAGCAAAGAGGAGAGGGCTCCAGTCCCCGAAACCAGTCCAGAGCGCCCTCCAGTGCCAGCTCCTCGTAAGCGCCCTCAAGTGTCCACTCCTCCTGAGCACCATCCTGTTCCCGTGTTCAGCCTAGAGGGGGCTTCCGATCCAGAGTTAAGCCCTGAATGCCCGGGGACTCACAAATGCCCATCCACCCACCCGCTCCTGCCTCCTCCGCCGCTATTGTCTGGCAGCCCCTCTGCTCGCTCTCAGCCCACCATCATTACTGTGCGAGCTCCGCGGGTCTGCCATCCTCCAGCGTCGCCTTGGCTGGAGAATCCCTCACCTCCGCCTCTGAGGCCCGGACTCCGCCTCGGCCCGTAAACCAAGTGGCTCCACCTCGGCTCCTAGCTCCCTCGCCTCCACCATCACCCGTCGATCCACCAGGCTCCCTCGTCCCTCCGGCTCCACCTTGGTCGGGCGTCGACCCGCCATCGCCTCAGGACTCCGCTCCTCTGGCTGCACCTCGTTGCTCCATCCCACCGGCTCCATTGGGCTCCTTCCTCCCGTCGGCTCCACCTGGGTCCTCAGTCGCTCCGGCTCCGCCGCAGATCTCCGCCTCAGTCGCCAGAGCCCTCAGCTCCACCCTGGCCCCCCGGATCCTCGGCATCCGTTGGCTTTCCGTCTCCGCCTTGAGCTCCTCCACCACCTGCTCCGCCGCCGTTGGTCGTCCCCCTGGAGTCGGCGGCCATTCCTCCTCCATGGCTCCTCCCTCCGTCGGCTCCACCGTGGGTCGCCATCATGGCTGTGGCCTGGGTCCTGCTTGGCTCCTCCTGCTCCAAGCCCCTCCTGTCTCCTCCCTAGCTCCTCCCTCCATCGTCTCCTCCCTGGACTCTGTCTGCCGGCCCCCTCCCGGACATCCGTCCTCCTCCTGAGCCTCCTCCTTAGTTCCCACCCATTTCCCCCCTCTGTTGTTCTACGGTGCGAGGACGCACCTTCCGGGAGGGGGACGATATGTCAGGGTTCTGGACTATCTGACTATCTGTGTTTTGCTCCCCGTGACCCAGTTTTTCCTCATGTTAATTGTGCTAATTTGTTTCCAGCTGTGTCTATTTTGTCCCTCGTTATTCAGTGTTTAAAAGTCCTAGTCTGTTCAGTTTGTGTTTGTCAGGTCTACTCGTTCTCTACGTGTGTTGGCTCAAGCTCCTATTGTGGATTATCTCCTGTGTTTCGTGATTAAAGACTGTTAAACGTTTCCTCGTGACTCCAGCGTGTTCCCTCAACAGCGTAACGTGACACTATTATAATAACAATTAATTATGCATAATTACATTTAAGTAACCCTACGACAAACCCTAATCCTAACCCTAACCATATCGTAAGTACATGTAGTTAATTAATATTACGCAGTACTTAAATGTATAATTACACTGTAACAAGGAGACCTTAAAATAAAGTGTAACCCCCATTTATCACTTTTCAGCCATAACATGACAATTATCAGGTAATATCACCCAGAATATTTAATATTGGAGCACCACTAGGTGGTCTCACACCAACAATATTTCTAAATGCTAAAGTAATGTACAGGCATAACCTGTGTGAGCCATGTTAAACCATGTACTTATTGATCCACCTCCATCCTTGTTGATTGCTCATGTTTATGGTTTCTGATTAAATAAAATGGTATTGCTGATGGTTTACTGCTAAATTAACTCCCTCACAATTTTATTATCTTGGATAAAGCAGCATGTTGGGACTAGGAGTGAGAGCGGGGACTCTTTCCTTATTCTTCGCCTCTCCTATGTATACAGTCTTTCTCTTCCACAGACAGACATAGTAAATCAGCTCACTGCCTCACTATATCATGTTGCTACAACAACAGGCCACGGCCACTGCAGTTTTACATGTTCCCTGAGGAATCCAGTCACACAGTTAACACAAGCATCCTGTACGGTTGAGTTCCCATCAACAGATATTTTGAAAATAACACAACATCACAGGAGCATTAAACCTCCATAACTTCAAAACAGCACTGAATGTGCACTGCAGTTATAATCATAGACGCCTCGAAATCCATACAAACATATATTTTCCATCAAAAATTTTGCCTTGAATACTTGGATTTGAATTACTTTTGTTTTTTTTATGTTGAATCTAAGCTGGAGAGCCGGTGCGCAAGTGTTTTTCATTTGGCCTGAATCATGGCTGGTTGTGTCGTGCTCTGTGTTTTAATTAGACCGGTGGTGTCTCACCCGTCACAGTGACAAGTCTAACTGCACTAGTCCTCTTATACTAAAACCAGAGTGCTCAGCCCACTGAAAGGAGATTTGAGCTGGTTTTAAAATGGTTTAGGCTGCACACTCTTAAAAATAGAGGTTCTTTATTGGCATTGGTTCCATGAATAACGTTTAACATTCATGGAATCTTTCCACTGCACAAAAGATTATTTACAGTGAACAAAAAAAAGATTCTTTACAGTATTCTTTAGACTAAGAAAATAATGTTTTTTTATAGAACTTTTCACTGAAAGATTCTTCTTCTCTAGCATCAATGTGTGAAAACCTACTTTTGGAACCTTTATTTTTAAGAGTGTAGCGGACCAAACCAACTGAAGACCAGCCCAGACTGTGAGACATCCAGACCAGGTTGTTCATCTGTTAGACCAGCTTAAACCAACTAGGATTTTTTAAAAAAAATTGTAAACAACAATCTCAACCAGTTTCCCCACCTTGTGGAGCTTCCACATGGCCCCCAGAGCTTTGACCTCGTGAGTGGAGTGTTTGCCGTCCTCCAGACACTGGTAGCACACGGGGGTCTTACACTGGACGCAGTACATACTCAGGTTCTCCAGCTCGTGCTCGGTGCAGGTGGAGGTCTTTCTGGGACTCGCGCGGCGGCTGATTCTTCCTTGCGCCGGCGGCACGAGCCGGTGTTTGGCTAGCGGACCCCGGGGCGGGTGGCACCGTAGGCGGCACGGATCGCAATAGAACACGTCGCACTGCTCGCACATGACCGTCGCCTCGCGGGGGCTCTTCTCGCACAGCTGGCACTTAAGCGCGGCCGCTTTACTCTGCTGGTACCGGTCCACAACCCCCTCCAGAACACGGTTCTTGGGGAAGCCCCGGAGCCCCCGGTCATCCAGCGTCAGGCTGCGATGGCACTGCGGGCAGGTGAGGCAAGAGTTTCGCGGGACCGGCGGCAGGACGCCGGTGTGAGGCAGCAGGTGGTGTTGCACCTGGGCCGGATGAGGCACGCTAGGGGGGAAAACGCGCACCCCGTTTGGGGACTTTTGGCACGGGGTGGTCGGTGCGCTCACGAACCCGCCGTAAGAGCCGTATCCGCTGTCCGCCTCGCTGTACAGACTCATCTTATCCAGGTCTAAGTAATCATAATCGGAGACGCCGGAGCCTGACGCGCGGCTGCTCTGCGGGGATTCGGCGTCGGGCGTCTGCACTAGGATGTTTCTCGCGCAGGCCAGGCAGATATTATGCGAGCACGGCAGGATGATCGGCTCGCGGAAAAACGAGCCGCACACCGGGCATTTCAACTCTTCTTCCATTTCATCCATCTTGTTGTTCGAGCCGGATTCGGAGACTTCCTATGACCGAAAACGGAATATTCCCTCCGATAGCAGCTCTGTACGTACGCGTCTCCTTCGCGTTCTCCGTATGCACCGGAGGATAGAGGAGGGGGCGGTATAAATTCGGTGGGCGTAGGCTGACTGGTGCACGAGCGCTAACAGCTACTGCATAAAATCGCTGTCGGTTTACGTGATGAGTTCCAGGAATCCAATCAAACTGATGATGCAAAGTATGGCATAAGTGCTTGATGAAATTGAGACACAGCCAATGTTTGTGGTAGTGCACCTGCTCTAACAGCGCGCCTGATTTTCCTATCCAACGCCGCTTAAGGTGTGTGTATGTAAGCTACATCACAAGTCACTCTTCAGCTCTAGTGTTTGACAGCAAAACATGTCTGGGAGCTAAATCTGAAATGTTCTTTCATAATTGCAAGGTGGTGATAATTATAGCAGATAGATCAAAATAATACAAAAGAGAAAATGTGTCCAACGCGCAATTTTTTGTCGATTCCATCCAATAGACGGCGATCCAGCAGTTGTTGCTATGGTTACCTCTCAACAAAAACGTTATCTGTTCAGACAAACTTTTATGGTGACTTAAATGTGTAGATATAATTTATACACAATGTTTTTTAGACAGCCATCCGATATAGACACCTGTCTATATCCAGACGTTATACAACAAAACATAGGCCTGCTGTAATTATTTATCACATTATTATAGAGTTACACATCACAGTTATATCACAATAACTGTATTGTTTCTTTAAAAAATATTTAGATTGCAGTTCACCTTGCTAAACAAAAAAGGTTGACCACCCTCAAAGCCATTGAAAAACTGTCACAGATTACAGTAACAGCTGCAAATAATGCTATTGATGTTTGTTATGCATTGACTTTCTTGCGATCACTGACAGGAAGGTAATGCTGTGTTTTAGAATAATCTAGGTGATGTTTGTCAGGTGTGTGGAAAATTTTACAGTGCAGCTGCTATTGATTTGACCAAATTTTTGACCTCTGTGTTGTAGTGTGTCATGTGTTTTAAACACGTGTGAGCCTCTGAAACGTGAGTGCCAGTAGAGGAGTGCAGGAGAGTGTGTGTGGGTGTATTGAGGTTGTTGTAGAGTTGAGTGTGTGTGTGTGTGTGTGTGTGTGTGTGTGTTACAAGGCCGTGATTGAGAGCCATGTGAATTTTGTCCATGTGCCACTCTCGTGAGTATCAGTGTGAGAGAGGCTTGGTGGGGGGAAATTAATTGCTTAATCATTTTTATTCTTATGACAGTAATTGGGTCACAGAGAAGGCTCTAAACTGGGGCCAGTATATTACTGAGGTTCTCAGAGTTGAGAGTCAGTGATATTTGCATGTCAGTCTTCAAGGAGATGCTTAGATCTTGATCTTAAAAACAAATGAATCCAAGAAAATTATGAGAGAATTAATGTCTATGGAAAAATTATACAAATGTGTGCAAAGCCAACTCAAATGCAACCAACATGCCTGCACTGCACACACATATTATTTCTTTAAAATATTGTCTAAGACTGCATGAAACTGTGTTTATAATTGTTGATATACTTTTTGTTAATATTTTGAAATATTTGGAAAGTTTTAGTAATTTTGTCATTTTTATTAGTTTTTTTTTTTTTAAATAGGGCCTATAGTTTTTATAAATTTTTATTTATTTAGTTTGAGTTATTTTAGTATTTCAAGTTAAACCAAATGAAAATGAGAAATGTTGCCTTGGGAACTAGCTAGAAAAAAAGCTTCTTTTAAAAAATGTATTCAAAATCACTCTCACAGACGTTTTCCTGGACTGTTCCCAGTTAGTGGAATGACCTGCCTATCTCAGTTCGAGCAGCTGAGTCTTTAGCCATTTTCAAAAAAAATTTAAAGACACATCTTTTTCGCCAGCACCTGACCAATTAATACGAGCACTTAACTATTCTATTCTATTCTATTCGCTCTAATTTATTTAAAACAAACAAACACCTTGCTATGTGTACTGTGCTAGACTAACAGAGACTAGTCACAGCACTTGTATTATGTTGCTCTCTTATTGGTCTGATTGCTTCTATTGTTCTTCTCATTTATAAGTCACTTTGGATAAAGGCATTTGCTAAATGATTAAATGTAAATGTAAATTTCAGTTAACGTTTATGAATGAAATCACTTGATTCTTCTTTCACTTGATATTTGTTTTATGTTGATGAATTATTTATTGATAAAATGCTTATATATTTAATTCTCCAAGCTTCAGAACAAATTGGAGAAACTCGTACTATATTAAAGGCCTATACTAAAAAAAACCTCTAATGACCTCTGACCAAACTGTGCTTTTCCTCATCTCTAAATACCGGTAGGGATAGTGATTGTACTCGCAGCTGCACAGTAAACCTACAACGTCTCTGCAACTGCTCTCTTTGGCTCTCAGCTTCTGTTCAGACAAACTTTTATGGTGACTTAAATGTGTAGATATAATTTATACACAATGTTTTTTAGACAGCCATCCGATATAGACACCTGTCTATATCCAGACGTTATACAACAAAACATAGGCCTGCTGTAATTATTTATCACATTATTATAGAGTTACACATCACAGTTATATCACAATAACTGTATTGTTTCTTTAAAAAATATTTAGATTGCAGTTCACCTTGCTAAACAAAAAAGGTTGACCACCCTCAAAGCCATTGAAAAACTGTCACAGATTACAGTAACAGCTGCAAATAATGCTATTGATGTTTGTTATGCATTGACTTTCTTGCGATCACTGACAGGAATTTAATGCTGTGTTTTAGAATAATCTAGGTGATGTTTGTCAGGTGTGTGGAAAATTTTACAGTGCAGCTGCTATTGATTTGACCAAATTTTTGACCTCTGTGTTGTAGTGTGTCATGTGTTTTTAAACACGTGTGAGCCTCTGAAACGTGAGTGCCAGTAGAGGAGTGCAGGAGAGTGTGTGTGGGTGTATTGAGGTTGTTGTAGAGTTGAGTGTGTGTGTGTGTGTGTGTGTGTGTGTGTGTGTCCTGTGTGTGGATTTAGTGTTACGTTCTTTTTTCTTTCTTTCTTCTGTCTGTGTGCACAAGCTGTTCATCATCCACAGTTATATAAAAGCTGTACTGCAATCTAATGAAGACAACCCGCATCTATAATAGCATTTTTATGAGTATGCCTGTCCATTAGCATATGTGTGTGGCAGTAGTTCATGAGGATTTATTTTTGGTAGGTCTGAAAATGAACCCGCTTCTTTCTATAATGCTGAGAGTAGGCAGTGCCTTGCATAACAGGTAAAAGCCAGTTTCAGATTGAGGATGAGAGGGAGAGGATGAAAACTAGAAGGGAAAGTAGATTTCTCTATCCACCTACTCCTATTCATGCTGTCTCCGGTGTTTTCTCTCCTCCCACGTGCATGCTGTCGTGTGTGTGTGTGTGTGTGTGTGTGTGTGCACAGACGTCAGTGAGAACTGTCACAGCGTAACACTCCGTAGACGGTGATAACCGGATGGAATGTTAAGGTATTAAGTGCAATGGACAGAGACTCTTTAAATTACATAAAAAAATAATTTTACACATTTTAGTTTTTTTCCTGCCCAGCTAAATATTTTAAGAATGTTTTGCTAACCAGTTTTGGGGGTAACGCGAGTTACTACAGATTACTTTTTCAAGTAACTAGTAAAGTAACGCATTACTTTTAAATTTAGAAGTAAATATCTGAGTTACTTTTTCAAATAATTAACGCCAGTTACTTTGTTTTCTCATTTATTGACTGACAGCTCTCCTCCCTGTGTTGAGAGAAAATCTAATGAATTTAGATAAACATAACATTTGTGTTTCTTTATTATTATTATTATTGGCCTATTGCTGAAGAGAGTTGAATTGACTTATCCTGCATCCAATTCTTCATCTAATCCAGAATGGCAGCACAAATAAAAAGGTTTGTTTGAGCTGCACCCTCTACTGTAAAGAAGTGAATTTACATTTCCTTCAGCCTGAGGCTTATTCATTTCACTTTTGGCATAAAAGGGCTTTGCCAAAAATATAACTTTTTTCTATTGAAAACAAACAAGCAAGCCCAGCTCAGATTTAAAAAGTAACGCAAAAGTAACACAATGCATTACCTTCCATAAAAAGTAACTAAGTAAAAAAATTACTTTTTAAGGGAATAACGCAGTATTGTAATGCATTACTTTTAAAAGTAATTTTCCCCAACACTGTTGCAAACATTACCGTTAAGTTATGGAAACGTTATTGTTTTTATAGTAATGTTTTGAGAACATAAAAGACCAGATAACTGTGAGCAAACAATTTTTAATGGAAGAATGTGTGTTTATAACTTGTCAGAACGTTAGCTTTTCTTTTAGTTATTATGCCGCCCGCAGTTGGAATGAGCTTCCAGAAGAGATCAGATGTGCTAAAACATTAGTCACATTTAAATCCAGACTCAAAACTCATCTGTTTAGCTGTGCATTTATTGAATGAGCACTGTGCGATGTCCGAACTGATTGCACTATATTCTATGTATAAGCATTTTCTATTCTTAACTGTTTTAAATTCATTTTAAATACATTTTAAAATCATTTTTAAAGTTTTTAAATTCCTTGTTTTATTGTTGTGATTATTTTTTATAATTATTTTATTTTCTTTTATGTAAAGCACTTTGAATAACCATTGTGTATGAAATGTGCTATAAATAAACTTGCCTTGCCTTTCTTTTCTTTTCTTTTCTTTAATGTATTATTTTATCAATCTCAGACCCAGATATGCTTTTTAAAATTCATCATTAAATAATAATTATTATAGCCTATTTTAAAAATTATTATAATCTAAACATAGAGTGAAATAATGACAAACCATTTCATTATATGGTGTAAAAATGATTTATATCAGTTTCTACCACAGTTATTATCTTTGGTTACCAAGGAAACACAATTATCAGTGTAGAGCATGCTTGAGATGAAATATGAGACATGGTGTGTGTGAGGACACTTGACATGCATGATATGTAAATGGAACATTTTTATTGCATTTCCAATTAGCTGTAATTTTGTCAAATTATTCAAGTGTGAAAATATGCAATTTGAGATGCATAAAATGCTAGCAATGAATCCTAGCTAGCAAAAAATAAATAAAAAAACGAGTCAGCTGTTTTATTCCAAAATTGTTTCAATATCATTTTCACCACTTTTATGTCCACCACAGAAAGTTGTCAAACATAGTACATAACTGAAAAGTGGTGTAAGTGACATTTCAGATAAATTACACACAACTGAGAATATGAAACGTGTGTTGTAGGAGAGTTTAATTATGAAACATCCACAGGGCCAGACATACCCATTTTTTTAATAAATACATGCAAAATAAGCAATTTTTTATATTTAACTTCGTTCACACAACATACAAAATGTCAATGCACTGGATCAAACCATTATGTTTTATTTATTTTTTCCCCATTTGAGTTCATATGTTTTTGTTATTTTCAGCAATGTCAAAATCTGTTTATTTCCAGGATCAAACAATAGGTCTTGCGTGAAACAGTGAATGCTGTGTCATTGAATCATCTCTGTACAAAGGACCGACCAAAAAAAAAAAGAAAAGAAAAAAAAAATAAGAAAAAAAGAAAGCTTTTGAAGCAGAAATAAGCTTGGGACTGGCTTAGGTATTTTTCTTTCTGCACACATCATAACTGAAACTGCTTGTCTAGAAATATTGATGTTTGCTAAATGCATTTATGAATGCCATCTCAGCTTCAAATAAATAATCTCTGGGCTCGTTCTGTTTATATGAGATGATTTGAACTTCCATTGTTATTGACTGTTCAGAACCTTGACTGCATAAATGCCTTTAATAATATAAGGCTTTGGCAGACTGAACCTAGACTGACAGCATCTATTTACTGTGTGCTTAGTCTTTCCTTTCACTGATATGACTCATCAACACCTTTCAAAGCTCTTTAATTGCAAACACATGGTAGCTCATATATTGACCAATGCACAGACAGAGCTTTGAATCAAAGCAGTGGAGGTGCTGGTCGCTGAGGAAATACTTCAACTTCGAGCTGTCGATCGCCGGATCGGCTTTCACTGTGGACGAAGCGAAGTCCAGCCCAGGGTCGTCACATGTGGTTACCGCAGGCATCATAATATGGTAAGGGACGTAACATTTCCATCACACGCTTGAGGTATTCGGACAATCACAACGCAGATTGCTGGCCAATCACAGCACACCTCGCTTTTTCAGACCGATGAGCTTTGTAAAAATCGACACGTTTCAGAAAGGCGGGGTATAGAGGAGAAACAATAATGCACAGTTTGTGGAAAATAATGTGTTTTTTGAACCTTAAACCGCATAAACACATTTCATTACACCAAATACACAAAATGATGTTCTTTTTAGCAGCATCATATGACCCCTTTAACAACATGACTGTGAGTAAATGATGTCAGGATTTTCACTGTCCCTTTAATGAAATCTCTTCAAAAAATGTTTAAGTCGAAATAAACCATTGTTTCCCCTGCACACTTCCTCCAGCTAGAGCAATCGAACAAGAGGATTGTAGTTAAATAGATCCGATGGAAAACAAATGAGCCTCGTTGTCTTTGTGTCTCCTCTGGCTGGGATTGTGTTATTGGATTAAAAGGTTTGCCTGTCTGCTGCAGCTTTGCTCCGTGGTGTCCAGCCTGCCAGCAGCTCCAGCCCGTGTGGAATGAGTTTGCAGAATGGGGAGAAGATTTGGGAGTGAATATTGCCAAAGTGGATGTCACCGAGCAGCCAGGTATGCCGCTATCTGTACACATCTGGTTCCTCTGCTCACCTGATCGCCCGTCTTTATGATTCTCACACTTGTCTCTCTCTCTCTGTGCTGCAGGTTTGAGCGGGAGGTTCATTATCACAGCTCTCCCAACTATCTACCAGTGAGTTTCGTTCCGTCTTACACGCATTTAAAGGAACACTCCACTACGGCAGCAAAGGTCCTATATAGTAAAAATATAGAAACTCTGTGGTCATTTTTGAGCGAGATGCTTACGGTCTAATCAGATTCAATGATCTATGCTAAGCTAAAAGTGCTACCGCCAGACCCGGAAATCGGCTGAATGGATTTGAAAACGGTAAAACTCAACTGTTTAACTCTAGGGGAGTTGGAGAATGAGCCTATTTTCAAAAATAGTGGAGTGTTCTTTTAACCCTTTCTATAGAAGTCAGTGATCTGATGTAATTGGTGATAGATTTGATTAAATTAAAAAAAGTATTAGTAGTTGTGAACTATTGAAGACTTTACTGTCGTTTTTGATATGATCTTTTGAACGATTGTTTAAATGGATACACATCAGCATTTGTCTTGTTTTCAGATGTCTACAGAGTCTCTGTGTGGTGTAAAGGCAGTTATAAATGGTTAAACATGGCTGTTCGTATCCGTGTGTTGCAGCTGTAAAGATGGTGCGTTTCGGCGATATCAAGGCGCTCGATCTAAAGATGACTTCCTGAGCTTCATTGATGAAAAGAAATGGCAGAGCATAGAGCCGGTCTCTTCCTGGTTTGGCCCTTCATCCTTCCTGTGAGTACATGCTGTGTATGTGGGTGTGTGCTGGGGCTGGTTTCAAATGGGATAATAATGCAGTGGCCCTGGGCGAGTCTGGCAATATCTCTAGAAAAGGGAGTTTAGAGAATCCACAGCATGTGGTTAATGCTGATTCACAAGTTAGCTCACTTTTAATGTAATACTGACAGGCTATCTTTACATTTGATTTGATATAGTTTCTGTGATTGACTTTATTTTATTTTAGGATGAACGCAATGTCAGCCCTCTTCAAGTTATCCATGTTCATCAGGGTGAGTGTGTATGCCTATTAATATATAGCTGTTGCATTCTTGTCAGTTTTGAGAATTAATTTTTGAAATTATATACACTATTTTCCTAGCAATTCTTTGAATAATTTAGAGTTATAACTTACAGGCACAAATAGTTTATACCTCAAGCTAATGGTGAAGGAACTAGTAGCAGACACTGAGAGATAATATAGTCAGCCAGTCAATAATGCAAAATAAACCTCTGACTTACGGCAGAGGTGACTCATATCACCCTGCAATAAAGATTGCCTGACTGTAAATTATCCTGCTTGTGACCTGGCGACATAAATAACATTTTGAAATGGGATGAGGTGTGTACGCGCTCTGGCGTAGTTTACACAAGCGCCGGAAGTGACCTCTCGCGCGTATACGTCACTCATTTGTTACACAGTGCACAGTCATTGTAGGTACGACGGCTAATCAAAATGGTACTTACTTGCGCTTATCTCTGGATTGTTCAAACCGACTTAAAACTAAAAGATTACGTTCTCTCGCACAAACTCATTCGGGAGTGGTGACTTTCCACGTATTCCCAACTTCTGAGCCTGCTCGCCTGAAGTTATGGTTGATTGCCCTTCGGCTGGATATCAACACACCCCCTTTAACGTAAACTACGCCAGAGCGCATACACACCTCACGCACCGGATGCCGTGCGCGCGCTCAAGGAAGTTGGACATAGTGCTGTATTAGAGGTAAAAAATTATATAAATACTGTTCGGTTTCTGGCACAAACCGATTGTTTCGTGTCTTAGGACATCAATGTGTCGTCACGAGCCGCAGGGTTTAATTTGGATTTGTCTGTGCATGTTTTTTTTACTCTTATAGATTTTGTTACCATTGCCATGCATTATATGACTGATAGACTGCAGCGGTTAAAGTTAAAATCATCATTTGTGTTCTACTGAAGAAACAAAGTCACCTACATCTTGGATGCCCTGGGGGTGAGCAGATAAACATCACATTTTCATTTTGGGGTGAACTATCCCTTTAAGGTTGTATGGTTTTTAATGGTTTTAAAAAAAGTATTTTGTGCTCACCATAATTGCTTTTGATCATTAGTTGATCAAAAATGCAGTGAAAACAGTAATCTTATGAAATATTATTACAATTTAAAATACCTTTGATATTTTAATATATCTCTATATTAGACTGTAATTTATTTTTGATGGCAAAGCTGTATTTTTTAGCAGCAATTACTCCTGTAAAGACACTGTAAAGTGTCACATGATCCTTCAGAAAACATTCTAATATGCTGATTTGTTGAAAAAACATTTGTTTATACGAGTTGCTGCTGAATAATTTGTGGAAACGGTGATACATATTTTTTCAGGGTTCCTTTGGTGAATAGAAAGTTCAGTATTTATTTGAAATAGAAATATTTTGGAACATTATAAATGTCTTTACTGTCAATTTGGATCAATTTAATACATCCTTGCTAAATTCAAGTATTAATATATTTTTTAAAGTATTACTGACCCCAAATTTACTAACGGTTGTGCAAATAAGATATGTTTCAAGTGTTAATATTGGAGTGGGTAATCCCAGAATACATTGCAACAAACGAATTGATCCAAAATCTTAGATGTAAATGTCTAAAGTAAAATTGAATGTCGTGTGCTTTTAAGGTTATTAGAATATTGCGTCATTAGCTTTGAACATGCTAACATTAAACTCTATTGGAATCGTTTGTGAATGAAATGTCTCTGATTTTATTTTATATTCTTTCTCTCAGGTACTAGTTTTCATCGCCGATTTTGCTTTCCCGTCACGGCGGTTTGCACCAAATTATCACCACCGTAAGTGTAAATGTTTATATGAACCTGCCTGCTGACTACAGGGACATGTAATGCACCAGAGATTCATTAAAACTTAAACTGTAATGATCTGGCGTGTTAATGTTTCTGTAGGGAAACTGCCTGCTGGGCAGGTACGTCTCCTGCAGCAGTTGGAAGATGAACAGGAAGCAGATGGAGAGGAAGAGGATGATGATGATGATGATGATGAGTACAGTGGAAAGACTGAAGAGTGGCAGCGAGCAGACGGAGCCGATGTGCTCAGGAGAAGAGGAGTGGGTGTGCTGGAGGAGGACACCTAGTGAACTGGAGAGGAACTGCCTCTCGCTCACTGCTCACAAAACCACCACACAAACCACATCGCACAAACCACATCGCTACAGTAGTGCCCTGGCAGCGCTCATTAAGCTTGATGTCACATGTGATGTCATAGCTTCCTCTGAAAGATTGATGTGGTTGTGCTTTTCTCTTTTTCTTGCCGCTAGTTTGTGTTTTCTCTTTTCCACCTGTCTAGTTTTAATTATTACACTCCTTGCTATGCAGTATCTCTAGAGTGTGTGTGTGACAGAGGAATATTAGGACTTACTTTACGGAATTTCACGACTCACAGTTGCAATATTCCCCATACAAATTCTGAGCAAAATAACCAAGCTCAAACAACAATCTCACTGTGAATCTGTTGTAAATGAGGCTTTTTGGGATAAGAAAGCTTTTGTGCTTTACTTTGTAAATATTTTATTATTTGAGCTTTTTGGATGCCTGTTATATAAAGCCAGAATGTTCAGTTTGCTGTTTTAAATGTTTTTTCTTCCAACTAGAGTTCAGCTTCATTTTCCCCCCCCGGAAAACTAGAAAATACCTGAATTAACACTTGTTTATTAATTAATGTGTGTATGTGTGGTGATTCATTATTGTTTGACACCGAAAGATGCTTCCATTAGTTCATGTTTTTTAGGACATTTGTGCTCTTTAAATGAGTTTCACTCATTTTCCACACCCTGTTTCTTTAAATTTAGTTGGTTACACTTTATTACGATAGTCCATTTAGACATTCTAAGTAACTTTGCAACTACATGTCAACTAACTCTCATTAGAGCATTTGTAGACTGTTAGGTTAGTGTTAGTAAAATATGTTGCCGTACTTGCAAAGTTACTAACAATCAGTAGAACATCTGTTGAGCGACTTTAAATATATAGTGTTAGTAGATATTAAGCAGACAGTCTGCTAATACTCTAATGACTGCTAGTTGACATGGAGTTGCAAAGTTATTTAAAGGTAGCTGAATGTCTAAAGTGGACTATCAAAATAAAGTCTTACCTTCTATGTTTCAGTGGATTTTAGGATGTGTCTTGGTCTTCCAACTTTTTTGATGCAGTTTATTTGTACCCCTTTTAGTTCTAATAGTTTTCTTATTATCGTTTAACTAAAGTTTGACCCCTGACACTTGACTGATCCACTAGAATTAAAGTGCTTCTCAATGTGTTCTGCTCATTTGTCCACAGCAGAACAATAGTAACGTGTGAATGTCTGCTTTTACAACTCTATTGCTTGTGTGTGTGTGTGAGAGATTGGTTTTGGAATGTTTCTGTATTTGAGACAGTGTGAACCTGGACTGTTAATAAACAGTTTAAAGCTGCAGTGCTGAGTATCTGCAGATATGGTAATCAAAAGGAGTCTTAAATGCAATTATGTTGGCCTGTATTTGACATTTCAAATGTCGGGGGAGTCAGAAAGGTGCTTTAAAGTCTCTTCTGCTCACCAAGGCTGCATTTATTTGATGAAAAATACTACAGTAGAACAGTGATATTGTGAAAGATCATTACAGTGTAAAAGAACGGTTTTCTATTTTAATATATTTTAAAATGTAATTTATTCCTGTGATGGCAAAGCTGATTTTTCAGCAGCCATTAATCGAATCTTTAGTATCACATGATCCTTCAGAAATCATACTAATATGCCGAATCGGTGCTAAAGAAACTTAATATTGCTAATTAATAATAATGAATTAAAAATAAATTAATAATGCTTAATATTTTTGTGGAAACCGTAACATTTTTTTCAGGGTTCTTTGATGAATAGAAAGCTCAAAAGAACAGCATTTATTTAAAATACAAATGTTTCTTGTAACCATATAAATGTCTTAATTCAATGGATTCTTGCTAAAAAGTATTGATTTCTTCAAAATCCTTTGAACAGTTTAGTGTACAGTGGCCCAAAGAAGTATTTTGGACTATAGATGTATGATAAGGAGAAAAAAAAATCATATTTATTTTAAAGAAAGAGCACAAGCATTCATTTACAAGTTTAAAATAAAACAATAGATGCACTTGACAAAATGAGATTTTTTTTCTGAGAAAAGGATTGATATTGCAGCATGGTTTGATATTTAGTGTATAATGCACTAAAGTTCACACAGTGAGATTGTAGTGTGTCGAGTTAAATTTTGTCGGCTACTATAAAATAGTAGGGGTCCGGGGCTCATTAAGGGGCCTTGGACATCCAGAGGAGCCCCAACAAGTCTTACAATTATTGAGCTATAGTTGCATAATCTTAATTAAAATGATAACAATAAAAAAACTTTTTTTGCTACAATTTGTTTTATTACAGTAGTACGTTAGTACATCTTAGAAAGGATGGGAAAAGAGTGGCCTTGGAATCACTACTGCTCTAACATGCATGTATCTTCACAGCATACATGCACATTTGACAATATTTATAATGCTTTTGCATCTGTAGATGGCAGTATTTTTTAAGTTTTCACTACTCCACATAAGAGCTCTCTATCAGGGCCTCTTCAATGAGCTTCATTGCACAACTGTTTACAACTTTATTCATTTGTTGTTGCCTGGAAACCACACAATAAAATTTAAGAGCTCTCTGAAGAGCATGTTCTAATCTATGCCAGAAATATGTAAAGTTACACAACCAGTTCACGTTTATTATATGATATATCCTATAATTAAGCAAAAAAGTTGCCACTTTAATTGAATGGATGTTGTCGATACATCACACAGGCAGTTTTTTAGGGTTTTCTGATTGAAGTGCTGTGGTTCATGGATGTTCAGGGATTCTCCAAGCGCAGTGTGTGTTTATCAGGGCTGGCTGCTGTACGCTCACTGATCCAGAACTAACATCTGGAAACTTCTTTCTTCTTTCTTGTCTCATACACACACTTTCACTGTTCCAGAAAAAACAGCTGCTATACTGCTGGAAACTTCACACACTCTGAACGGTTTTCACATCATCTATACATATGCATCTGGTACTTGTTTAAGCCGGAATACGTATGGTTTCTGATGTTTGGAGATTTCTGTCCTTCCTAATTTACACAAAAGCTACATACAGTTATGGACATTTTACATTATTGGCTGTTTGATCACTAATTAAGTAATCAGTAATTCCTTAAACGTTTTACAGTTTGGCTTAATAAGTTTGACAAATAGTGTCAGTATCTTTTTTAGATGATCATTTTATATTTTTATGTACACAACTCTTCAAACGTTTATCAGTGTGTTAACAAAGTACTATATAAATTCACTATCAACACACTACATGTTCTACATATTTATTGTTTTTATCATAGCACAATGTATTTTGGTACACTATAACTGCATGCATTTTTAAGATTTTCATTGTTATTTTCACATTTAAAGCTTATATATATATATATATATATATATATAAAATGTTCATAGAATTGAGATTCTAGTTCTGGGCATGTATGTGAAATCACACGCTAATACACAATATTACATGGAAGTATCTTGTTTGTTTAACCTGTCAGTTTGTATTGTGCATGTTGTTCAATGATGATGAAATTCAAAAGAATTATTCATTGTCAGATACACACACATTGCTGGAGGCTGCCTTTGCCATTAACTTGTGCCTTTAGTTGCATAACCACTGACATTGTCTGATACTGAAACTCTCTCTCACACACAAAAGAGGAGCTCTCTGTGTCTGAAATCCTTCTCTCCTGTCCTCAGGGACATGCTAACCTCCTTTTCAGATGCTCTACTTTGATTATGTTGCTCCACACTTTTTATGCATTCATGTGCATGATGTTCACGGCCTTAAAAATCATTGCCACAACCTTGAAATCCCAGGAGACCAGTGATAATGTGGAAAATGTAAAAGAGTTTTTTCTTATTGGAAGGTGCAAAAAGTATAAAGTTTAATTCAAGTGACTGTGAAACCAAATACTTCCTTGCACGGTCAGTGGCGGCCTCAGATAATGTCACTATATCTACAAAATATAAAGTTCTCATGTTGATACAACATACTGCTGTCTTTCACTCATACAAATGGTGCACATAATCTGCCATGGTCGAGACACTGATCTCAGTATTGTGAAAATAAAATGGCATTACAGCTGGATCAAACTGACTGCAGTGTTGAATTACAACGTAAGATAGTATTGCATTGCAATTTAGCAGTGGGAAATGAGAATGCACCCTTAACATATCATTTGGCGTCAGTTTTTTTTAAAAAGAAATTAAACTTTTATTTAGCAAGGATTAAACTGATCAAAAGTGACAGTTAATTTTAAGCATTTTAAATGTTCCTAAATATTTATAATTCAAATAAATCCTGTTCTTTTGAACTTTCTATTAATCAAAGTATCCTGGGGGGGGGGGGGGGGGGGGGAGTGGGAAATGAGAATGCACCATTAACATATCATTTGGCGTCAGTTTTTTTTTTAAAGAAATTAAACTTTTATTTAGCAAGGATTAAATTGATCAAAAGTGACAGTTAATGCATTTGAAATTTGGGGGGGGGATTTGGGAAAAACAAATTTCCCACAAATATTTTAAGCAGCACTACTGATTTCAACACTAATAATAATAAGAAATGTTTCTTAAGCATCAAATCAGCATATTAGAATTATATATTAAAGTGAAAATATATTAAAGAAAATGAATGCAAATTAGTGTAAGTTCTTTTTATTTTGAAGACAAAACTCTGATTGAGTTGAATTGAAATTGAATTGAAAAGTAGTTACAGCTGAAAAATTATAGTTAAACAAAACAAAACAAAACAACACAAAAAAGCAAACATGGTAACAAAAGATACAATTTAAATCTAAATATATAAATACAATATGTATGTTATACTATATTGGTGTACATAATATAAATATGAATTAATTAATGCAAAAAAAAATTCATATTATAAATGACACCTGATTTTTTTATCATTTAAAAAAAGTAATTAATTTTAAAAATGTATGCTTTTTCAGTCTGTGAAACTGATTATACCAGAATAGTTTAATTTAGAAAGTTCATCACAAAGATAAAAAAAACTAAGACACAAAATGTAGATCTCAGGCTAAACGTAAGACATCAGAGAGAATCATGTATGTTGTTTACAGGGAAGGTTCTCATTCTGAGCTGACTGTCATTAGAGGTAATTACTGTAATTCTCAGCATGCATCGCTGAGCAACATGAGGCGGCACAAAGACATCATGGGACTCTGAAGGGAAGGATATAAGTATTATTTTAGTTGCTGCATCAGAGTCCATGTTCCTTTTGCTTTTATCATCCCAGTCTATATTCAAAACTAAACCTGCTCTGCAATTCTGTATGTGTGTGAAACTAGATTTGCAGGAGGACAGTGATTTGACCAGCAGGTGCAGGAGTCAAAATGTTCCTGGTTGGAATGTGCTTGTCTGATTTATTTTCCCATGTGCATTTGTCTCCTAAAAACACACATTTTCAGACTCCAGTGCATGACTGAAACATGGGCCCACTCAAACTCTCACACAAATAATTGATTCAGTAATTCACTTTTACATTCACTCTATTACTCAAACAGTGTTAGGGATTTAGATCTGTCCAATGGAAGCTTGTTTCCATCAATGAAAAAAAAACATAATTGTAAGTAACTTTTTACTCAAATTTCTGACTTTTTTTCACAATTCTGAGTTTATGTTTCACATTTCTGTCTTTGTTCTAACAATTCTTAAAAAAAAAAAATCTTAGAATTCCCGAGATATAAATCCAGAATTGTAAGATATAAACTTGCAATTCTGAAAAGATAAGTCTGAATTGTGAGATTTTGCAATTACAATTTTGCAATTACAATTGGAACTTTTTGTTTCATGGCAGAAAAAACACACAGACACAAGAAAAAAGTCTGAATTGTGAGATATAAACTCAGAAGTGCTGCTTGTTGAGAAGCATGCTCTTCCTTGTTATTTCCACCTTGTGGATGGAACGGATCTCATCCATATCTAGGGACTCGTTCACATCGTAGAAAATTTTAAATGCACCTTATATATTATAAAGTTATATAATAGCTCTGTACATGAGGTTATATAATTTCATGTCTTAAAAATAAACAACAGCTGTTCCTCTCTATACAGACTGTTTACCACTACAGAGCTGTAGAGACATTGTGCTTTTCGCTGCCCAATTTAGAACTTTTTCTGTCTCTCCAACCTCATATTACCACCCCACCCAAACCCATTTCCTGAGGAGGCCTCACAGTACACACACGCACTCACATAAATATACAAACACACACAGACACACACACGCTCATAATTTTTACTCTGAAACGAAAGTTTGAAATGAAAGAACCACTAAAATGCAGTGATTTTTCCTGACTGCGGCATTACATATGATTCTAGGGAACATATGATTACAGAAAAATACAACAGACAAACAAACATATTGTGTGAGCACTCTTTTGTAATGCATGAAGAACATTTACATTTTTGTATGTTTTATGGGATTTTTTAAAAGTTGTATGCATTGCATTGATGGCTCCATAAAGAACCTTGAACTTCCATGGAAACTTTCCATTGCACAAAAGATTCTCTACAGTGGAAAAAATGTTCTTTACACTAAAATTGCACCTTTATGAATTGTTCACTGAAATGTTCTTTAGGAAACCAAAAATGGTTATTCTATGGCTGCAAAAACTCTCTTTTGGAACCATTAGCTTTAATAGTATGGTAAAAAGAAGCAGAAGCAAATGCATCCTGCAAAGATAAAGCTGTGAAGGTTATGCTATAAAGTTGAAGTTTTGGCCCTGCATGTTTGGGTCTTAAGTGATCTGTTAGGTCCAGTGGTCTCCAGTTACAAACGGCAAGAACATCTGGATGTATTTAGCCGCTTGCTCTGCCCGGCTACAGTACAGCCTGCAGCTCAGAGGCATTCAAAGTTGCGTTATGCTGTTTCTGAAATATCATTCTCAGCAAAAAGATGATATGTCTGTTAATCAAAACCTTTCTAGTCAGATTGTTTACACCAAAGTTTTTGGACTTAAGCAGGTCTGATTTGATCTAAAAGCACTGTGGAACAGAAAAGGAGGAAATGCTGGGAAAGGAAGGGGTTTCCTTAGAGTTTCCTATGCCTGGGCCTGATTTTTTACGCCATCGGGATTTTGTCCTGCTCTTGTTTTGCCAAATCAACAGTGTCATCAAACACATGTTGTAGCAGGATTTTTACCCTCATGATTGACTACAGTATGCTTTGTCTTCAGTGAAACTAAATAGGAAGCAGTAATGTCTCTGGACTCTGAACTGCACACAGAAACCCAAACAGGACCAAATATTTACTTAAATCTTCTTTGTTTCCCCCTGCAACATTAACTACAAAATCAGCCCACTTTTCCCACTATAAATACCTGATTTTGTGTTTCACAGGCCAAGCTAACTCTTTAAAATTATAATTCAAAACCCCATTAGACTGAGACACGAGGAGAGACAGTGCAACACAAACCAGAAGCTCCTTGACATCAGGTCTCTTCAACGTCAGAACATGATGGAATTTGATGATAAACAGTCTAAGTTAAAGGCAAATATTTTTTATTCATATAGTTCAGCTTGTAAAAACAAACACAAATCATGTTTCTAGCGATCCACTTACAATGAAAGTCTATGGAGGAAAGCATTGGACAGAGGTTAAAGTTATACATTTTTACAAGAGACTAGCATGATTATATCATTTATAAACCTAATTTTGAACTCCTGTCTTGATGTTGTAAAGGCAGCTAACGTGGTAAGTAACTCGTGCATATGTACAATGATGCTATAAAGTTATTGTTTATTTTGAGAAAAACCACAGGAATTATATCTGTAACTCATATTCAGACATTAATCCGCCCTAAACAGTATATAGACCGCTAAAAGGTATTTTAAGCCTTAAGTCTTTGTACGTTTCTTGTCTACTATCATAGTTTTTATTGATAATATTTAATTAGCTTTTACTTTTATTTTTTCAGTTTTCATTTTAATTTTAGGTTAAGTTTTAGGAATTTTGTTGTGTCCTTTTGTTGTATATTTTTTGTGTTTTTTAAAATAATTTTACTTAGATTTAATTTATTTCAGCTTTATTTCAGTTTTAGTAATTACTTCAACTTTAACTTGTCACTTATGTCAATTTTTGTGTACTTTTTTAAAGTTAAAATTTGCATCTAATATTTATTTTATTTTAGCTTTATTTCAGTTAAAAATATATTTTTAATAGTTTTAATATTTTAGTAAAAACAACTTCATTTGTGTCTGAATACATCACAGCCATTCTGCTTTCCTTGTTCTCCTCTGATGCCGTTATTTAAGTGCAGTGCTCTGGGTGATTGTGTTAACATCAAGGACTCATCATGAGGAATCTCATAACAACATTCTGGGCCTCACATTCGCACAGCTAGAATGAGGACAAACAATCACTCCAGCGGTGTGTCTGTGTGTTCTCACACTCCTGAGAATCTCACTTAGGGTCATGACCTGAAACTGTCTCCATTTGTTCTCTTTTTTTTAGTCAGTTTCCCCTTTACCCTTTCTCACTTAGCAAAGATGTGTACTAAGTGTAAACAATAAACCCATGCAGGCAATCCCAACCCAAACAGTTTAGAGCAAGAAACCCTAACTCTAATCCCTACATCCTAAACTCTGCTCACAACCTATTTTTTTTTTTACATGATTCTAATCCTCCTAAACTAAACGTTGACAAATTAACTTTTGGCAGCCTAGAATTTTTCCTATTCTAGAAAAAAACTGAACCAACTAATTGAAGACTCATCCTGCATTAGACAGTTTTTTGACCAATCAAATGCTCTCAGAATGAGATTTCCCCTCTCCCAGCCCCCAAGCAAATTCATAAGGGTTTCATAATTATGCCTTTAGGCATTTTTAAGACTAAAAAAATACATAATGAAAAATTTTGGAAAAAATAAAACGCAGAAAATAAAATCACTCCTTATTCTGGTGCAAGGGAACTATGCAAGTCGATGATTTGGCATTAATCTCGAATTACAGGTTAATGACTTCATTCTGGAGATAAATATACACACAGCAGCCACGATAGCACTGTATAACTGATATATAAATATATATATTAAATTCGAAATATTTCCAAACGTGGTAACTATATCAGGAGAAATCGTGATTCTCAAATATGTGTAAGTAAATGCGTTTTGCACCTGACCCTTGCAAAATTCCTCTGAAGGTATCTAATTTTCATAAACAAGTACTGCTTTTTTGGAAAATGATATTTACCCACAACTTTTCCCCTCACAACTCCACTCTTTGGAATAATAGGGCTGTAATTATTAATAGGAAATCTCTGTTTAAAAGTGATTGGTATAGCCAAGGCATTATTTTTATTCATGATTTATTAGATGGTAATGGCTTTTTCTTATCTTATAATGATTTCATTAATAAATACAGAGTTAGAATTACAATAAAAGGTTATAATAAGGTATGCACTGCTATACCCACTGGATAGTTAAGAATAATCCAAAGTTTTTCTGATCTTTTATCTAGATATGTATTTTCTCTTCCCTCTTTGAAAATATGTAATGTTGACCTTTTAACATTTCCGGGTTTCTCAGCAGCGGAAGTCGTTGTAGTTAGGTAAACTTGAAGAGCAGTGAATGGGAGAGCACCAAAAATATATTTTTTGCATTCCCAGTTACTCAAATAACAAAAGAAAAACTCCACGATAGTGTTTTCATGACTTTCAATAAAAAGAAAAAAATCGAGAGAGACTGATAACGGCTGTCAGAAGAGAGAACGATGTCAAATTTACCATCGCTCCCATAGACGCTGCACTAGAAACACCCTCGCATTAGCATTAACTGTTTTTTTGTAATTTGATGCAAATGTGATATAATACAAAGAATAGTGGATACATTAAAAAAAATACAAATATGAAAAACTTTCGAGGATTTACGATGCTGATGACCGTTAAACGTGCCATCACAGTCTTGTGAAAAGGGTCCACACTGTAATCTATTAACCACACATAAAAACCCGTCTTTAAGTACCAGATATGAGTGTCATGCCAAAAAATATTTCTAATATGACTGACTTTGTATTTAATGTGAATTTAATTACAATATTGTAAGTTACTAATTATATCACTTTCATTTTACAGAGCAAAGAACATTTGCATTATCAAAGAACATTTTCATTCAGTCTAGCCAGAGTTCAGGCACGCTCAAAAACTCCCATTAAAATCACTGAAGATGTTTACACTGTGAAATTAATATCTTGTAAGCACATCTGCACTTTGTTGTTTCTGATGAGAGAATTCGCCACCGAAATCAGTCAGCGAGCCAGTGAACAAAACACCGCGTTTCAGCGACGACTCATCTGAACGTCTCTGATTGGCCATTGCATTCATAAGCGCAACAGAATCGTGTGTGATTGGTTGATATACAAACGCGTCTGTCTCTGGCTCAGCGCCCGTCAGTGAACACAGATTTGAATTTAGCAGCTGATGCTTGTGCGCACTGAACGATCTAATCACACCAGTGCGATTGTATCAAATATAAAAAAAATTATTCGGCTATTTTTTGTCTTTTGGAAGCTGCATTAAAAATCCACTTGGCTCAGAAATCTGAGGGGGCACGTGCACGATTTCTATTACATGCGCAAAAGCGCTCCAGTTCTCAGCAGGCTTCGAATACGAAACTCTACTAGGGCGAGGGCTTGGCTAATGAATATTAATCACGGGACGTGACGTTTGCCTAATACGCATACGTGATTGGCTGCAACGCAAAGGGCGCTAGACTGCTGGCGAATTGGGGAATCCAGCCGTGGTGAAGGCTTGGTTCATGAAAATGTATTTAGATACGTGACTGGATGCTCCAGGAGGGTTACCAAGCAACGTCTGGAGGACCTTATTAATATTCATAACGTAATCCTTCGCTTTAGTATCAGGATTCGTCGGTTCTCCTGCATGCTGAGCAGCCGTGGACACTACCAACGTCAGCTGCAGAGGGGGGGTCTTTCGTCCACGCTTGGTTGGTTAAATGTAAACACTTCGACCGAAGAAAGATAGCGCAGCCGTTACGTTGCTTTTAAAAATTAAGGGAAAGAGGCGCCGTGTAGCAGACGCGTTTCTGGCCGATTCCTTTGGGGTTTGTCACCCCTCCTACACCACGGTTTGGATAAATCCCTCCACATGTATAGTGATTTGTGAGCGGTAGGGAGCTCGATGGGGTTGAGTTCGCAGCTCGGGATTATGTGCTAGACTGGCGAGCGCAGCAGAGGAATAAAAGCTAGAGTTATATGGAAGAAGGTTTCTTTGGGAATACGCGGAATTATCGTCAACAAGAAGGTGAGTTTTGTTGTCCTAACTTTAGTATTTCGTCTGCATGGGTGCCAGGGTTTAGAGAGGGTTTAGTTTCCTTCCATTTTCACAAATAACTTATTCTACGTGGCAGCGCTGGCCCGCAGAATCACACACACGCGTCTGGTCAGCTATCCTTGTGGGGACTCTCCATAAGCGTAATGGTTTTTCTACTGTACAGACCGTATGTTCTATTGCCCTACACCAACCCTACTCCTAAACCTACCCCTCACAGGAAACTTTCTGCATTTTTAGATTTTCCAAAAACTTAATTCTGTATGATTTATAAGCTTTAGTACCCGTGGGGACCTCAATTTAGGTCCCCACCGTGACACAAGTCCCCATGAGTCTGTGTGTAGTCAGGTTTAAGTCCCCACCAGGATATATAAACCAGTACACACTCGCGCTTGACCAAAACAAAGCAGTGTATTTGCATTCTGCCTTGCAAATTTACCATGGTAACGATAGTTTCCACCAAGAAGCCAGTTACTACAGTTAATTTTACTATAGTGAAACTGTGGTCACTTGGCATTAGTCACCACTTTCTGAAATGTTTCACAACGAAGTGGCAAGATCCTGAAAGCTTCTTACTTTGTTTCACCGTGATATTTTCCACTGATTGTGGTAATTTTGGCGGAAACTACACGGATTTGAGTGTTTTGAGTCAAATGTTTTGGATCATAAAACAACTTCTAGACCATAATATGGCATTCCCTGGCTATTTTTGGAGTAATGTGTTGGTACTTGGGTTGGTTTATAGCATCCAGTCAGCTCAATGGCCTACATAACCCTGGGGGTTATGTGGGGTCTGTCCAAGTTAAGTTCTGCTGTACTAAGACCCATTGGATGTGTCTCAAAACCTGATGTGCTGCCTACCAAGACAGCGTTTTGGAGCATCGTAGCAGCATCATATGCATGTTTACTTCCATATGGGGTCTGAGAAACCCAGAGACCCCTTTTAGTATCTCATAAACATTCTTAATAATATAATATTGGGTATTGATATTGAATTTTGTGAGGACTAATTATAAACACACTTTCATGATTCGTAAAACATGCCTCACAAGTCTGCCATAACAATATTATGTAAGTTTGAGATTTTGGAGACCTCAAATATTAAATTTGCGTGGATGGTGTACATTGGTAGAGGTCAGTTTTTTTTAGAATATATTTTATTTATTTTTATTAATGTATTTTTTGACAATGTGTTGAAATTGACTCCATAACAATCACTTAGATTTATAGATTAATTTTGAAATTACTATTTGAATTTTTACATGCGCAGCACAGGGACCCCAAATCATCAGGAAGGGATGTCAATCTCGGTGGAACATGCAGGTTAATTGCATCACAACACAACATGAATCGGAAAAGTTTCATTTTTATTCTCCCTCTCTCTCTCTCTCCTTGTCTCTTTTGGATTCAGGAATGTTCACAATTTCCTCTTTGCGGTCAGGGCGGGTTTAATATTAGCCCAGTGCAACTCTACACCGACCGGTGTTTAAGGGTCTCACATTTATCCTCTCTTGTGTTACAGTGATTTTCTCTAAGCGCTGAAAATCTTTAATGCGTAAGTTTGAAGTGTAGGTCTCTGGAAGGGTTTATTCCCTCTTTCTGTTTGTTACCAGCAGGGGGATCGTTTCATTGGCCCCTGGAGAATAACATGTTAAGAGAGAAAATTAATTTTTAGTTTATTAAAAAGAGTTGTTAATCAGTTGTATTTTCTGGCTTTTGTTTTGCTTTTTAGCAACCTCAAATTATGTGTTCAAAAATTGTTCGTAATAAGTTATGTTTATGTAATTTTATCATTTGAATCTCAAAAGTGTTTTTTTTTTTTAACCCAGTGTAAGATTCCATCCTTCCAGTCTTACGTGTCAAATTGACTTTGTCATTGAAGATTGGTCAGTGTGTTTGCTTTGATGCGGGTTTGCCTGAGTCGATCTCTAGTCACATCCTGTGTGTGTTCTCATGTCATGCCCTGAAGAATAATGAGGTCTAGTTGTGCTGGGCATAGTGTTAAATTTGCTTTCGTGTTTGTTTGTTGTTGTTTGGTGCCAGGAAGCATTTTCTGCTGTCCTTTTGTTTCCTTTCCTTTTTCTTTTTTTACCCTCAGGATGTTTTCTTTGCTGAGCTGCTCTTCGTTTGTGTGTGTGTGTGTGTGTGTGTGTGTGTGTGTGTGTGCATGTTTGTGGGTGTGTTCGTGAAGTCTTATTTGCCTGAAGGCAGCTAGAATAGATGTTCAAAAAAAGATTTCTCCCGAGTGAGTAAAGATTTCTCTGCCATCTCTGGTCTAACCCGCCCGTGTGTTTCTGGAGAAAATGGCTAATCTGATTAATCTAACTTGGAAATATCTCTTAAAGAATGTTTTATGATTATGTATCTGGACCGTAAACACAAGTTTTCTTTGCTGAGCTGCTCTTCATGTGTGTGTGTAAATGTGTGCATGTTTGTGGGTGTGTTCGTGAAGTCTTATTTGCCTGAAGGCAGCTAGAATAGATGTTCAAAAAAAGATTTCTCCCGAGTGAGTAAAGATTTCTCTGCCATCTCTGGTCTAACCCGCCCGTGTGTTTCTGGAGAAAATGGCTAATCTGATTAATCTAACTTGGAAATATCTCTTAAAGAATGTTTTATGATTATGTATCTGGACCGTAAACACAAGGTTACAGGTTGAATCTGCATGCTGCCTAATTAATACTTTTGAGAGACATTTCAATCCAGGTATTGCTAGTGCTTTTAGTGTCTCATCAGTGTGACCTTCTCTGATCCTCAAGTGAATCATTTTTCCAAAAAGGTTGTCAGGTCACCTTTATTTATAAAGCTCTTTATACAATACAGATAGTTTCAAAGCAGCTTCACAGTAACAAACAGGAAAAGTAACAGAATCAATGATGCAAACTTTATCAGTTATGAGACAAAGATATTGAACTTCCTTTTGCACCTGCATGAGCATGTTTCATGATCTCACTCCTGAACATGCTGCGTGTTTGAAGAAACCGTATCTCTCACATGACATGTTTTCTTGGTATAACTCTTTAATATTTTAAAAGAAAGCTTGCGTTCTGATTGGCTGTCTCGGTGGCAGTGTAGGAGTGGTTGAGATGGATTAGTTTACCGGCTCGCTTGGGTAGGTTAAGCTGACACGGCTATTGTTTGTAGGTTTGTTGTTATTGCGTGTGCAGTGCCCTAGTCCTTTTAATGTGGTTTGTATGTAGTTCCTTGTGTTGCCTTTATTATTTGCCTCTCCAACAGCTGTGTTATAGTGATCCTTGTGTGTTAGTATGTTAAAGTTTGTTGCCTAACAGTTATATTGAATGGACGGAATTACTGTAAAAGATTTTAGTTAATATTGTCTCTATATAAAAGACTTGATATTATTCATGGTTGCTCAGAATAACATGTATAAATAATGTTTAATGGTAAAGGCAATTCTTTGGGTTCAGTGTCTTGCTCAGTGGTACTATTATGATGCCTGTCCAGAGTCAGCCTTTAGCCTTTGTCTTCACAGTCTGGATGCGGAATCATTAAGTTTTAAATATCGGTAGATTTAAAAAAATATATTTTTGAAAGAATGCTTACTAAAGCTGCATTTATTTGATCCAAAATACTGTAAAAACCACAATATTGTGAAATATTATAAAAAAAAAAAAAAAGTTATTCCTGTGATGTCAAAGCTGAAATTTCAGTGTCATGTAATCCTTCAGAAATCATTCTAATATGCTGATTTATTACTTAAGAAACATTTTTTATTATTATCAATGTTGAAATCAGTTGTGGTGTTTAATATTTCTGTGGAAACTGATACATTTTTTTTCTTTTTTTGAATAAAGGTCAAAAGAATAAAATGTATTTGAAATAGAAATCTTTTGTAAACATGATAAATGTCTTTGTTACTATTGAACATAATCCTTTCTAAATAAAAGTATTCATTTTCTTCAAAATCTTACCTCAAACGTTTGTAGTGTACATAACAGATATAGATGTTTGTCATCTGCTTTTTTATCCGACAGATTATTCCCTGTTATAATCATCTAATCATCTACTAAGTCTGTCTTTTATTTTGTCTTAAAGTCTTAATTAAAAAGAATCTTAATGCTTCAAAGACAAAGTTCAAAGGTGAAAATGACACTATGATCTTTTTAGTAATTATTCAAACAGGTGTGGTTTAAAATGGTTTAACATGAAATTAGGTCATGATATTGGAAATCATATGTGTTTACTCCATCCCACAGCTCATCTAGCCCAAAATCATACAGTTTTGTTTTTTTAAATATGTGGTTAATGTCAAAATACAAAGAATATTTTGTCTCTCTCTGCTTCCTTTAACAACTTTTTATTTGCCTTAAATGTAATTTAAAAAAAGATTAACTGCTGGATTTTTGCAAAACATGTTGTTGAAAGATTTGTCCTGATGTTTGCTTCTAAAAACACTACTACCAAGATTATTGTATCGTATATTATTACTAAGCTGTATCATAGCTGGCAGAAAACATAAGTGTATTAAATAACCTCCAGCTGAACTGTTCACACCTTCCTCTTTTTTAAAAATCATTCATTACATTCTTTTATTTTAGACTTTAAACCCTCCTTTGCCAAGGGCTCTTCCGTATCTTTTGTGTAAGGAGAATTTATTTGCTTTCTTCATTGAATTAAGAACTTTATACAATGGATTTATTAACAGGTTTACAGATGTGTTCAGAATCAGATGATCCGATACCAAACTACTCCTCTAGTTGTGTCTTCTACTGCGGCATAGAGAAACGGTTCAGTGCGTGTGAAAAGGGGAATGTGTCTGGGATTACAATCACACTAAATAACTGTGGACCAACAGTGTCTGAGCAAGTCTGGACATGTGAATTCCACCTATCAGTGGCATTTCCTTACCTCTCATACTTCCATGTTTGCTTTGTTTTTTACTGGAACTTTCTTAGTTCATTTTCCTTAACTTTGCTGGAAGGTTTTCTGTCTGCATGGGTTTTAGATGTTTCCCTTCAGAGAGGTAAAAGCTCAGTGGATGATGTAAGATGGTTCGTAAAAACTAACCCCAGCACTTCAGCACGTCTTTTAAGATAAGGTAAGATTTGATCCCCGAAGGCAAAACGAGGCGTTAGCAGGATGACATAGATGACAGGCGTAACATAGACCTTAATACTGTAGCAGATTATAACAGTCTGTGACTGGGACTTTATATGTGTGTGGGTTGTATTTGTCTCAGAAATTATCCAGGAAGTTTCTCCATCTTTTCAGCAAAGAAATGGCACACATAATGTCATGCATATGTCACACATCGTGACAAATGTGGAATCGTGCAATCCTCTCTTCCTTTCTGTTTTCATCCTGCTCAGCAGTACCAGCTTAAAATGGCTTCAAAATGTAACTTTAATCAGTCATGTCATAGATTATATGATTTTTGGGCTATTATTGATCCCCTTTGGCCGGTTTGCCTGCTTTCCTGTTAAATATTAATGTAGGCAATGTTTCTAGAAACCTAAAAGTCAATTCCTTATGAACTCCTAACCATTATATGAAAAGCCAAAATCTACATCATTGTCATCTGATGTATGCATCTGAACGTTACACATCTGTAGTACGTGTAGCAGAGTGTGTGTGTGTGTGTGAGAGAGAATCAAAGGCCTCTATTGTTGGAATGAGAAGCAGATGTTGGGTGGAATTCTCCTGACTGCTGCACATTTTCCTCTTCTCTGTCTCTCGCTTATGCAAAGTCTACTCGCTACTCCATTTTGCCTGACATTTTTCTTAATGTATACAAGAACAAGCTTTAATAAAGGCCAGCCAAGTGGACTGAGAAAATGTCATAGCAGCGCATACACAGTTCCACAAACCACAAAGAATATTTTAATGTCAGTTAATGGAGCCATATGGCAGTGTACTTGTGGGGAAAAAAGTACAAGTTTTGAAGAAAATAATTTAAATTCAAGTTTAAAGTACTGTGGTTAACTTAGTTTTGGTAAAACTAAAAACTATTTTAAACTGATTCCAAGATGTTATTTTTTATTTATATTTTTTATATGTTATTTATTATTTATTTTTAGATAGTGAAGCAGCAGAATGTGATGGGAAAGTTACACAGGTCCTAATTAGTGCTTACAAGTTTAAGGTTTGTTGTAAACTACTTACATTTTGAGCTGACATTCAAATTTGCAACTTCAACTTGATCATAGTAAGTATATTTCTGCAAATGTATTTCATGTTAATTATACGTACAGTGAAGAAAAAGTTGAGTTTGATCAGTGTTGAGCTTAATCAACTGGATGGTACACACTTGTGGTGCATATATATTAGGTTAAAAATAATCTGGAATATTCTTTTAAATTTGAGAGATGAAGTTTGATGTTTATGTGTGTATTGGATATGACGTATTTGTTGTCATTTTAGATGGAGTTCATTCATGATAAGAGATCAAAATGGTAATATTTCACTGTAACTTTCTCGCTTTGTCAGTTCAGCAGTTTCTGTAGGCCTCTACTCATATCACAGATACTGATAGAAGCAGAGAGAGAGATATCAGTCGGTTAGTGTTTCATGTCTGTGCAAGCAGATGTTATGTCCCAAAAATATCTAGAATCACAGAGAGAATTTTGAATCGAGATAATTATGAAACGTGATATACGTTTTTGTACTTTGACTGTGGTTGGATGAGAGAATTTAAAACGAAGACATGTTACATTCTAGTTTAGCATGTTAGCTAACTAATCTGCAGAAAAGCTAACTTGGCCTGCAGAGGCCCATTTTATAGATAGTGAAGCAGCAGAATGTGAAGGGAAAGTTACACAGGTCCTAATTAGTGCTTACAAGTTTAAGGTTTGTTGTAAACTACTTACATTTTGAGCTGACATTCAAATTTGCAACTTCAACTTGATCATAGTAAGTATATTTCTGCAAATGTATTTCATGTTAATTATACGTACAGTGAAGAAAAAGTTGAGTTTGATCAGTGTTGAGCTTAATCAACTGGATGGTACACACTTGTGGTGCATATATATTAGGTTAAAAATAATCTGGAATATTCTTTTAAATTTGAGAGATGAAGTTTGATGTTTATGTGTGTATTGGATATGACGTATTTGTTGTCATTTTAGATGGAGTTCATTCATGATAAGAGATCAAAATGGTAATATTTCACTGTAACTTTCTCGCTTTGTCAGTTCAGCAGTTTCTGTAGGCCTCTACTCATATCACAGATACTGATAGAAGCAGAGAGAGAGATATCAGTCGGTTAGTGTTTCATGTCTGTGCAAGCAGATGTTATGTCCCAAAAATATCTAGAATCACAGAGAGAATTTTGAATCGAGATAATTATGAAACGTGATATACGTTTTTGTACTTTGACTGTGGTTGGATGAGAGAATTTAAAACGAAGACATGTTACATTCTAGTTTAGCATGTTAGCTAACTAATCTGCAGAAAAGCTAACTTGGCCTGCAGATGAATAATATTCAAATTAATTTTAGTTTGTCATGTTGTTATGCAGAATGTTTTCAGTATTGATATGGCCTTTTTTTATTAATAGAAGCTTATATTAATCTAACAAATACATTAATTACGTTACATAACAAATGGAAAATGATTTCAACTTGTGTTTGCAGTGTGTTGTGCACTCACCCACAGCTATCCATCACTGTTTTCCTTGTTTTTTTATTTATTTCTGTTCTGTGGACAAGAAATCCAGTGCTGGAGTTCCTGTGTTTCTTACAAAATCCAGTAAATTATAGCTTTCTAATAGGTCATGTTGTTATGCAGAATGTTTTCAGTATTGATATGGCCTTTTTTTATTAATAGAAGCTTATATTAATCTAACAAATACATTAATTATGTTACATAACAAATGGAAAATGATTTCAACTTGTGTTTGCAGTGTGTTGTGCACTCACCCACAGCTATCCATCACTGTTTTCCTTGTTTTTTTTTTTATTTCTGTTCTGTGGACAAGAAATCCAGTGCTGGAGTTCCTGTGTTTCTTACAAAATCCAGTAAATTATAGCTTTCTAATATTTATGTGAAATACTTGGAGAGTTGCCTGCCAGTATGGATGTCCAACAGGAACATTTTGTAGTTGTATTCTTATTCAATTAATTTATTTCTGTCTTTCTCTCTTTTTCAGAGTTGGGCGCTGGGGCTGCTGTGTTTGTGTGGTGTGATTGTGTGTTGATCAAGGAGAAACAACTGGTTTGAAACAGTTGTGAGTCAGGTCTGATTTTGTGTGTGTGTGTGTGTGTATGTATGTATGTATGTGTGTTTTTTTTTATGTGTGTGTGTCTGAGTTATCTGATCCCATCGTGACTGGGAGGTACTCAGGGGTGGAGCTCCAGTGAGGGGCACAAATCTACAGGCTGCAGCCTCTCAAACATGAGCAAACTGACTTTCCACAATAACAAGATGATGCAGGACCGCCGGTGTGTGTGTGTGTTCCTCCCGAATGATGAAACGCTCAATGTAATAGTCAGTGTGAGTACAACTCCATGGACTCAATGTAATAGTTGGTGATAGATGGTAACACCATTGGTGATTGCTTTAAGACCGCACAGCTTCCATGTCATTTAAAAATAAATGGAAAAAATTGCAATGATCTATTTGCATCATATACAAAAGATTGTTGTTTATGGACAACAGGTTCTAAACATGTCATTTTGGGTCCTGCCCGGAAGTTGTGGGCTTGCATTGGAAACATAATCTGTTCACAAATAAATATTTAAAAAATGTAGCTCTGTTTATTGCATAATTTCACAGTTTAGTAATACTTTGAGAAACCACTTTTTAGGGCCAACGTTACAGACAGCAAAATAATATAAAACAAATTCCATTGATAAGTGAAACCTGTTTCCCATTCCCCATCAATATATCCTTTCTCTCTCTAATACATCTGTTCTTTTCTCTCAGGTTAAGGCTGTGTGTCAGGAGTTGTTGGTGCAGGTCTGTGATCTGCTCAGGTTGAAGGACTGCCACCTGTTCGGCCTCAGTGTTATTCAGAGTAAGGCCAAAAACACTGCAACACACACACATGCAAACAGGCTTAAAACAGCTTTATACTTTCTTACACTCTGACTTGTCTATTTAAAACCAACATAACATATTTAACACGGCTCTCTGTACTTGATTCTGATTAGATTTTTCAGTTCTGTCACTGTGTTATATTATGGGTGCTACACTGTATTGATTATCCCAGGCATCCAGGGTTTTGGTTCGTGTATCACTCTGTGGTATTTTTATTCTCATGATAAAATAATTTCAACTCCTATCAAATGTGTATGTCTGTTTATTCATTTATTTGGTAAGTAACCATGCAATTATTTGGGAAATATGCAGTCTGCTGGTTATTATTGTATTTTCTGTTCTTAACCACCCTGTCAGGGTTTTATTTAGCGGAAATTACTGACTTTTTCCCATTTTACATTACATATGCTATATACACAAACATTAAAGATCTAAATGCATGTGTGTTTCAGTGTGTTATAATGTGCTTTTTTTCCTAGACAATGAACACATATACATGGAACTGGGACAGAAACTGTCTAAATATTGTCCAAAAGAGTGGAAACGGGAAGCTAGCAAGGTATCTCACACACACAGGGTTTTGTTTTCTTGAAATATATATATGTATATGTGTGTGGTTTTTTTGGTGCACATTTTGACTGAATTCTTGCCAACTGCAGGGAATTGACAAGTTTGGACCTCCAATGATTGTTCACTTCAGAGCACAGTATTATGTTGAAAATGGCAGACTTATCAGGTGAGTCACACGCATGTCTACATTCATAAGTTTGGGGTCAGTAGGTTTAAATGCTCTAAACCAGTGGTTCCCAACCACATTCCTGGAGGTCCCCCAACACTGCATGTTTTCCATGTCTCCTTAATCAAACACATCTGATTATTGAAAATGGCAGACTTATCAGGTGAGTCACACGCATGTCTACATTCATAAGTTTGGGGTCAGTAGGTTTCAATGCTCTAAACCAGTGGTTCCCAACCACATTCCTGGAGGTCCCCCAACACTGCATGTTTTCCATGTCTCCTTAATCAAACACATCTGATTCAGCTCATTAGTAGAGCCTCCAAGACCTGAAATGGGTGTGTCAGACAAAGGAGAGATAAAAAATATGCAGTGTTGGGGGTCCTCCAGGAACGTGGTTGGGAACCACTGTTCTAAACTTGTAAAAAGTGACAGTGAAGACTTTTACATTATTACAAAAAATCTATTTCCAAATGTTTTCTTTTTATTTATCAAAGAATTATGAAAAAATATCACAGATTCCACAAAAATATTACGCAGCACAACTGTTTTCAACATTAATAATAATAAGAAATGTGTCTTGAGCACCAAATCACTTTCTGAAGGATCATGTGACACTTAAGACTGAAGTGACTGCTGAAAATTCAGCTTTGCTATCACAGAAATAATTTTGCTATCACATTTTAAAATGTATTACAATTGAATTTTTTTTTTATTTTAATAATATTTCACAATATTACTGTTTTTACTGTATTTTTGATCAAATGAATGCAGCGTCCTATGAGACTCTTATCAAAAACACAAAAAAAGTAATCCTGACCCTAAACCTTTGAACAGTAGTGTATACATACTAAATGTCTATAGAAAAAATGAAAATGTTCTATGTCTGTCTGTTTTAGTGATCGCGTTGCACGGTATTATTACTATTGGCACTTGCGGAAGCAGATACTGCAGTCTCAGTGCATCCAGAGAGAGGAGGCTTATTTTCTTCTGGCTGCATTTGCTCTGCAGGCTGACCTGGGAAACTTCAAACGGAACAAACACTTTGGTGCCTATTTCCAGCCGGAAGCATATTTTCCCTCTTGGGTATGTCTGCACAGCACCCCATTAAACTGCTTCCTGATGAATCATTATGCTGATCAAGCCTGTTAAATGTGCATATGCTCCGACTGCCCTCTGTGTGTGGTTTATGGGCTGCACTGTGCTGTCCCCGAATTTAACAGAGCCTGTTGTAAAAAGACGCTTTATTCATCATCATGTAGAGGATTGAGGTTAAAAATAGTCAAAAGCTTTTAAAGAGAATCTAGGGTGCTTTAGGCTTGCTGAGCTGTGCTATCATCTGGATACACATGGTGTGAGACACTGCTTTACTGCAGGATGGTGCAGTCAGAGATAGACTGTGCTGTTGAACTCTTGAGAGATTAGGGACAGCCCTGACAGCACTGTGATGATGATTTTTGTGTTTTTATGAATGTTAAGTGTTCAGGGACATCACCATAGCCAAGGTTGACAACTAGGATTATATCTGCTGAATGCCAGTCTTATTTTTTTTTTAGCAGTTTTAGTTGCTTGAGTAGAAAAACAAAACAAATCAGCAGTGGTTTAACATTAACATTTTGCCACACCTGCCAATGGGTGAACTGAGAAAATGTACCATAAAACTGTACTTTTCTAAAAGTAAAGTCACTGCCATTCAAAAGATTTTTTTTTATTTTTAAAAGAAGTCTAAAATACAGAAAGGAATGTAATCTTGTGTAGTCTTATTACAATTAAAAAATTGTTTTCTATTTTAATATACTTCAAAATATAATTAATTTATGTGGTGGCAAAGCTGAATTTTCATCCGCCATTACTACAGTCTTCAGTGTCACTTGATCCTTCAGAAATCATTCTAATATGCTGATTTATTATTAATGTAGGAAACGGTTGTGCTGAAGTTTTTTTGGAACCTGTGATACTTTTTTTTCAGGATTCTTTGATGGAAAAAAAATAAAAAATTAAAGAACAGCATTTATTCAAAATAGAAATCTTTTCTAACAATATAAGTCTTTACTCTCACTGTTTATCAATTTAACACATCCTTGCTGAATAAAAGTATTAATTTCTTATAAAAAAAGTATTTAACCCCAAACTTTTGAATGGTAGTGTATATTGTTACATAAGATTTATATTTTAAATAAATGCAGGTTTTTAAAAACTTTTTATTTATTTTTAAATGCAGTCTCTATAAAATGATTTAAAAAAAAATTTGTACGCAGTAATTAAAAATAACTGGAAAATCATGTAAATTTATCAGTCAAAAGGTGTACTTTATTATTATTCTGGTTCTATCTTTTCCAGGTAATTGCGAAGAGAGGATGTGACTATATTCTCCGTCATATTCCAAACATGCACAAAGAGCAGTTTGCTCTTACGGCATCAGAGGCCCAGCTGAAATACATAAAGGAAGCTGCACTATTGGACGACGTGACCGTTCATTATTACCGCCTTTACAAGGTCAGAGAAGAACTATTGACTGTGTGTGTGTGTGTGTGTGCGTGCGCGCGCGCATACAGGCTGATTTTTCAACATAATGTGATTTTCCCCAGGATAAGAAAGAGCTGGAGGCTTCCTTAACTCTGGGACTGACCTTGCGTGGGATTCAGATTTTTCAGGTATGCTGTTTGTACACTTACTGAATGAGGTTATACAGTAAATTGTATAAAATCCAGCTCTTTCAGATAATACATTGTGCATTTCTATGTATGATGGTTACATAAATTTTTTTCAGAATGTGGGAACTGTCAAGCAACTCTTGTATGATTTTCCCTGGACCAACGTGGGGAAACTAGTGTTTGTGGTCAGTGTTACAGTGATTTATTAGTATGATTTAAAGGTGAAGTGTATAATTCTGTGCCATTAGGGTCACAGTGTTAACACTTTTTATTGGAATCAACCTTTGACTCATTTCCTGTCCACAGGGGAAGAGGTTTGAGATCCTTCCTGATGGTTTGCCTTCAGCCAGGAAGCTCATCTACAATACAGGCTGTCCTCTGCGCTCACGACACCTCCTACAGCTGCTGAGCAACAGTCACCGATTGTATATGAACCTACAGCCTGTGCTGAAACAGGTTCGACGACTGGAGGAAAATGAAGGTATCTTGAGAATATGCATGACAGATTTGCTGGAATGGTAACATTTCTTAAGCTTATAATTGAAAGTTAAATGAAATCTGTGATATACAGATAAATCAAGCTAGGTGATAAAATTAACAAATAAAAAATGAATGGCATATACACTTTAAAAATTATTTTTATTTTTAAATCATACACTGTTAACTGACTTCACAAACATGGACATTAGAATATGATAAAAGCCATACTCAGCAGAATGAAATTCTTTTATTTTATTATAATTATTTTTAAAATTTGTGTTGTCATGGAAGTGTTAATGTTTTGTTTTACAAAGGACCTAGAGCGTATGGTTGACATTATTAAACTATGTGTGTTCTCAGAAAAGAAGCAGTACAGGGAGTCGTATATCAGTGATGCTCTGGAGGCGGACATGGATCATTTAGAGCAGCGTTCGCGTGCAAGCGGCAGCAGTGCAGGCAGCACGTCACGACCCAATCCCTTTTCACGACACTCCACCACGAGTCATGGCAGCTCCCGTACATCCGGCATCGACACTGACAGTTTCCGAACACCTACGAACACACCCCACCGACCGCTGAGAACACACTCATCTTCCAACACCAGTCATGCCAGCACACACACTTCTGGCATCGAGAGCAGCAGCAAGGAGCACTGTCTGGATGAGGACGGTAGGAGACACACACACACACACACAGATGAATATGAGACTTCTCTGATAGCCATTTAATTGTACCTCACAGGCTCATTACATTAGTAATAACAGTATCAATAATAAATGCTTTATGATTAAATGGGTGCACTGATCAAATCTCATCAGGGTTTCTGCGGGCCCTTAAAAAGTCTTGGATTTAGTTGTATTAAATCTAAGGCCATAAAAAGTATTAAATGGCTGTGTGTGCTGCGGTTACCGGGGAAAACGTTATATTTCTGCAGTTCTGAAAGCTCCACCTGCTGGCAGAGAATGGATGTGCATTTCCAATAAGGCCATCTGCTGTTTTTGTTGAGACCAAAGCAAAAATCCACCCATATTTTTACACAGCAAACACATAAATGTGAACCAGTGGCTCGACAAGAAGCTAATGCCAATGCATTATAGAAATCGAAACAATTAAGACACTAAGATATAGTTATATGTTATTAAATTAATATAATAATTGATTGATGATAATTGTTTAAATTAATATAATTGATACTTTTGACTTTTGAATCCCTTTTCTTATAAATGGTTTAAAGGGTGAAATGAGAGAGGCTGAAATTTGATTTGTGTAGGTCTTAAAAAAGGACTTAAAGTGTTTTTTTTTTTTTTTAAATTTTATTCTACAGATACCCTGCTCATTCATACTATTCATAGTACTGAAGCAGTAGCAGTTTCAGTGCTCAGAATTGCTGTGTGTTTGTGTGTTTCTTCAGAGATTGAGATGTTGGTTGATGATCCAAGAAGTTGTGAAGATCTTCACGATTTAGATCTCAACCAGGAGCTGTGTATTCATATCACAGAGGACATGCTGTCAGCACAGAACAACGGATGCTCCGGTATATACAAGCATAGATTATATTATATTATTTAGAAATCTTTTTTTCCAGCTAGGAAGCATTAAATTAATCAATATAGACAGTAAAGACATTTATAATGTTGCTTAAGTAGCACAACTGTTTTCAACATTGATAATAAGAAATGTTTCTTGAGCACCAAATCAGCATATTAGAATGATTTCTGAAGGCTTGGGTGTATCAACCACGCCTGTTGCTGACAGGTGGATAAATTCAAGCTGTGTCATCTCTGGAGGCAGACATTAGCTGTAAATTGACCTTTTAGTGCCACCTTTCCAATTCAGTTTGTCAGTCAAATTCTTGCTGTCCTACAGCTGCCCAGGGTGAATGAAGGACTTTGTTAATTAATGATTTGCTCTTTCAAAACTGTGGCATTGAACAGGGTTTAGTAAGAACATTTTGAAATGATAATTTTTCAGGCCTGGAAAAGTCATTGGAGATTGATAAATGTCCAAAAGTCATAGCAATTTATGCGCCACTCTAAAACATTTAATTGACTAGAAATTGGTCTTTTTGAGTGCTTTATAAAATTTTATATACTGGATTTTTAAGAATCCAGTTCCAGTGATAATGGATGGCTGGAAAAGTCATGGACGAGTCATGATAATCTTAGGATAACAATCTTAGGAAGTCACTACTTAAAAAGTATGAGTATCCTGTCGTTTTAATGGACAAGTACCTGAAAGCGGTGGAGTTTGAATCGACAACTAAATTTACTGGACACCCTAGCCTGACCCTAGTGACCTTCAAATGTCTGATGGGAGAAAATGATTAAGAATGCATGTGTTTTGTATATGTTTGTGCATTTCAGGGTTAGTGGTGAAGGAAGTCAGTTCTTCCACATCCAGCTCATCAGAGACCGTAGTGAGAATGAGGGGTCAGAGCATCGAGTGTCTTCCCCAGGTGCACCTATACACACACACGTTTACACACAACATGTTACAGCTGTTAAATGACACCGTCTCAGCCGCTGAAGTTAAACCAAAGACATCCACTCTGCATTTTGAGCTGCATCATTCTTCTGTTGAGTAATCATGTAATCTCTTTTAACAGTGCTGGTAACCTCACTTCCTCTTAACAGTATTTGTTTAGGGCAGCCTTACCCTACACCCAACAGCACTGTCGTTTCTCATCTGTCAATTCATGTGAGTGTACAGCTAACCGCTCTTGAGATTTTAGGGTTAGTTGAGAGTTAGTGTAGTCTGTGATTTCTGTTTTATTGCGGCTTGTTAGTTTCCTTTGTGCTGACATGTTTCATTGTCTTTGTTTTATTAGATGGCGATGGGCAGGAAGGGCCAGAGCTCCACAGACCGGCACAGCCAATCACTTGATGATGTTCGTCTGTTCCAGAGGAACTGTCAGGAGTGGGCGGAGCTTTGCCAGGACACCGCGCACAGCTATACGTTCGGCTGTGAGCCAGACCTTGGGGACACGGTTGGCTGTGGATACCAGGGACTTGCAGATCAGTGCGCTGGCATCCGGAATAACCAACATGCATTTCCCATCAAGAGAACCAGCAAGTATTTTTCTCTGGATCTGGATAGAGAAGATCTGACCACAGAACACTTGACCACAGAACCAGAGTTTGTGGTATAAGGCAGAGAGAATTAAAAAGAGCCCCAGAACAAATTAAAAGGATAGTAGACGGAAAAACTGAAATTCTGTTATTTACTAACGGTCACGTTGTTACAAACCCAGCTTGCTTTCTTCTGTGGAACACAAAAAAATTGATGACTGTGCTTGTTGCACTTTTCCATGCTGGTACAATAAAAAAGGATGGAAAAAAGTGCCAAAAAAGTAATTTTCTGTGCTATAGACCTTAGTCAGGGTAGTGACATATTTGTATTTTGACAGGAATGAATGAGGTTGCAAGGGATAAAATAAAAGTACAGTATGTTCAATGGACTGTACTCTTATTTAATAACATCCAAAAGGACTTTTAAAAGACAAAAACTTTTGAAAGTTGTGAGATATAAAATTACATGTGATCTAGGACATTTATACAGTGTTCCATTGTGAAAGTCTAACACTTACAGCCTCGTTTTCATCCATGTCTACCCAAAAAGTAAACTCAGTCATCATTTGCTAATATTTTTCCAAACTTGTATGCATTTTTTTTCCTTCTGCTGATTACAAAAGAGGATATTATAAAGAATGTTGATAACCAAACCGTTTTGGTTTCCATTGATTTCCATTGCATTTTTTGTCAATATAATGGAAGGCAATGGCAACCAAAACTGTTTAGTTGCCAACATTCTTCAAAATATCTTCTTTTGTGTTCCACAGAAGAAAGCCATACAGGTTTGAAATTACATGAGGGTGAGTAAATGATGATAAAATGTTTACTTTTGGGTGAACTATCAATTTAAGTTCAATATGTTATCTACCCTGACTAAGGTTTGTATTTCAAATCTTCTAAAGCCACATAATAGCTTTTATGGATGAATGGTGCTACTTTTATGTTGCTTTTTTGTCTTTTTTTTTTTTTTTTTACAGGTTTAACAGCCCAAATGGTTACCATTTAATTTCATTTTATGGAAAAGAGCAGTGCTAAACATCTCCTTTTGTGTCCCACAGAAAATAAGTTACACAGAATTGTAATGACATTACGCTGAGTAAATGACACAATTTTTCATTTCTTAGGTGAACTATCTCTTTAAGTTAATTTAGTGCATGTGTGCATGTGTATCCAAAACTAGCAAGATAATCTGCAGTATCCTAATGCCAAAATACAAAAATCTAGAAAAATCTGCCTTACCAAAGTATCCAAAAGTTTGCGTGTCTGTGTCTGTGTGTGTGTGTGTGTGTTTGCTGCCCTAAATAAACCCTCAGTGCCTTGAATTCACTATGCAGGTTCTCAGAACATAAAACTAAAGTTTCTGCACTCCTGTTTACTTCCACCCTCGTCTCCAAGGAAACGCCCCAGTCTTGTCTCCAAGAATAACACTAAACCTAATGAGCTTTTTGGGATTGTGGTAACTGAATCATGTGAGCATCATAATCAGAGGGCCCAGTGCCGGGTGTGCCGCCCCGCAGGATGAATGACTGATGAGATTTCAGGCCGCCAAGGCTCTTGATTTAGAGACATTTGCACACAGCCGATACTTTGCTGATCAAGGGGGGGAAAAAATCAGTCTTCCATGGACTTTCCTTTAGAGTTTCTAATTTTCTTTATTCATATGATAACTTTGTTTATTTGTCAAACTGGAAGTTATTTTCTTTGTTGTTTTATAAAAAATGACTGCTGTGTGTGTGTGTGTGTGTTTTAATGGTGTGTTGCCTGTCAGTATTAAGCTGTTAATGGGAGACAGTATTAGAAGGACATAAAAAATGATCTGGTCCTTGGCAGGTCTTAAAATTTAGAAAATGAAACCTCAGATGAACAACATCACATGACATATCACACCGTGTCATTATTTATTTAACAAAAATAAAGCCAAGATGGAAAAGCCAGGTGTGACAAAGTTAGGACACCCTATGTTTCAACTGCCTGTAGATTCACTTTTAGCAGCAATAATTTGAAGTAATCATTTTCTGTATGACTTTATCAGTCTCTCACATCGTTCTGGAGGAGTTTTGGCTCACTCTTCTTTACAACGTTGCTCAGGTTTATTGAGGTTTGTGGGCATTTGTTTATGCACCGCTCTCGCCACAGCATTTCAGTCAGGATGAGGTCTGGACTTTGACTGGACTGCTGCAACCCCTTGATTCTTTTCTTTTCAGCCGTTCTGTTGTAGATTTGCTGGTGTGCTTGGGATCATTGTCCTGTTGCATGACCCAATTTTGGCCCAACTTTAGCTGTCGGACGGATGGACTCAAATTTGACTCTACAGTCATGGCCAAAAGATTTGGCAGTGACAAAATTTGTGTTTAGCAAAGTTTGCTGCTTCAGTATTTGTAGATTATTTTTTCACATGTTTCTATGGTATACTAAAAAACAATGATAAGCATATCATAAGTTTTAAAAGCATTTATTGGCAAAAAAATATAATGAGTCAATATTTACAGTGTTGACCCTTGTTCTTCATAACCTCTGCAATTCGCTCTGGCATGCTGGATATTAGCTTCTGGGCCAAACCCTGACTGATGGCGATCCATTCTTGCCTTATTAGTTCTCGGAGTTGATCACAATTTGTGTGCTTCTGCTTGTCCACTCGCCTTTTGAGGACTGACCACAGGTTCTCTATGGGATTGAGATCCAGGACATTTTGATACCATTCTTTATTCATGGCAGTGTTTTTGGGCAGAATTATGAGAGAGCCCACTCCCTTGGTTGAAAAGCAACCCCACACGTGGATGGTCTCAGGATGCTTCACTGTTGGCACAACACAGGACTCATGGTAGCGTTGACCTTTTCTTCTCCGAACAATCGATTTTCCAGATGTCCCAAACAGTCAGAAGGGAGCAACATCAGAGAAAATAACTTTGCACCAGTCTTCTGCTGTCCAATCCTTGTACTTCCTGCAGAATTTCAGTCTGTGCTTGACATTTTTCTTGGAGAGAAGTGGCTTCTTTGCTGCCCTTCTTGACACCAGGCCGTTGTCCAAAAGTCTTGGCCTCACTGTGCGTGCAGATGCTCTCACACAAACCTGCTGCCATTCCTGAGCAAGCTCTGTACTGCTGCTGACTCCTCAGAAGGAGACGGTCCTGGCACTTGCTGGACACTCTGGGACGTCCTGAAGACATCTTCACTGCAGTCGAACCTCTCTCCTTGAAGTTCTTGATGATCCGGTAAATGGTTATTTCAGGTGCAATATTCTTTGTAGCAATTTCCTTGCATGTGAGGCCATTTTGATGCAAAGCGATGATGGCTGCACGTGTTTCTTTGGAGGTAACTATTGCTAACAAGAACACAATGATTGGAAGCTCTTCTTCCCTCCTCTTATAGCAATAAGTTTGCGCTTACAATCTATTTAGTATGATAGGGATTTCACCTGACTAGTACTCATTCACACTTTCACATGTGCTGCTGATTTGATTAGTCAATTAATGTTAGCTGGTCATTTTGTGTCAGGATAAAAAAACAGTGAAATTTGTTTTTTTGTGAAAAGTTCATTTTTTGGTCAGTGAAGCTTTTAGCAATTATTTAAAATGCATCTGATCACTCTACATAATCTAGAAACAATGTGAATGAACACCACAACAGCTGAAGCAGCAAACTTTGCAAAACACTAAATTTATGTCACTGCCAAAGCTTTTGGCCATGACTGTATTCACACACACACACACACATACACACATACAGTACAGACACAGGCACACACGAAAACACACACGTGCTAACGATGTTAGCGCTACTCTGACGATTTTATCAGTAAAATAGTTTATCAATTTAAAAGCTACACTCTAAAAAAAGATGGTTCTTTAAAGGTTATTTATATGCAGTAATGGTTTTATTTAGAACCATAGCATTCTGAAGAACCCTTTCATGCTGAAATGGTTCTTTGTGTTAGAGTTTATGGTTCTTTATTCCTGCCCTTTTGTTTTTCAAATCTGTAACTGTTAAAGCTCCTCATTACTGATTTTCTGGAGTTCAGTGATCCAACTACAGACTGTCAACACACTCTCAACAGGTAAATGATTTCATTCTTAAAATTGAAATACAAATGTAACTTTAAAAATGTAACTGGTTTCCAAACAAACATGTTCTTATCTCTTTAAAATAAAGTGTTTATTACGTTTGAAAAATGGATATTTTTCTTATAAAAACGCATGGATTCACTACAGAAGGCCTTTATTCACCCCCGGAGCCGTGTGAAGCACGTTTTATTATGAATGCGTGTACTTTATTTGACGACTTGTGACTGTTCAACTGCAACACCCGCTGACTGCAATGATAGAGCTTGGAATAGCCAGGACAATTTTTAATATAGCTCTGACTGGATTCATCTGAAAGAAGAAAGTCATATACACCTAGGATGCTTCGAGGGTGAGTAAAACACAAGCCAATTTTCATTTTTGGGTGAACTAACCCTTTAAAGTTTCACTAATAGAGACGCTGCTGCCGAACGCTGTTAAGAGACGCACAGACTCAGAGAGGTAATTCTCGCTCTCTCTCTTTCTCTCTCTAATATAACTGAGTTATTAACTGCATTAGTCTGCCATCAACAGCTCAAGCCTCTGGCCGTTACTAGGTCTAAAATGACGTTTTGGAATTAGCAGTGCAGGCGTTGGATGACATGCTTAAGAAATAAACCTTACACACACAAATTGTGTTTAAATACAAAAACCGGACGGATGCCTTGAAATATATAATCTGATCGATGTCTTGAGGTGAGGTAACCGAAGTATAAGCGGAATAATTGACTCCGGTCCATTGAATTATTAGAAAATAATGCACACCCAAGGTGTAAACATTATTTTATAATAATTCAACGGCCCATCGTCAATTATTCCTTATATATAGGCTATATACAGTATATATACATACAGTATATAACATTAATAGCCTATTACATTTATACTATTTACAGTATATATATATATATATATATATATATATATATATATATATATATATATATATATATATAAGACAAA
>NW_015505645.1:778553-780777 GCF_001515645.1 Sinocyclocheilus grahami
TGTTGGCACAACACAGGACTCATGGTAGCGTTGACCTTTTCTTCTCCGAACAATCGATTTTCCAGATGTCCCAAACAGTCAGAAGGGAGCAACATCAGAGAAAATAACTTTGCACCAGTCTTCTGCTGTCCAATCCTTGTACTTCCTGCAGAATTTCAGTCTGTGCTTGACATTTTTCTTGGAGAGAAGTGGCTTCTTTGCTGCCCTTCTTGACACCAGGCCGTTGTCCAAAAGTCTTGGCCTCACTGTGCGTGCAGATGCTCTCACACAAACCTGCTGCCATTCCTGAGCAAGCTCTGTACTGCTGCTGACTCCTCAGAAGGAGACGGTCCTGGCACTTGCTGGACACTCTGGGACGTCCTGAAGACATCTTCACTGCAGTCGAACCTCTCTCCTTGAAGTTCTTGATGATCCGGTAAATGGTTATTTCAGGTGCAATATTCTTTGTAGCAATTTCCTTGCATGTGAGGCCATTTTGATGCAAAGCGATGATGGCTGCACGTGTTTCTTTGGAGGTAACTATTGCTAACAAGAACACAATGATTGGAAGCTCTTCTTCCCTCCTCTTATAGCAATAAGTTTGCGCTTACAATCTATTTAGTATGATAGGGATTTCACCTGACTAGTACTCATTCACACTTTCACATGTGCTGCTGATTTGATTAGTCAATTAATGTTAGCTGGTCATTTTGTGTCAGGATAAAAAAACAGTGAAATTTGTTTTTTTGTGAAAAGTTCATTTTTTGGTCAGTGAAGCTTTTAGCAATTATTTAAAATGCATCTGATCACTCTACATAATCTAGAAACAATGTGAATGAACACCACAACAGCTGAAGCAGCAAACTTTGCAAAACACTAAATTTATGTCACTGCCAAAGCTTTTGGCCATGACTGTATTCACACACACACACACACATACACACATACAGTACAGACACAGGCACACACGAAAACACACACGTGCTAACGATGTTAGCGCTACTCTGACGATTTTATCAGTAAAATAGTTTATCAATTTAAAAGCTACACTCTAAAAAAAGATGGTTCTTTAAAGGTTATTTATATGCAGTAATGGTTTTATTTAGAACCATAGCATTCTGAAGAACCCTTTCATGCTGAAATGGTTCTTTGTGTTAGAGTTTATGGTTCTTTATTCCTGCCCTTTTGTTTTTCAAATCTGTAACTGTTAAAGCTCCTCATTACTGATTTTCTGGAGTTCAGTGATCCAACTACAGACTGTCAACACACTCTCAACAGGTAAATGATTTCATTCTTAAAATTGAAATACAAATGTAACTTTAAAAATGTAACTGGTTTCCAAACAAACATGTTCTTATCTCTTTAAAATAAAGTGTTTATTACGTTTGAAAAATGGATATTTTTCTTATAAAAACGCATGGATTCACTACAGAAGGCCTTTATTCACCCCCGGAGCCGTGTGAAGCACGTTTTATTATGAATGCGTGTACTTTATTTGACGACTTGTGACTGTTCAACTGCAACACCCGCTGACTGCAATGATAGAGCTTGGAATAGCCAGGACAATTTTTAATATAGCTCTGACTGGATTCATCTGAAAGAAGAAAGTCATATACACCTAGGATGCTTCGAGGGTGAGTAAAACACAAGCCAATTTTCATTTTTGGGTGAACTAACCCTTTAAAGTTTCACTAATAGAGACGCTGCTGCCGAACGCTGTTAAGAGACGCACAGACTCAGAGAGGTAATTCTCGCTCTCTCTCTTTCTCTCTCTAATATAACTGAGTTATTAACTGCATTAGTCTGCCATCAACAGCTCAAGCCTCTGGCCGTTACTAGGTCTAAAATGACGTTTTGGAATTAGCAGTGCAGGCGTTGGATGACATGCTTAAGAAATAAACCTTACACACACAAATTGTGTTTAAATACAAAAACCGGACGGATGCCTTGAAATATATAATCTGATCGATGTCTTGAGGTGAGGTAACCGAAGTATAAGCGGAATAATTGACTAATTGACTCTGAATTATTAGAAAATAATGCACACCCAAGGTGTAAACATTATTTTATAATAATTCAACGGCCCATCGTCCCATCGTCATTATATATAGGCTATATACAGTATATATACATACAGTATATAACATTAATAGCCTATTACATTTATACTATTTACAGTATATATATATATATATATATATATATATATATATATATATATATATATATATATATATAAGACAAA
>NW_015505645.1:785827-801457 GCF_001515645.1 Sinocyclocheilus grahami
TGTTGGCACAACACAGGACTCATGGTAGCGTTGACCTTTTCTTCTCCGAACAATCGATTTTCCAGATGTCCCAAACAGTCAGAAGGGAGCAACATCAGAGAAAATAACTTTGCACCAGTCTTCTGCTGTCCAATCCTTGTACTTCCTGCAGAATTTCAGTCTGTGCTTGACATTTTTCTTGGAGAGAAGTGGCTTCTTTGCTGCCCTTCTTGACACCAGGCCGTTGTCCAAAAGTCTTGGCCTCACTGTGCGTGCAGATGCTCTCACACAAACCTGCTGCCATTCCTGAGCAAGCTCTGTACTGCTGCTGACTCCTCAGAAGGAGACGGTCCTGGCACTTGCTGGACACTCTGGGACGTCCTGAAGACATCTTCACTGCAGTCGAACCTCTCTCCTTGAAGTTCTTGATGATCCGGTAAATGGTTATTTCAGGTGCAATATTCTTTGTAGCAATTTCCTTGCATGTGAGGCCATTTTGATGCAAAGCGATGATGGCTGCACGTGTTTCTTTGGAGGTAACTATTGCTAACAAGAACACAATGATTGGAAGCTCTTCTTCCCTCCTCTTATAGCAATAAGTTTGCGCTTACAATCTATTTAGTATGATAGGGATTTCACCTGACTAGTACTCATTCACACTTTCACATGTGCTGCTGATTTGATTAGTCAATTAATGTTAGCTGGTCATTTTGTGTCAGGATAAAAAAACAGTGAAATTTGTTTTTTTGTGAAAAGTTCATTTTTTGGTCAGTGAAGCTTTTAGCAATTATTTAAAATGCATCTGATCACTCTACATAATCTAGAAACAATGTGAATGAACACCACAACAGCTGAAGCAGCAAACTTTGCAAAACACTAAATTTATGTCACTGCCAAAGCTTTTGGCCATGACTGTATTCACACACACACACACACATACACACATACAGTACAGACACAGGCACACACGAAAACACACACGTGCTAACGATGTTAGCGCTACTCTGACGATTTTATCAGTAAAATAGTTTATCAATTTAAAAGCTACACTCTAAAAAAAGATGGTTCTTTAAAGGTTATTTATATGCAGTAATGGTTTTATTTAGAACCATAGCATTCTGAAGAACCCTTTCATGCTGAAATGGTTCTTTGTGTTAGAGTTTATGGTTCTTTATTCCTGCCCTTTTGTTTTTCAAATCTGTAACTGTTAAAGCTCCTCATTACTGATTTTCTGGAGTTCAGTGATCCAACTACAGACTGTCAACACACTCTCAACAGGTAAATGATTTCATTCTTAAAATTGAAATACAAATGTAACTTTAAAAATGTAACTGGTTTCCAAACAAACATGTTCTTATCTCTTTAAAATAAAGTGTTTATTACGTTTGAAAAATGGATATTTTTCTTATAAAAACGCATGGATTCACTACAGAAGGCCTTTATTCACCCCCGGAGCCGTGTGAAGCACGTTTTATTATGAATGCGTGTACTTTATTTGACGACTTGTGACTGTTCAACTGCAACACCCGCTGACTGCAATGATAGAGCTTGGAATAGCCAGGACAATTTTTAATATAGCTCTGACTGGATTCATCTGAAAGAAGAAAGTCATATACACCTAGGATGCTTCGAGGGTGAGTAAAACACAAGCCAATTTTCATTTTTGGGTGAACTAACCCTTTAAAGTTTCACTAATAGAGACGCTGCTGCCGAACGCTGTTAAGAGACGCACAGACTCAGAGAGGTAATTCTCGCTCTCTCTCTTTCTCTCTCTAATATAACTGAGTTATTAACTGCATTAGTCTGCCATCAACAGCTCAAGCCTCTGGCCGTTACTAGGTCTAAAATGACGTTTTGGAATTAGCAGTGCAGGCGTTGGATGACATGCTTAAGAAATAAACCTTACACACACAAATTGTGTTTAAATACAAAAACCGGACGGATGCCTTGAAATATATAATCTGATCGATGTCTTGAGGTGAGGTAACCGAAGTATAAGCGGAATAATTGACTCCGGTCCATTGAATTATTAGAAAATAATGCACACCCAAGGTGTAAACATTATTTTATAATAATTCAACGGCCCATCGTCAATTATTCCTTATATATAGGCTATATACAGTATATATACATACAGTATATAACATTAATAGCCTATTACATTTATACTATTTACAGTATATATATATATATATATATATATATATATATATAACAGTAGTAATGGAAAATGTCCGCTCATGGAGACTTGATAGAAATGTTCAGAAATGTATAGATTTTTTTAATTTTTCTTTAACAAAAGAAATGATTTATTTATAGAGTAATAATATTGTATAATAATATTATATATGATTTTGCAATCTTCTGGGTCCTGACACTGAAGCCATTGCCTTTTTGCCCTTGCTTTTTAAGTCAAGCCTATGTGTGTTCATCATCTATAATAGACCTGATCTGCAAATGAAAATAGTATTTATTTATTTGAACAGGCTTAGAGCAGCAGACACAACATGTTATGTAATGTTATTTGAGAGATAAATTAATTTATACATTTATTATTATTATTATTATTATTTCTATTATTATTATTATAGATTAGTTGTAATTTACCACTCAAACTGCAGTGGTTCTCATGTTGATGTCCAGGTCGTGCCCCTCAGATCTGTGGTGTCTTTTTGGATCCATGATATCTTCCTGGTTGTAAACTATGATAAAGTGAGACAGAAAACAGCACTAGTCTTCACTCTGCCGAGGTTGTGAATGGCTCATCAAGGCCCCTCTGTTCTGGACAACTACAAAACACTTGGGCAGATTATCATTCAGACCTGGGAAAGGAGGCAGAGAAGCACAATACATTTTTAACAACTTATTATTCTTATTACAAGCTAAGAATAATAGATTGAAAAAAAAGTTACTAAAAAGGACAAGAATAATTTAAGAATGATCTATCTTTTTTACAGGAACCTAATTCAGGGGTTCTTAACTCTGGCCCTCAAGGTCCACTTTCCTGTAGTGTTCAGCTCCAACCCTAATTAAACACACCTACACCTGAACAATCTAATCAAGGTCTTCAGGATTACTAGAAAGTTACTGGCAGGGGAGTTTGATCGAGGTTGGAGGTAAACTCTGCAGGAAAGTGGACCTCGAGGGCCCTTTTTCGTGTCGTACAGCAGAGGGCGACATAGGTACATCAGAAAGTGACTTTTTTTGATTTTTTTGATTTTTTTTTTTACATCTGTGTATAACTTCGAAGTTTTCTCATTAAGAAGATGTCAGTAGATGCAACATTAACAGCTGATTCATTTATAAAAAGTGTTCATTTGTAAAATATAGATTTTTTTCTGGTGTTGGATATGTCTTTGTTTAACAAATTAATGTTACTCTAAGATAGAAATGAGATTGTTTCATAAGGCTGTACTTAGATTCATTGCTCTACATTGTCGCTGTTGTTGTGGATGTTCATGCACATTTGTTTACATGGTTGTTTTGTGGTTATTTTCCAGCTCACAGGACAGACAGCAGACTGGCCTTCACCATAGTAGGATGGGTAAATATGATTAAATTACATGCTTAGTAACTGACAAACTGATATTATTCTTTCTCCAGGGGTGTTGAAAACAGTTGTGCACCTTAATATTTTTGTTGAAACGGTTATACATTTTTTTCAGGATTCTTTGACAAATAGAAAGTTCAAAAGAACAGCATTAATTAGAAATAGATTTTGTTTGTAACATAAGTGTATTTACTGTCGTTTAAAAAAATCAATTTAATGTGTTCTTGATTAATTAAAAAATCTAATGAATAAATAAATACAAATCGCCCTGACCCCAAACTTTTGAATGGTACTTGTAGCCTATGGCAGGTTATAATTTTTAACTACAAGTTGAAACAAGAGCTGGTTAAAAAATGGAGTGTGAAAAATAATCTAGCATTTCTTTTAATATCTTCTCTTTGTTTTAGGAATGTAGATATATTTCTGATAATGAGTTTTTATTTTGGCAGATTCTGGGGCTTAAATTATATTTGCTCATGCCTTATTAAATGTGAATAATAACAAAGCATGTAATTAGCAGCATGAACATGAAATAATCTTATTTAACAAAGAATACACTCTCATATTGTCTCAAGTACTCTGGCGTTATGTCACAGATATTGAAACCGAAAGTTTTAGTCACCTTTTCAAGTTCATTTAAAGTTTCAAATAAATTTGATTTCCTTTGAAAAATATTGAATATTTTCCATTGCACTGTCAAAATATAGCAGACTGATATTTAATAATCAAAGGGCACCTGTGTGTGTGTGTGTGTGTGTGTGTGCTTTATCTGCACTTGTTTTTTCTTTTGTTTTCTGTGAATTTGTTTGTGACATTTAATTGGCTCCTGGGATCTCAGCGCTCTTTGATTTTTCAGAAAGATTCAACCGTGCTTGTTCACACTGGTGGTTTATTGCCCTAATGATCCAGCAGGTGGCGCTGGTCTTCCGTTCTGACCCTGTTTTGAGCATCAGCTGGACTCACAGAATGTTTACTGGACAAAAAAGCAAGACGATTAACACACACACACACACACACACACACGCGCACACACAGACAATCAAACCCTGTGAATTACTCTGAATGCTTTTGTTCCCCAGCTAAGAATAATGAACAAATAGAAACTGTATTGCATTTCTGCAGTGTATTTTAATATACATTACCTTGAATGTGACAGAAGTCTAAAGTTCTGTCTGAAGGTATAGCGTGTTTGTCTCAGTGGGTTTCTTAATATGCCTATCTGAAACAATTAAACTCTAAAGAAACTTTTTATGTTAATGGCCGTGTGGAATGTGCTCAATGAACTGAAAGGGCCATATATAGTTTAATCCCCGAAAAGGAGACTCATTTCTGAATACATTGTGGCTTAGACCAGAAAATAGTCTTTGAGATGAAGCTCCTGCATTTAACGCCCTTTCCCTCTCCAACGTTCAAGAAAATTTACGATTTTGTCCCAGATTTCAATTTCCACAGCATCCGGCCTCAGAAAACCTCAGCAAGTCCAGCAAAAATGCTTTGGAAGAGAGTGCAAAAAACAAAAAAACACAACAGAGAGTTGGAATATCATGAGAAAACAATATAAGCTCATCACATTATCTGAAACACTTTGCTGAGTAGTTGTATCTGTATTTTTAGTGAGGCTGAATACAAACACAGATGCACTGAATAAAATATCACAGTAAGAGAAGAAAAAGAGCCAATTTTGTGCATTACAGTGTCAGACCTATTCCAACAGAGGAGAAAGAGAAGAAAAATGCCTTCTCTCATTCTTTTTTTTCAAACAGCATCAGCAAAGTCTCAGTTATATTTTGTACTCACATCTGAGTGAATCTTCAGAGGTATCTTTGTGTAAACATGGGGTTTTGATTATGAATATCCATGTTCCTTCTCCAGGAATAAAAACCATCTACACTATTATTTAAAGGTTTGGGGTCAGTTTTTTTAAAGGAACACTCCACTATTTTTGAAAATAGGCTCATTTTCCAACTCCCCTAGAGTTAAACAGTTGAGTTTTACCGCTTTCAAATCCATTCAGCCGATCTCCGGGTCTGGCGGTAGCACATTTAGCTGTAGCTTAGCATAGATCATTGAATCTGATTAGACATATAGTTCAGAGTATATAGACTCAGAGTATAGTTCCTAGCCATATCAGCTTAGAAAATCGCAACTTTTCATTTTCCGTCGGTCTTAGTACACGATGTAACTACAGAAGAGTCAAGTTTTAAATAGGAAAAATATAGAAACTCTTTGGTCATTTTTGAGCGAAATGCTAACGGTCTAATCAGATTCAATGATCTATGCTAAGCTACAGCTAAAAGTGCTACCGCCAGACCCGGAGATCGGCGGCGGCAACAACAATACTACAGCGAGAATAAAAGTTATGCCTTCTTTCTTTGCGTGAACACTCGGCGGCGTTATGCAAATCTTCCCACATCGTGACGTAGATATGTGGGGGCGTGTTAGAACGAGCCATTTTAGGTTGGCGTGGCTGACTCTAAACTTTTATAAAGAATATCTCTTTGGATTTGAGACTTTAGTCTTTGCAACTTTACAGATCTTCTTTATGCACCAAGAGCTTGTAACACTTCAAAGAGAAAGGAAAAATTGAAATCGCATCATATGACCCCTTTAAAGGGACTTTAGCTGCATCCAAAATGACGCACTATGCACTAATACACTATGTACTTATGCAGTATGTACTCAACCATTTAGAGTTTTGAATGGTCTTTGGTCATTTTTGAGCGAAATGCTAACGGTCTAATCAGATTCAATGATCTATGCTAAGCTACAGCTAAAAGTGCTACCGCCAGACCCGGAGATCGGCTGAATGGATTCGAAAACGGTAAAACTCAACTGTTTAACTCTAGGGGAGTTGGAAAATGAGCCTATTTTCAAAAATAGTGGAGTGTTCCTTTAAACAAATGAATACTTTTATTCAGCAAGGATGTATTAAATTGATCAAAGGGACATTAAAGTCATTTTGTAATGTTACACAATTATATTTCAAATAAATGCTGTATTTAAACCTTCTCTTTATCAAAAAATACTGATAAATTAAAATGTATCACCGTTTCTACAAAAATGTGAGCACCAAATCAGCATATGTGACACTGAAGACTGGAGTAATGACTGCAGAAAATTCAGCTTTATCATCACAGGAATAAATCACATTTTAAAAATACATTAAAACAGAAAACAGTTATATTAAATTGAAGTGATGTTTCACAATACTGTTTTTACTGTATTTTTGATCACATAAATGCAGCCTTTGGAAGGCATAAGAGACTTCTTTCAGAAACATTTAAAAAATCTTACAGACCCCAGACATTTGAATAGCAGTGCAAGTCAAAATCTGAATCTGTTTTTTACTTTAGTTAGTACCCATGTGATCTGTTTGTGTTGTTTTCTGTTCACAGGTGATTGATCTCCTGGTCTCTGCTGGACTGAGAACACCTCTTTTGAATAAGCTGCGTGTTTCAAGGTATCATTCATGCCACTTGCACAAAAAGGATGAGTTATGTGGCAACAGTATCTTATCACTACTTTATCAGTCACGTGACCTCAACAGCCCAGGTTTGGGAAACTAGCTGCATGTTGCCATGGCAGCACAGTCAGTCGTTCTTCTAACAGAGGTTGATGGAAAAATCTTCCTTGTGTTCAGCTTGTACATGGTTTAAGATAGAAATATCAGTCTCTCTTCTCTTCTCTCTAATGTTTCTGCTGCCAAGGTCACTTACAACTAAGACAAGATCAGCCACAGACTGTTCAAAACATTAATCTCCATTACGTTTCTGATAGTGGGTGACAAAACCCTTATTCCATCATCAAGATGCTGGAGCCAGAAAAAGTGCCCAAACTTGAACACTTCCACACATTTTTACCAAAGAAAATGGGGATAAAAAAGGGCTGTTAAAATCAAAATGAATTCCTATCTGTTTTCTAATCGCATGTTATTTATCGTATTGTGAACGATTCATCTCTGCATACTGTTTAATTTTTTCATTAAAATATCATAACTTGATCTTCTGGTAATACAACAAACGTCTTCCTTGTTGACATATGCCAGACTTCTCCAAATATTTCAAGAGGGTCTGGCTGCAGCCTTGCACTTGCATTCTCAGACTTGCACTCTCAGACACTTGCGCTTCCGCTAGCGACGTCACCTGCAGTCTTTATTTTTTATTTTGTTCTATGTTTTATTAATTTTTGTTTGAATCTCTCAACATTTTACAACAGTAGTCAGGTGGTGAAGACAAGAAAAAAGAAACTAAATTACAATGTCACTTGCAATCGCCACTTGCACTCTCCGCTACCTGCGACGTCACTTGCAATCGACACAAATCGTGCGTGTTGCCAATGGAGACAAGAAGCTGTGGTGGTGATTAAACAATTAAAACGAATTTAGTACTATAACATACAGGGTCCTGCAAGAAAAAAAAAAAAATACCCGCAAATCCGTGGCCACAGAACAGCAGAACATGAAGTCTCTCGTTAAGCGTTTTCCTCCTGTAGAAAAACATAAACACTTAACACTTAAAAAGTGATCAGTAACACTTAAAAAGTGATCAATAAATAGAACAAAATAAAAAAATAAAAGACTGCAAGCGATGTCGCTAGCGGAAGCGCAAGTGTCTGAGAATGCAAGTCTGAGAGTGCAAGTGCAAGGCTGCAGCCAGACCCTTCTCAAATATTTAGTCTGCCCCTTTCTTACAATCGACTACAAGCTCACATTCACATCTGTCTGCAGCCAATCAACAAAGGATGGATTAAACCAAGACTCCGCCCTACATTTTTTTTAATGCATTGAACAGAAAGGGTGAAGGTTTTGGAAAGTGACTTTTTCCTTTTGATGTACAAAGGAAAATATCGCTAATCGCTAATACTGTTACAGTGCAACTTTAAAATGAGCGTGCAAATGTATTTATTTTTGTCCTTATTGTAACGTATATCCGAGCAGAACAGCTCAATGTGGGCGCGACATGATTTTGTCCATTGGGAATTCATTGGGTCATTGTCGTTTGGTAATTGCTGCGAGCTCTTGTCATGATATTCCATAAAAAAAATAAGAATTGTCAGTTTTGATTTTATGGTGACTTTAAGCACGCTGACTTTGAACCATGAAACAATAACATCAAAATCCAGGGAGTGTGTGACAATGCAAAGCAACAACTCAAATTTAGATTGCTCCCATTATAATCAAACTACACTTTGCTACACTTTGTAATCAGTTGACACTATAAGTTCACAAAAGTAGGAGTAAACAAACTTGTAAACAAAGTGTTGAATCAGTAAAAACATACTCCATTCCTGAAATGTTTGTAGATCCCCCAAACAAGCACCAGCAATGTCATGAGCATTCACACGCAATCCTCTTTTCTCCTCTTTCTTTCCTCTCAAGGAGATTGATATCTCCAAAGTCCTTCTCTCTAACCACCCTATCACCTTTAAACATCTTTTACATGTTATTTCTCCAGCATTCATCAACACGTGTCTTACTACTAGCATCTTTCCTCATCATATTTAAGTATCATATTTTAAGTCATATTTAACAATAGAACTGTCCAACACAGGCTCATTGGAAAAAACGTGCCTCTAAACTCCAAAAAGTACCTACACATACAATTCACTGCAGTTTCCAACTGAAGCTTGGTTGATGTTCCTTCCCGTCTTCTGAGTTTAGTGATTCAGCAGATGCTTGATGGTACCATCCTTGCTTGGTGGTACAAAGTCACTTGCTCTCTCTGTTCCTCTGTGATGGAGTTTCTCCATCTCCATTTGACCATCACAATCTTCAAGGTTGAAGACATACCACTTCTCTGAGCATTTAAATCATAACCATAAACAAAAGTAAATACATTTTTGCTCTAACTTTTGTACTTCTCTGGTTTAATCTTGAAATCTGGTGTTAAGGTACTGCTAATGCTAATGACATTAGCTTTTGAATGACAAATTGCTTGTGCTTGTCCTCATTTGTGTACTGTAAGTCACTTAGGAAAAAAATCATATCTTAAATTATTATATCTAAATGACTAAATGTAATAAAAGTGAGAAAAGCAGCAGCTACAATGTTATGGCATTACAAAAAGTGAAGAAACAGGAAAGAGAAGCAGGACTGACTTCTGGCCTTGGTAAAAGGGTGCTTTATTCCAAAAGAGAGTGTGTGTTGCTCTTTTTTAGAGACAGAAGGTTTGAGTGCAGTCTCTTATTCATACAAGAGAAGGTCTTTAACCAGCCAGTTCACGGACACTGCAACCTTAAAACAAGTCTTTTTTTTCGTAGCTGACTTGATGGATTCAAGGCTTTGAACTGAAAACATTAAAATTTAAGTATTTAAGCAAACAGTTTTAAATTACTCTCCTGGAAATTTGAGATAATCTAGCAGCTCCAGCTGTAACTGTCTGACAATCAAGAATCTGATTTTAGATCAGTTGTTCTACTTGTGAATAAATTCACATAAATTTGAGCCTGGAAATAATCTGAGCAACAGACTTTGGCAAAACCTTTATGAAAATGTTTCATTATAAAAACTCCATTAGGACATGGAACCAAATCCCAGACCCAGTTTGACAGCTCCCAGTTGCTGGTAGTCATTTGTCAAAGTCTGAAACGCTTTTATCATCTTTTTTTCCATTTCCTTTTCTCTTTTTTCTTCTTCTCTATATTTCTGTACACCTCTCTTATAATGTTAAGACTAGAGCTAAACTGGTTTAAATGAAGAGCTGGGATGTAATACTGGGGTACCCAGTTATCTATTGAAATACTGTATCTCCCCTGAGCCATTGACTGAACTAACCAACAGATCCATTTTGGAAAGTGAATGCCAGCTCATTTTTCCACCGGTTGGCTATTACAGGAGATAATGGACTCTCCTAAAACCTAGCTCTGCCCACCCCACCTGGCATTTGCCATTACTGCTGCCATACGGAAACCAGCTGGAGAAATAACTGTAATTCAGAAACTATTACGAAGGGCATTCTGCAAAATTAAACCTCGCCTGCCGAGAAGCGGAATAACCAGCATATGACAGAACGAAAAATTCAACTCATTGCCCCCTCTTTCTATCACATGCTCTCTCTCTCAACTCAGTTCCCAGCAAATGAAAGAACGTGGAGAGGTCTTGAAAAGGAACACACGGTTCTTTAATTTGTGTCCTGTTCCGGCTTGTGTTTCGCTATTGCCTTGAATTGGAGCCGACCTGCCTTATTGGACAATGAAGAAATAACAAGATTTGCAGATGACGTCACAAAAAAACTTGGGTTGAGGGAGGATGGGGTGGACTGAAAGAAAGTGAGAAAATTCCATTATGTAGGATAAATTGATCTGGAGAAAAATTAGTTGAAAAAAGTTTGAGTGAGAAACTGCACCTGTTAATTCTTTGTTCAATAGACCTTAGCAAAGACGTTGTGGTGGTTAGTTTGACACTCTGTGTTTGATGAAGTTGGCTTGTGTGTCATACTGATCATCGGTTGATTGTTCAAGCCTGGGCGATGTATTGGGTGTGATGTAAAATGAACGAGGGTCAGTAAAAGAAGCAGCTCACAGCTCACGGTCTCACATTGTGTTTATTGGACCTAAAAATAAGACACCATTCGGACAAACATATAAAGGACACAAGAATATAACATGGTGTCAGAAGTGACATTACAGTGAGTACCGCGAACAGTTTTGTTGATACGAACTGATTAGCACGCCAGAAGATTTTAATCTCGGCAGACGAACATGGAACAATTCAAGCCACCCTCATCACTAGTGCTAACGGGCAATTTAGCAGAAAATTGGCGCAGATGGGAGCAACATTTTCGTCTGTATATGACTGCAACAGGAGCGAGTGCTAAACAAGAGCCAGTCAAAATAGCCATTCTGCTACACACCATTGGAGAAGAGGCGTTGGAGGTGTAGAATACACTCTCCGTCAATTTAGTTCATGAAGAGAACGAGCCGATGGAAGACGTGCTCATAGCATTCAGAGACTATTGCAGCCCACAGAAAAACGTTGTGTTTGAGAGGCACCAATTCTGGTCTCATCCCATGGCAGATGGCATTACAGTGGACAGATTCATCACAGAGCTGAGACAAAAAAGCAAAGACTGGGAGTTTGGCCCAAGTGAGAATGACATGCTCAGAGATAAGTTGGTGTTTAGTATAACAAACCCTTCTCTCAAAGAAAGATTACTTCGCGAAAATGACTTGTCATTGCACAGAGCTATAGAAGTATGCAGAGCAACTGAGCTAGCCAAAACACAGAGGCCATGCAAAATGCTGCAGTTGTCCAAGACTCTCAAGTAAGTGCTATAGTAAAAGCGACAGAATATAGAAAACCAGGTGCAAGAAGTAAGAGCAACAAGAAGCCAATTACACGAAACTGTCGCAGATGTGGAAAGAGCCATGAGCCATGCCAATGCCCAGCCTTTGGAGCAGTATACCATAAGTGTGGTAAAAATAACCATTTCTCCAAGGTATGCCATGCAGTCATTCGCAACGATAGCAGAGAAAAAACTGCACAGCATAAAGAGTGAAACAGAGTCCATGTACATTGGCACACTAACACATGCTCAAGTGCATGAGATGGAACACACGAAAGACAGTGAGTGGTACACAACAGCCACCATACGAGGCGTAGAGATAAGATTCAAACTAGACACAGGTGCAGACGCCAGCACTATTCCATTCCCACTCCTGAAGATGTGTGTAGCAATCTTGCTGGAAAGTCTATCTTTACCATTCTCGACGAAAAAGATGGTTACTGGCAAATTAAGTTGGATGAGCCATCCTCAAAACTATGCACTTTCAACTCACCTTGGGGCAGATATCGTTTTCAGAGACTCCCATTTGGCATCAAGTCAGCAAGTGAGGTGTTTCAGCAGAAAAACTGCGAGACTTTTGGTGACATACAAGGAGTACACATCATTGCTGATGACATGATCATTGCTGCCTCATCGGAGCAGGAGCATGATGAAATCCTTGATAAGGTCATTGAGAGAGCAAGAGTGGCCAAGGTGAGATTTAATAGTGATAAGATCCAGTTTAAGGTCAATACTGTGAAATACATGGGACACATTGTCACACCAGATGGCTTGAGACCTGACGAGACAAAGGTGAGGGCGATCACAGACATGCCAACCCCAAAGGATAAACAAGGCCTACAACGTCTACTTGGTATGACTAAGTATTTAGCGCAGTACATCCCGAATGAAGCTTCGCTCACGGCGCCCCTAAGACAGCTGCTGAGGAAGGATGCTGTATGGCAGTGGAATCCCCATCATAGCACTGCTTTAGAGAGTTTGAAGTCCGCTCTCACACGAGCACCTGTGCTGAGGTTCTATGATCACAAAAAACCACAAACAATACAGGCAGACTCGTCGAAAGATGGTTTAGGAGCCTGTCTTCTGCAAGAGGGCCACCCTGTGTGTTATGCATCCCGAGCACTCACTGACACTGAGAAAAGATATGCTCAAATAGAGAAAGAGTTACTTGCCATACTCTTTGCAGCAAGGAAGTTTCATCAGTACATATATGGCAAGGCAGTGATGGTGCAATCAGATCATAAGTTGCAAGATCTGAGTGAAAAGGTAGAGACTGGCTGGCCACAGAAAAAACGCAGTGTGAACAGTAACCTACATAGCTACTGGCCTATGCGACACAAAATTAGCATGCAGAATGACATTGTAATGGTAGGAGACAAGATAATCATACCTCACAACTTCAAAAAAGTCATCTTAGAGAAGCTACACATAGCTCATCAAGGTATCCAGAGAACAAAGGCCAAAGCAAGAAAATCCCTCTACTGGCCTGGAATGGCACGAGACATAGAGATGATGGTGGAGAAATGTGCGCCGTGTCAACAACTCCAGCCACGACAGCAAAAAGAGCCTCTGATCACTCATGATGTTCCAGAACTACCATGGATGAAGGTTGGAGCGGATATCTTCGAGCTGAGAGGTCAGTCCTATCTATTGCTAGTGGACTATTTAACAAAATATCCAGAGGTACTGAACATACCAGACAAAACAGCCCACAAGGTAATACAAAAAATGAAATCAGTCTTTGCCAGACATGGCATCCAGAAAGAATTAGTGAGTGACAATGTTCCATTTGCCAGTTACGAGATTAAGTCATTTGCGGCATCATGGGACTTCAAGCTCGTATTCTCCAGTCCAGGATACCCAATGGACTTGCGGAAAGAGCAATAAAGACCGTTAAACATGCATTGAAGAAAGCGTTGCAAACTGGCACAGATCCACATCTAGTGCTACTGTCACTAAGAAATACACCACTGACAGGCCTGAATGAATCTCCTGCACAAATGTTAATGGGTAGAGTCCTGCGGAGCACAATTCCATGCTCTAGTGCTGGGCTCCAACAGTCGACCCCACAACACATACACAAAAGACTGGTGGATTTGCAATCTCGAATCTCATCAGTATATCCGCAATGCTAAGACGCTACCTGAGCTGGCTCCAGGATCGACAGTACATATGCAGACCAGACATGGATGGGCGCCCGCTGTAGTGAAGCACCAGAGAGATGAGCCTCGGTCTTATATGGTGCAAACACCAGCAGGAAAGACATTCAGGAGAAACAGACGGCACTTGAGAAAGATACATCAGAGTCTGTGCAAAGGTGTTGATCCTGATAAACTTTCGGATGAAATGTCGACTCAAACACCCAGACCAGCTGATCAGTCATCTGGGAATTCTCTGGAGAGAGTGGATGAGCATCCGACACGCCATACTAGAAGTGGTAGAGCAGTAATACAGCCAACTCGATATAATGATTATGTTCTGGACATGTAAAAAAAATAAAAAATTAAAAAAAAAAAGGTGAGAGAAAATGAACATCTGTAACAAAAGGATCAAAGGATTCTCAAAGTTATTTGAATGGACTACTAATGTTCATAGTGGCCACTGTTGAGTAAATATAAGGTATGGTGTTTAGTGAGTTAAATGTTAAGACAAAGTTACTGTTTGATAGACTTGAATATGTATATGGGGAGATTTGAGTGCAGCCGTTTAAATGTAAGAGCCATGTCTGAGTTTGTTAAAAAAGGGGGATGTGGTGGATTTGGTTTGACACTGTGTTTGATTAAGTTGACTTGTGTGTCATACTGATCATCGGTTGATTGTTCAAGCCTGGGTGATGTATTGGGTGTGATGTAAAATGAACGAGGGTCAGTAAAAGAAGCAGCTCACAGCTCAGGGTCTCACAGTGTGTTTATTGGACCTAAAATAGGACACACCATTCGGACAAACATTTAAAGGACACAAGAATATAACAGACGTCACTCATATGGTTTTGAATGGGGAAAAATGCAATGCTCAATATGGCCACTCTATCAAAGGAAGCCCCGCCTTCTGAATAACAGCCAATCGCTAATCTGTAAAGTCACTCGTCACTGCAGCTGTCCCAGTAGTTATAGAAACAGTCAGCATTCTGGAGATGTGTGCTTAGGACTGCGCATGCACACTGGTCTAGCCTGAATAATAAACCTTTTTAATGCAAACGAAACAACATTTAAGAGACAGTTGTCAGATTTTTCCATTCAAAGGGATAGGAGCTGCACTTGCATGCCCGAGAGGCGTTTCAAAGATGGCTGCCGAGTGAAACGACTTGCCTTAAAGGGGTCATATGATGTTTTTAAAAAGAACATTATTTTGTGTATTTGGTGTAATGAAATGTGTTTATGCGGTTTAAGGTTAAAAAAACACATTATTTTCCACATACAGTACATTATTGTTTCTCCTCTATGCCCTGCCTTTCTGAAACGCGTTGATTTTTACAAAACTCATCAGTCTGAAAAGCGAGATGTGCTCTGATTGGCCAGCTATCCAGTGCGTTGTGATTGGCCGAATACCTCAAGCGTGTGACAGAAATGTTACGCCCCTACCATACTGTGATGCCCTGTCCCGGCCGGAGCGATTAGACAAAAACATTAAAACCCATTATAAACGAGACATTTGTTGCATCCAGTGGGGACATAATTACGGATTATAATGACTTATATTGTCTTTTTATGCATTGCATAAAACCATGTCTGCATTTGTGATCGGAGAAATGACAAACAACAAGCACTACTCTACACTGCTCAAAACTCACGTTTGAATCGTCAGTGGCAAATTCTTTAA
>NW_015505645.1:802181-805035 GCF_001515645.1 Sinocyclocheilus grahami
GATATCGTCCTCTTTTGGAAGACCAAACAAAGTAGTTTCGCTTTCACAACGAAACACACAGCTCCTTCACAACATGGCGACGGCAGCAACAATACTACAGCAAGAATAAAAGTTAGGCCTTCTTTCTTTGCGTGAACATTTAGGCGGTGTTCTGCAAATCTTCCCACATCATGACATAGACGTGTGGGGGCGTGTTAGACGAGCCGTTTTAGGTAGGCGTGGTTAACTTTTATAAAGAATATCTCTTTGGATTTTAGACTTTAGTCTTTGCAACTTTACAGATCTTCTTTATGCACCAAGAGCTTGTAACACTTCAAAGAGAAAGGAAAAATTGAAATCGCATCATATGACCCCTTTAAAGGGACTTTAGCTGCATCCAAAATGACGCACTATGCACTAATACACTATGTACTAATGCAGTATGTACTCAACCGTTTAGAGTTTTGAATCATATATGGTTATTTAGCCACTCATCATCAGAGTCTGGTAGCCCCGTCCCCATTCGCTATGTAATTAAAGCTGAGCATTTGAGTGCATGAAGTGTCCAACATTCCACACTTGTTTTTTTTGTGTGGTTATTTAAGTGCATCATCCAGGTGCACATTTTCTTTTTGGAATTTTCAGTGTGAACGCACTACTCCCACTATTTATACTACAACACGTTATAGAATGCATAAGTACACGATTTAGGACGCATCTTTTGACCTTAGTCACAGTAGACGCTATATTGAATATTTCGAGGATGAAAACTAGCTGTTTAGCTGAACAGTTTGCATATTAAACAACAGTACACTCCTGTTAAATCTCTCACAGCCTTGTTTTCATTCCTGTCAAAAATTAAATAGGCTATGTATAAAATAACAAATAAAACTGCTTTTCTACAACATCATTGGTAACTGAAAACTTTTACGTGATGCTGCATTCAAGTGTCAGTACAAAATGAGTGACATATACTGTGTTTTTTCTCTCAAATATATATTTTTTAATATTACATTTGATCTTTTAATATTGTGCAATATATATAGCAATATATTTTCTACTAAATTCTGGTGGAAGCTAGTCACCCTGAACTTTGACCACGGATATGGTGAAGAGTGGTTTGATATGGTAATTAATTTCCTCTAGTCTTGGTGTTTGTCTTAATTTGTAAATCTCTGCCTCGTGCAGTAAATTTAGGGGCGGCTCCGGGAGGGCGCGGCTGCCAGTGACGCGTTTTTCTAATCTTTATATCCAAAGACAGAATTTTGCCAAAGTACAACCAGGCAAAGTGCGCTACCAGGTGTTTGCATGTCTCTCTCTTTCTATGTTGCGTCTGTCGCTTACTTCAGTGCTGTTCTTTCTCTTTGTGCGCGCAGTAAATCAGGTCGATACGGCTGCGCAGCGCTTTCACAGCTGATCAAACTGTTCTCTACTACCTGCTGCCTGCTGTCGGTAAGTGCTATTTGCAACTAACCTTACTAAAACGGTAACTATAGCTTCTGTCACTAAAAATGTGCTAACTTGGTGCTAGTTGCCACTGTCTTCAAAACAGAAACTGAACCAAATGAAAGAGATACTCAAGGCTTCTTACACTGTTTGAAGGATTAACGTAGGCTATTATGATTTTACGCAAGTGACAGTAACTATAATAACTCAGGTATTTTGCTGGAAGCTATGGTTACCACCATTGTATTTTTGTAAAGGAAATCAGCGCGTGAATTGTTAGTGTTCATGTGAGACAAAAGTTTTAGTAAACCTGACGTTGTTAAACTTTAAACCTTTTTGTTTATGCCTAACAGATGCCAATATGATGCTCGTTAAAAAAAACCTTTATGAAACTTGTTACAATGGATGAATGAGGTGATATGAATATGAAGTTTTTATGATTTGATGTTTAGGTGACGACCCGAGTGTGCTTCAATGTACTTGCCCGGGGACCCCAAAAGAGCCACAAGGGGGTGCTAGATAATGTCACATAAAAAAGTATAAACATGTTTTAAAATAATTTTTTATAAGTTAGAAAAGCAAAGCGCCCCCAAACAAACAAACAAATAAATCTGTTTTCATCCTTCTTTCTATACAATAAAAAATAAAAACAAATATATGTGCATAAAAAAAAATCCTTATCTAGTTTAGGCCATTGATAAAAAAAAAAGAAAAGAAAAAAAGATGTAATAACTTTTACAAGTTCGGTAATAAAAGCAGTGCCATCACTGTTGTATTTAATTTATACAGTGCATTTCAGGTGATTATTATGTGTCTGCTGGTGTCATGTTCTAGACTTTTTGCAGACTGTGTTTATTTGCCCTGCACAAACACAGTCTATTACTCAATGTTGATCGTGATAAGATTATAATGACATTAGTGATAAGAGAAATGAGGGGTTTTAGGGGGCATGAGTTCAATGAAAGAAGGAAATCATGAAATAGGGTGTTTAGACAAAGACAGGATAACAGACCACCACCTGAATGGTGTAATTTGTCAATCACTTTAAAGGGGTCATATTATGCTGCTAAAAAGAACATTATTTTGTGTATTTGGTGTAATGAAATGTGTTTATGCGGTTTAAGGTTCAAAAAACACATTATTTTCCACATACTGTACATTATTGTTTCTCCTCTATGCCCCGCCTTTCTGAAACGCCAAAGTTCATCGTTCTGAAAAAGCGCGGTGTGCTGTGATTGGCCAGCTATCCAGTGTGTTATGATTGGCCGAATACCTCAAGCGTGTGACAGAAATGTTACGCCCCTCACCATACTGTGATGATGCCCTGTCAGGCCGGAGCGATGATTCAAAAACATGAAAACCCATTATAAACGAGGCATTCGTTGCATCCAGTGGGGACATAATTACTGATTATAATGACTTATACTGT
>NW_015505645.1:805313-823187 GCF_001515645.1 Sinocyclocheilus grahami
TGTGCTCTGATTGGCCAGCTATCCAGTGCATTGTGATTGGCCGAATTCCTCAAGCGTGTGACGGAAATGTTACGTCCCTTACCATATTGTGATGCCTGTGGCAACACATGACGACCCCAGGCTGGACTCCTCTTCGTCCACGGTGAAAGCCGATCCGGCGATCGACAGCGCGAAGTTGAAGTATTTTCTCTGCGACCAGCACAGATCAGCTCCAGGCATGACGAAGCAGATATCGTGCTCTTTTGGAAGACCAAACAAAGTAGTTTCGCTTTCACAAACGAAGCACACAGCGTCTTCACGACATGGCGGCGGCAACAACAATACTACAGCGAGAATAAAAGTTGCGCCGCCTTTCTTTGCGTGAACATTTGGGCGGTGTTCAAATCTTCCCACATAGTGATGTAGACATTTGGGGGCATGTTAGAACGAACCGTTTTAGGTAGGTGTGGCTGACTCTTAACTTTTATAAAGAATATCTCTTTGGATTTGAGACTTTAGTCTTTGCAACTTTACAGATCTTCTTTATGCATCAAGAGCTTGTAACACTCCAGAGAGAAAGGAAAAATTGAAATCGCATCATATGACCCCTTTAAAATAACAAAAAGAAAGTGTTTCAAATAACATATTCGTTAAGTATGGTGTTCACATGACCATCTGTTAGGGTTTTGTATTCATGTTTTGAGTTTTTTAAAATCTCAGATACTACTTGGTTACTTGACAAAACATTTTTCACACTGATGAACACCTGTACGTTCTCTTTCATTCTTCTCTCTGTCCCTCATTTTGTACAGACTCATATTCATCATAGCTTCATCAGTTATTTACCTTTTTTAAAGTCCACCAAGTTATTTACCTTTTTAAAATTCCCTTACATATCAAACATACTATAAATTGCTGGGACACATGATCTCTTAAGTTCATGTACCTAAAATTAAACCCACAACAAAACTTTACAAAAGTTCAGAAATGGATTTTCGCTGTGTTTTGTTGAAGGGAGACACCCTAGGGAATGTGAAGGAGGGGAAGAAACACTGTTTATCATTTTAGACAAGAGGTCCTTGTACTCTTGAGCAATGGATGAGAAATCATACTAAACATAATGGCCTGTTATTAAAAATAGGTGGTATTTGTGCTGATGGCTACAGACTGCACCCTTTTAAAATGAATATTCATCCATTTATTGCAACGCTAGTCTATTATTGCCGTAACATATGCAAGAAAAAATGATTTGCTGTGTTTACTTTGAATTCCTGTCAAATCTATTAATATTGTTTTAGTGAAAGGAACTACCTGATGTGTAATGACATTTTAGCATTTAAAAGGAGATATTGCTGGTTTTTGGGTTTGCAGCAGGAGGCTTTAGCCGTGGTCATAGCAGAAACACACACATACGCGAGTGGACTGTTCTGTTGACAGGTTTGTTGGCTTGTGTGACCACTGATAGGAGGATTGGATCAAACTTTATAGACTGTAATCAGTCTGTGTGATATAGTAATCTCAGAAATCATGCTATCTAAATCTCTCCCTCTTATTATTTGCATTTTTTTGCACCGGAGAACTCTGTCTGGGACTTTAGAAGGCCAGCTTTTCTTATCATCCGTCACTCCCTGAAAAAGAAGTGAGTCTCAATTAGGAGAGCATGAATGGTGTCAGGGATCGGAGTGGTTTCAAGCGTAAAGAATGTGCTTATATACACAAATGTGTGTGCATAATTATTTGTATGTAGGTTCGCTATAAGTGCAGATAAAAGGCTCATTTAGTGGGGTGATGTTGGCCTTCATGTTGCCGATGTGAAATAAATGGAAAATTAATTCTTGTGTAAGTTCAAAGAAATTTCAAGTTGGCAGGAGGACCTTATTAGAATGGAGAAAATTTCTCCCAGGGACTGTGTGTGTTATGTGTAGGGGTTCCTTCGTCCTGTCCTTGGCCTTTTGTTCAGTGGTATGTGTGTCTGGATTGTAGCCAATCGGAGCTTTACAAGAGTGGCAGTAGGAAAGTGCTTAAGTTTCTCTGTCTTCCAATGACATTTAGATTGAAAAGTTGCTTTAGTATACATGACTGTACTTAAAAATATATAAAATTGTTATTATAAGTATTATAAAAATAAACTTTTGGTTTGGTTGTGTGTGTGATTTTTATATGGTGAAATGTAAGGAGCAGTCTCTTTATTTTAATGGATTTTTTTGTGCTCTTCTACTTAGACCATCTGTTGCACACATGTGTGTGTATCATATTCCAGTGTGTTTGTCAGGAGTGTTTGTCCAAGCAGTCTTTTTAAGACAACAATCAACACTATAGCAATAAAACAAAGCAAATATTATGAATTATGAAGCCAAATAGTGTATGAACCACATTTTCCCCCATAAAGTAACACTTTTCAGTAGAGACAGCAGCAGATAAAGGTAAAAGCAGCGTCTCTGCCTCCTTTGAACTTATATTATTCTCACAGAGGTCCTAAAATGTTAAATAAATTTAATGGCAAAATTGAAAAAACGTATATGGAGTTTCAGCGTTGTGGCTTGAACAATAGCGCTTTAGGTTGAAGAAAAGCGCATGATAAATAAAATGCTTTATTATTATTAATAGTGCACCTGCTCAAGACTGGTATAGCGGTGGTGCTCATATGGAATGTTAAAGTTCAGTTCCAGGGTTCAGATGGTTTTCAAATTGTGATTTCCAGGCCTGGAATTATTAGGCCATAGAAATGTTCAAAAGCCATGGAAAAACAATGAGCATTACTGTAGTGAATATCTAGTTGCTTAAAATGTAACATTTTTCATTAGCCAAATTTGTTTCTTATGAGTGAATTCCCTATTAAATTATTTTTTAACAATTCTCCGTCAGTAGCATGAACATCTTAACAAAAGTTTAAGGGCAGTGAGTTTTTATTTTAAAACTATTCTTTTATTCAGCAAGAATGCAATAAATTAGTCAAAAGTGAAGGCATTTATAATGTTACAAATTATTTTTATTTCAAATAGATGCTGTTCTTTTGAACTTTCTTTTTATCAAAAAATCCTGAAATAAATGTTTCAAGGTTTCCACAAAAATAATAAGCAGCATGACTGTTTTCAACTCTCATGATAATAATAAATATTAGGTGAGCTGATGATTTCTGAAGGATCATGTGACACTGAAGTCTGGAGTAATGGCTGCTGATAATTCAGCTTTGCCTTCACTGTAAAAAAATAAATATTATAATTATTATTTTTTTTGAATTAAAATAGAACAAAAAATAGTTATTTTAAATTATAATATTTCATAAGCATAAGAGATTTCTTAATTCTTATGAAATGTTTATTTGTATGTATTCATTGATTTATTGATTAATGTAGTTGTTATCATATTTTATTTGTTGTCAACACTCAAATTAAACCCAGAGAGTGGACTTTGCCTCCTCATTTCAGTAGTCAGTCACATGCTGGTGTGTTTATTAGTGCTGGTTTAATGTACGTGTTCGGTGTGCTTTAACATGTCTGTATTTACAGAGAATGTTCAGAGTAATGTTTCCGGGTATATTCTTTATGGATGTGTGTTCTTCTTTCAGACAGAACACAATGTTTCATGAGTTGTCTCAGTAATAATGTTGACAGCGATGTCTCACCTTTACTCTATGTGTTTACTGGGGCAGTGGACCAGATCTCTGACCCAAGACCCACAGATTCCCTTTAGCCTAGAGAACAGGGAATGCTGGGTATTAAAGTAAAGTTTGTAGTTTTGTGTGTTTGTTTGTAGATTTTTCAAAACATTTTACATAAACTCTCACACATAATTAATAGAAATGCTCATAAAATTATTAACTAAATGAATAGTCTTTGAGTGATTTCATTTCACCTGCATGAAAACGTATAGAAAATATTTTGAACTTTTGAGAATTTCTCAAAATAGTCTCTGTAATGATTCTCTGTAAAGGATTTTAGACATTGTTTTAGACACACTTACATTATTTGGTGATGGCTTAAAAAAACATGATTTTCTTATTCCTTATCTTTGTCTTGTTTTCCAGTAAAAATATTTAAACATTCTTAAATCAAGATACATTTACTTGGGAAGCAACATTACTTAAGATATTAAAGGGATAGTTCACCCAAAAATGAAAATCCTCAAGCCATCCTAGGTGTATATGACTTTCTTCTTTTAGACGAAAACAATCGGAGTTACAATAAAAAAATACGTCCTGTGTCATCCGCTGGAACGCCACTCTCTAGTGAATGTGCGTACGACAGTTAGCAGAAGCTAGAGATTACAGTTTATAAAGTCTTAAATATGGATATTTCCTTTCATGATTTTAAACCTGTTTGTGATCAACCTGCAGATGACATATTGATAGGTGCTACTGGAAATGAGCCTGTGAATAATTTACTTGTGATTGAGGCTTTGATATTCTACTGATGACTGTCCAAAGAAATGCGGTACAGATTTCAAATCAGTTTCAAAGACTTCTGTTTGAAAGTTAGTAAAGGTGTCTGTAACTTTAAGAGGAATTTGTCACTTTCATAATAGTCTAGAACTTTTAGAAGAGTCTATAACTTGTAGAAGGTCGGTTAATGGAGCATACAGTAGAGGCACATCAGGTCAGCATTGGTTTTGATTCAAATGTTTATTTAGTAAGAGATGCAGAGGAGAAAGTTATTTTAAACAGTTTGTCACAAAGATCCAGAGTCCATTGTGCTTTATGTAACACTGAAACCAGAGATGAACAAATAGACTATGAGAATTCTCAAGAGAGCCTGTGTGTGTGTGTATGTGTGTGGGAGACCATTCTTCAAAAATAAAATTATTATATGTCAAATAATGTTTAAGGTGCATTTTTTATATTTAAAAATAAGTAAATTTCCTTACAGTTTTTTTTACAGGTGGTTTACTGGTATTGGTATTTTAAATTAGGCATTCCATTGTGTAGGTTTTTAAGGTTGAGGAAATGTCCATAAATGTAACAGAAAATGTACTGGAAATGGACTATGATATAACACATAAAGCCGTTTTTTCTGCTTGTACACACTGCTACAAGCACACACAAAGAATTCCACACAAAATCTCCCACTCCAATTAAACCTGCCCTACTCAAAAACCAGAGAATAGTGTGTGCATGTGTGTCTTTCTTTATTCATAATATGTCTCTATATTAGAACATCTTGGATGATATGGGGGTGAGAAATTATCAGGAAATTTTTATTCTGGAAGTGAACTAACCCTTTAAAGGTTTGTGCAATATGTACACTACAGTTCAAAAGTTTGGGGTTGGTAAGATTTTTTTGATGTCTTGCGCTCATCAAGGCTGCATTTAGTTGTTCAAAAATATGGTAAAACCAGCAACATTGTGAAATATTATTACAATTTATTTTTTTTCCCCCTGTTTTAATGTATTGTAAAATTGTATTTATTCCTGTGATGGCAAAGCTGAATTTTCAGCAGCCATAACTCCAGTCTTCAGTGTCACATGATCTGTTCAAAAGTTTGGGGTCAGTATGGGTCCGTTTTTTCTCTCTAAAGAAATGAATACTTTTTTATTCAGCAAGGATGCATTAATCTGATCAAAAACGATAGTAAAAATGTTTTTAAATAATTTCTTTAAAAAAAAAAAACATACTGACCCCAAACTTTTGAACTTACTGTGTGCTTAACATGCTGGGGGTGTAAACGTTATTCTAATATCCCTCAGGATCTGACTTCCTTTTTTGTGTCCTTCAGCAAGAACGTCCTCTGACACAGTCGGGCCTATGATGCAAAAGTCTGTCAAGCCAGGACCTCGCTTGAGTTCTCCAGAATGAGCTCCTCCCCTGGTCTGGCCCCTGCGTCAGCCTCCCCTGCCCTGGACTCCGGCAAGGCCAATCGAGGGGACTTGTCTAACACCTTACCCCGTCTCTACACTTCCCCACTCGCCATGGACAACCAGACCGTCTGCATTCCATCTCTGTATGTGGAAGCCTGTCAGGATTATTCACCACCGCATGGGGGAGAGATCAGCCATGGAGCCTTAACGCTCTACAGCCCCGTGTCCTCCACAGTGCCGGGGTACCCTCATCCCCCCGTGTCTGAAAGCCTGGTCCCGCTCAGTCCGACAATCTTCTGGCCTCCCTACACCACACACACTGCACTGTCTCTGCACTGCCCACCTCCACTGGCCTACAGCGAAACACATTCACACACTGCCTGGGAGGACACCAAGACACGCACGCTTAACCAGAGCAGGTGAGAATCCAGTCACAGACATCACATGCAGTGTATTAATAACTGATATATGCATTTAAACTCCAAGTAGCAGCTGACAAATGGATAGTTCAGTTGCCATAGAGACAATAACAGCCCTGTGATCACATGAAATGTTTTCTTTTCTTTTCGTTTTGTCTTGAGGTGCTTGCTACAGTATTGTAAATCATGCAACTTTTTTTTTTTTCTAATCAGATTTTCCGCAGGGTAGACATTAAAACAGGTGAAAGGGTCAATAAAAAAGGGTCTGTTCAGGTCTGTTCTAATAGGATTGCAGACAGCAGGGAAGAAATGATTCTAAATGCAAATGAGAAAAAAAGCTTATAATTGTGCATAGTTAGCTCAGCAAAATAAGCAGACTATTATACAAAATAAATAAATTTACATAAAAATGCATTAAGGGCTATCATGTAAAATATTAATTAACATAACAAATGTGTTCTATAATGTTTTTGATGTTTCTGACACAAATTAACTTGTCACTTTGTAAAAATCTAATTTATTAACAGGACCAACCAACCAAATAAATATTTAAAAAGGATATTATCACAAAGGGGTTAAAAAGCTAATAAAAATGATCAGTTTAAATAGTAATAAAAGTTGTCTGGATTTTCTTAGCTGGGTTTGTTGCACCTGGGCAATTACCTGAATTAAAATAAAATATAAAAAAATAGTTTTATGTCAGCTAGTCGGTAAAGCAACATTTCTCATTTTTTTGCATTTTCTTCCTATTTTTTAAACTTGATATACTAAAATAACTAAAACTGAAATGATATTTCATGAATATTAAAACTGATTAAAAAATGATAAAATCAACTAAATTACTAAAACTGAATTTAAAATGAAAATTTAATATATAAAAATAAAAGCAAATTCAAAATATTAATAAAAACTAGTTTCACACAGCAAGCACCACTCAACCACGTTTTCTTTAGAAAATGTAAAAAAAAAATTCTTCTTCTCTTTTTACTTTATCTGTACCTTCATCTTTTATAGTTCTGTCCTTACTCATGCAAAGCTGTTAGGGCAGCAACTGGACGGTGATGATGGCTTGAATCCTTCACCAGGCATTGTGGGTAAAGGAGACACACACTTCTGTGCGGTGTGTCATGACTACGCCTCTGGGTATCACTATGGTGTCTGGTCATGTGAAGGGTGCAAGGCTTTCTTCAAACGGAGCATTCAAGGTAAAAACACATACGTTTTAACAAATATTAAATCTCAGTAAAAACCACACAGTATTTTATTTTTTAACCGACACATTTTCTTATCACAGATTACATTAATTTTGTGCAAAAAAATGAATTCCCTGGTCAGTTTGTGATGTTCCTACTAATATCTCCAAGGATTACTTTATTGAAAAAAATAGATTCTAGAGGAATATTTTGTAATTTAGATTTTGCAAACATCAGATAGAAGTCAATGTGAGTGATTAGAAGTGTAATGTTTTTATTATTACTATGGTATCACTTTACAATAAGGTTCATTAGCTAACATTAGTTAACTGCTTTAGTTAACGTGAACTAAGAATGAACAATACTTTTTAATGTTAATTTTAACGTTTACTAATGCATTATTTAAATCAAAAGTTGTGCTTAGTTAATGCACTGTGAATTAACATGGACTAACAATGATACTAACAAAAATACTTTAATAAATGTATTGTTCATTGTTTGTTCATGTTAGTTAATACATTAAATAACATGAACTAATTGAACCTTATTGTAAAGTGTTACCATTATTTACTTTTAACTTTTGGTATTACTTATAGCTTTTTAATTTGACGCTAAAATAGTTTCTTTTTGTTCATTGTGATTTCTAATGAAAAAAGGATATATAATTTTTTTTCTACTGAAATATATTTTAAAATGTAATTTATTTCTACAGTGGAAAAGCAGAGTCTAGTCTTCAGTGTCACATGATTCTTCAGAAATAATAATTATTATTAGCAATTTTGATAACAGTTATGCTGCTTAACATTTTTGTGGAAACTGTGATACATTTGTTTTCATGATTCTTTGATTAAAAAAAGTTCAAAAGAACAGCATTTATTTGAAATAGAAGTCTTTTGTAACATTAAACGTCACATTTGCTAAATGTATACATTTTTATAACATTATACATGCATCCTTGCTAAAAAAAAGTATTAATTTCTTTCAAACTTTTTAACGGCAGTGTGCATTTCATTATATTGTGTAAAAAATGTCTAAAGGTAACATTTCAAACATTGATTATTAATGTAAGCTATTGTTTCTGGAAGTTAATCGCATTCAAAAATGAGTTTATACAAAAAAATAAATAAAATAAAATTGGTGTAGAAACAATTTTCCCTCAGAAATTGCTCGTAAATTTCATAAACGATTACAAAGAAATAGCAAGTAACATTGAATTAAATGATATTTTGAAGTAGAAAGACTGAAATAGTATTTTCTTGTAATACATGGTCCAATAGTCTTCCAAAAAATATTTTTTTACTGTGTAGTGCAAAAATATTTTAATCAATTAACAGCCCTAATAATAATATGATCTTAGACAATAGAATGAGATGACATTAAAAAGATGAATTTAACCAAGGCGTTTACTGTAGATCCAAGGATGTGAGCTTAGTATAATTTTTTCTCCCAATCTTCTTTAGGACACAATAACTATATTTGTCCAGCTACCAATCAGTGCACCATTGACAAGAGCCGACGCAAGAGCTGCCAGGCCTGTCGACTCCGCAAGTGCTATGAAGTGGGCATGATGAAGTATGGTAGGCAGACGCCTCTTCCTTTTCTGTGTGTAGCCACTTATTTTATATAGAAGGAAAGATATGTCATACTTTATATATTTTTGGTCACACATTAGTTTGAGGACCAGTTCTCACTATTAACTAACTATTAACTATGACTTCTGCCTTAATAAACTCCTAATTTGCTGCTAATTAATAATTAGTAAGGTAGCTTTTTGGTATGTGGTTTAGGTATGGGGTCGGATTAAGGGATCTAAAATATGCAGGATAAGGCATTAATATGTGCTTTATAAGTTCTAATAAACAGCCAAAATGCTAGTAATATGCATGATAATAAGCAACTTATTATATTAATAGTGAGAATTGGTCCCTAAAGTAAAGACGATGTGCGCTTTTGATGCGTGTTTGTAATTGGGTGTGTGAACAGGTGTGAGGCGGGAACGCTGCAGTTACCGTGGTGCTCGTCATCGACGCAACCCCCAGATCAGAGACAGCTCAGATGGGGCATTAGCGGTCAGACGTCATTCCCAGCATCATTTAGAATTTCCCCTCAATCCCACTCATCACTTCTTCCCTTCAGGGGACAGAGCTGAGGGGCGTGGCCTAGGTCTCTCCCCTGAGCAGTTGGTCAACTGTATTCTGGAGGCGGAGCCTCCTCAGATTTACCTGAGAGAGCCAATAAACAAGCCGTATACCGAGGCCAGCATGATGATGTCACTAACCAACCTCGCTGACAAGGAACTGGTGCTCATGATCAGCTGGGCGAAGAAGATACCAGGTGTGTGTGCTCATATAAATATTTTAAATGTTCCCCTAATTCGTAAGTTATCACACATTGCACTTTTTAAGCAATGTGTAAGTTTTCCCATATGGAAATGTAATATATGACTTATGTTGCCCTATATCGAGAGTGATATAGCCATATGTGTTACCTATAAGGTCATACATATGTTCACATACGTACTTTCTGTGGGTAGCTGAAAATGTAAGTTTATAAAATATATTAAATCCCCATAAAATGTTTATATGCACATATGTTTTTTTTATATGGACACACATTTTTTTATATGATAATATAATGTTACAACTATATATGTCAACAATATATATTTAATTTTATTTATATATATGCAACTTTATTAAAACGACATATTCAAAAAGTCCTGTGTTTATATATGTTTTTGTAATACATTTTCTTTTATATTTACATACATAATATCAACATGTATTGATGGGTTTTAGGATAGCTATGCATGCACATGACATGTATGCACATACATAAACAGACATATTTGCATGGGCTTGATATATATATATATATATATATTAATATATGAAATTGTCCCAGTTTCTATTAGCTTTCATATATGTTTTTTCTTCATATGACAAAATATTTAATATATGGGAATTTAATATATGTACATATATTACGTTTGTGTATGCTTTTTAATTTTTTACTTTTAGTTTAAAGTGCTTTTTAATTTGTTATTTTTATTTACATCAAATTGATTTCTTGTCATTTCTAAAAGGTTAATGGGATTCAGTCATCATTCAATCACCCTCATGTTGTTCCAAACCTGTATGATTTTTGGTCTCCTGTGGAATAAAAAAACATAGTTTAGCAGAATGTTGCTCTTTTCCATTCAATGAAAGTGAATGGTGAGCAGGGGCTGTCATGCTCCAGAAATGACAAAAAGCATAAAAAGCATCAGTTTGTGTGAGTGTATGTGTATGTGCACTTACATCCAGTATTTGAAGGGCAGCAGCTGTGTCAGAGTGTGTTCTGGAAGGCATTTGTGTGTTTGTTACTCCTCTCACAGGTTTTGTGGAGCTGACTTTGTCAGATCAGGTACATCTGTTGGAATGCTGCTGGCTGGATATTCTTATGTTGGGATTGATGTGGAGATCTGTGGATCATCCCGGGAAACTCATCTTCTCACCTGACCTCAGACTCAACAGGTAACATCTCCCACTGACACTGGAATACACAGATCTGATATGAGCACATTGTGGACAGTCAGTAATACTGGTCAGAAAAAGTCTGCTGGAGTGTGGGGAAGGAGCCATTTTCCGACCATTATTACTGACTGTCCACAATGTGCTCATATTAGATCTGTGTATTCCAGCAGACATTTTCTGGCTTACCTACATTGGTTGCTATAGTAATCAAGTAGCATTCAACACAATGCCAAGTTACCTTTTTCTACAACAACTGGAAGCAGAAATATGCCAGTATGAAAACCCATCAGTATGCTGATAGGATAAAAAAATGGTACACATCTCCTTTTGTTTTGTCTCTCTATGCTATGCCATGGGATCTATGATATCAAAACCTGAATGATGAAGAATAAGCTTACATTTCAACAGGTCAGACTCACCATTAACAGAAATTGAATTGAAATTCAGATTTAAAGCCACCTACAAGTGTGGTTTGATTGAGTGTGATTGAATTTGTTAAATCAGATCAGTGTTTTTTTCTGTCATAAACATAAAACATAAAATAGTTGTGCTGTCAATGCGTAGAATTCTTTAGATTAGAATTGTTTGAAATCTGAAGGCGTCTTCCATAAGTGGGAGAGATTGGCTCATATCTCGCTTGATGGTAACATTTGAAAAACACTGATGTTTAGTGGATTTATTCACTGACCTTCAGCTAATCTTCTGTTGTGTGTCCAGTGTACACAGTGTTTGTGTGTGTGTACATTCACTGTGTGACACGTGTGACCATAGATTTTAAAGTACATTAATTAAGAAAATAACCATTATTACTGACTGTCCACAATGTGCTCATATCAGATCTGTGTATTCCAGCAGACATTTTCTGGCTTACCTACATTGGTTGCTATAGTAATCAAGTAGCATTCAACACAATGCCAAGTTACCTTTTTCTACAACAACTGGAAGCAGAAATATGCCAGTATGAAAAGCCATCAGTATGCTGATAGGATAAAACAAATGGTACACATCTCCTTTTGTTTTGTCTCTCTATGCTATGCCATGGGATCTATGATATCAAAACCTGAATGATGAAGAATAAGCTTACTTTTCAACAGGTCAGACTCACCATTAACAGAAATTGAATTGAAATTCAGATTTAAAGCCACCTACAAGTGTGGTTTGATTGAGTGTGATTGAATTTGTTAAATCAGATCAGTGTTTTTTTCTGTCATAAACATAAAACATAAAATAGTTGTGCTTTCAATGCGTAGAATTCTTTAGATTAGAATTGTTTGAAATCTGAAGGCGTCTTCCATAAGTGGGAGAGATTGGCTCATATCTCGCTTGATGGTAACATTTGAAAAACACTGATGTTTAGTGGATTTATTCACTGACCTTCAGCTAATCTTCTGTTGTGTGTCCAGTGTACACAGTGTTTGTGTGTGTGTACATTCACTGTGTGACACGTGTGACCATAGATTTTAAAGTACATTAATTAAGAAAATTGATTGTGGAGAGATGACACCTTTTTTGTAATGATCTGTTTTTGTTCTCTTTTGTGAATGCATGGCTGGCGTGTGTGTGTGTGTGTGTATATACCTGTTTATTATTTTGTGTGAAATTTAATATTCGTCTTCCTTAGTGATTATCTCTAGGGTCTTAACAAACCTTGGTGTGTTCTCATAACAGAAGCTTAGTTTGTACTATTAATTTCTCACACAGGATTGAGTGTGTGTGTGTGTGTGTGTGTGTTAGAAAGTGTGTGAGACAGCATGTACAGTACTTCCTATGTCTTTCACCTGACACTTTAAGGTCATCTGCATTCATTCAAAATAAGCTGTGTATGTTATCTAGTATTATCTTTACCTGGTTTTTCTATTAATTAATTAATGAATTATTATTGCTACTTGGCTCCAGAGTGATTAGTCACAAGACATTTATGGCCTTTTCTCTTTTATCTCTGTTTCATACCCTCTCTTTTTTCTCTCAAATCTTTTAGGGAGGAAGGGAATTGTGTTGAAGGCATCATGGAGATCTTTGACATGCTGCTGGCCACCACCTCCAGATTCAGAGAACTGAAGCTCCAGAGAGAGGAATACGTCTGTCTCAAAGCCATGATCCTTCTCAACTCCAGTATGACACTACTCTGATTGTGTGTGTACGTTATTGTGCGAGACTTAAAGGGTTAGTTCACCCCAAAATGAAAATTCTGTCATTAATTACTCACCCTCATGTCGTTTCAAACCCGTAAGACCTTCGTTTATCTTCGAAACACAAATTAAGATATTTTTGATGAAATCTGAGAGTTCTCTGACCCTGCATAGACAGAAACGCAACTGTAATGTTCCCAGGTCCAGAAATGTAGTAAGGACATCGGTAAAACAGTCCATGTGACATCAGTGGCTCAACTTCAGTTTTGCGAAGCTTTTTGAGTGCAGAGAAAACAAAAATAACATAATTTGTTCAACAATTCTTCTCCCCCGAGATAGGTCTTCCGACATTTTAGAGTATCACAACGCATACGCACGCTTTCCCCTAAGCGTAAACAACACTGATTACGCAGATTACGTTCATGCGCGTGCTTTCTCCCCCGATCGCAAACAGCGCTGATTACATCGATTATGTTCTTGGGTACTCTCCAAAATGGCAGAAGACGTAACTCGGGGGAGAAGAATTGTTAAATAAATTATTTTTGTTTTCTTTGCGCACAAACAGTATTCTCGTAGCTTCGCAAAACTGAAGTTGAGCCACTGATGTCACATGGACTGTTTTACCGATGTCCTCACTACGTTTCTGGACCTGGGAACATTTCAGTTGTGTTGTTGTCTATGCAGGGTCTGAGAGCTCTCACATTTCATCAAAAATATCTTAATTTGTGTTCCGAAGATGAACGAAGGTCTTATGGGTTTGGAACGACATGAGGGTGAGTAATTAATCACAGAATTTTCATTTTGGTGTGAACCAACCCTTTAAATGCAGTTTGTATCTTGTTTTTTCTTCATGTAACTGTAGGGCATGCTAATTACAACATGCTAACTATATTTAGCATGTTGTTCAAAAACAGAAGCTTTTGATTTACATGACTGGTCAGTGGTCTCCTGTGTTTTAACCCTATAAAGCCTACTATATCATATTTGACATATGAATATCTAAGGCCCCTTAAATCAGTGTTTCCCAACCGGGGTGCCGTCTGTCGAGAGCAGGGGTGCCGTGTAAATAAATCACTTTTTAATATTTTTAAATAGCTAAAATGTTCAAAAAAGCATCCATTATATAATATCCATTTCTGATGTCGCCAATAATTAGAGATGCACCGAAATTCCGGCTGCCGAAAATTAGTTCACCGCTCAGGATTCACTTTCACGTGGTGTGACGCTCTGCTTATTATCCAGCTCTATGCATGTGTGTGCTCTGCTCAGCTCCACTCGTATACCGTTCATGCTCATCGGAACAGCAAAGTCCACTCAAAAATCGAGCCGACAGGTCCCCACTGTAAAATACAAAAAACACTGAGTGAGCAAAAATTTGTGAGATAGCTAGTTATATATAGTCATTTAAATTGGTCTCTTCATTAGAAATTAGCCTACTGATTGCCACCATTGATGGACACAATTTTTTAATAATATAAAAAATATCTGTATGACATTATATTCTGCAGTTCTTTCCTGTTGTACCGAATATCTATACTTTTCAAATTATCATATCAATGTTAGAAATTCAAATATTGTGACAAAATTTATTTTGTAGGGTGCCACAAGTTTGTTAAAATTTCCAAAGGGTGCCGTGACTAAAAAAGGTTGGGAAACACTGCCTTAAATAATCAACATGATCAAAACTTTGCTGAAAAACATGCAGTATTGAAAAACAATTGAAAACAAAGTTAAAGGCCTTTTAGTATAATTGTAAAAATGTCCTCCTTAATGTTGTGGTACACGTCTTTTTGCTGTAAAATCCTTAATGATTTTTCTAAAATAATTGCAAAAATAACTTTTATATAGTTAGTAATATTTAAAGATGAACATTTACTAGGCTGAAGCAACTTAGGTTTATTTGATTATACATAATTTTTTAGAAAAATTGTATTGAAATCTGAGTTTAAAATATGATCAATGTTTGTTTGTACATCTCTTATTCGTTATTGTATTGCATGGCATTATATGTTTTGATCATAAAACTAAGCTTTTAAATATCATATTACTAAGATCTATTATCTAGAGATATAGAGCGATATTTTATGCGCTTAGTAGTCTGCTATACTGTTATGAAAAAATAATTGATTTACATTACATTTACATTACAAGCCATCAGAATTTCATTTTATTTTTTGGTTATATAAATAACATCTGCACCAAACCGCATATTTATGCTCAGTTTGGGCCTCTAAATAAAATTGAGGTGAAAATGAAAATGTTTTCCCTTGAATATGAGCTCCTTATTCTCACTATGTCACACTATATGAACCATAAAATCCTTATGTATCAAATATGATACAAAACATAATCCATATATGCAGAGTTTTTTCATATTATTTCATTATTTCATATGTCAGATTTTACAGGGTTAAAACTGCAGTCTGATTTGCTGATTCTATGAAAAGATTGTCTAGACGGTTCACTGAAATTGTCACAAAATGATCTGTTTTCTCTTGAACCGCATCAGATATTGTGCTTCACTCCTTTTGTGTGCTTATTAACAGATAACTGTTCAAGCTTGCCACAGACTCCTGAAGATGTGGAGAGCCGTGGGAAGGTTCTGAGGCTGCTGGACTCTGTGACTGACGCTCTAGTTTGGACCATCTCCAGAACAGGCTTGTCCTCACAGCAGCAGTCCATCCGGCTCGCCCATCTGCTAATGCTGCTGTCACATATTCGACACCTCAGGTAGCACAGCAGACTGTGTTTGTGATCTCACAGAGGCCGTATTCTAGCCTTTCATAGCATTTAATGTTTAAATTTTCCCCTCATTTGTCACTGGCTCACTGTTCTCTTCATCTGTTGTCTGCAGCAACAAAGGCATTGAGCATCTGTCAACCATGAAGAGAAAAAACGTGGTGCTGCTGTATGATCTTCTGCTAGAGATGCTGGATGCCAACACGTCCCAGAGCAGCCGGATTCTGGCAGCTCACACAGAAGCCTCTCTCCGGTCGGACACACAACAGACCACAGAGATCCTCCACACATCCAGACAGAGCGACCAGGAGTCCCGGCACAGTCCACAGTGAGTGGATACATGCACACTTGTGTTGAATTGTGCTGTTTTTGGTAATACAGAAATCCTATTGCGTGAAAAATTCAGTAAAAAAAGAAGATAAATTAATACTTTTATTCAGCAAGGATGCATTAAATTGATCAAAAGTGACAGCAGAGACTTTGATTTTGTTGCAAAACAGTTTACTGTTAGAAAAGATTTCTATTTCAAATAAATGCTGTTTTTTAAACTTTCTCTTCATCAACAAATCCTGAAAAAAATTAATCATGGTTTACGCAAAATATTAAGCGGCACAACAATTTTCAACACTGATAATAATAAGAAATGTTTCCTGAGCAGCAAATCAGCATATTAGAATGATCTCTGAAGGATCATTTGGCACTGAAGACTGGATGATCATGTAATGATGCTGAAAATTCAGCTTTGCCATCACAGGAATAAATTGCATTTTCAAATATATTAAAATAAAAAAAGTTATTTTAAAGGTGCAATAGGTGATTGTCTTTAGAAACATTTTTTGTTATGCTGGTTGAACGTCTCTTCACTTCCTGATAGCAATCATTAAGTTAAGTGGTCTAAATACGGTGGCCGAGAGAGCTCAACGCGCTGCAACTTAAGAAAACACATGCAAATTGAAAAAACACCAGCAAATTAAGAAAACATCTTCATCAGTTTGACAACACACCCGCTGCAAATCCTCACAACACATACTTCATTCCTAAATAACATGCAAATGAAGAAACGCGCTGGAAATAGCACGGACCACAACGGAAATGTTTCATGGGGACCCAAAAAAGTGACGGACCCGGCTGGGATTTGTTATATTCTGTGGAAGGCGTAGGACCAAGAAATGTTCGTCTTAATTGGCTTTCCTACCTGCCTGTCAACGTATGTATTATCATATCTCTGCGCACCCGGCTCGCACAGACAGGATACATCATCAGTGCGATCACACACGCTGTGCAGACAGAGTGAGAATGGCAGACAAACATCAACAATCCGATCTTCCTTCCTGGTATTGTAGTACTTTTAATGTTTTCTCACTGGTGAATGACACATGATGTAGCCCAGCGGTTAATCCAGTCCTCGCACCAGCTCGTTAGAAGTGAGCTACTTGCATGAACTGTGTTCCGATCGATATGATCCCTACACAGTGTTCATTGCTCCCTCCTCCCTGAGCGGGGGAAATCCGTTGACGTTTACCTCACTTCGGAAAACATCTTCATCAGTTTGACAACACACCCGCTGCAAATCCTCACAACACATACTTCATTCCTAAATAACATGCAAATGAAGAAACGCGCTGGAAATAGCACGGACCACAACGGAAATGTTTCATGGGGACCCAAAAAAGTGACGGACCCGGCTGGGATTTGTTTTGTGGAGTGGCTTTTTTTTTTTTTTTGAGTTTCTGCTAGTGATTCCTTATTCTTTTTTTTTTATTTTTTTATTGAAGATATAACATTCACAGGGGATACAGTCATAGCAATAAATTACATACACAACCAGAATACAAAACAATAAATACATAAAGAATAATAAAAATGAAATATAAACAGAACAAAAACAAATAAATAAAAAGTTAAACATCTTTTCTTTTTTTCCATTTTCTTAAATAAATAAATCATAAATAAATTAAAATAAAAAATAACTTAAATGGAAAATTACACATAAAATGTCAACTTCAAAGAATACACAGGAGGTAACCCTTACATCAAAGTCAATATTTTTCCATCAACACAGTAGTTTTAACAGCTTTCTTATTAAGTGATGAGCAGAGAGATTCA
>NW_015505645.1:823259-823571 GCF_001515645.1 Sinocyclocheilus grahami
AGATTCAGAAAATAATTTCAAATCAATACAAAAAATCCTAAAATTGGGCATACAATTTGTGCAGTGGCTATTGGTCAGTGGAGTTGTCGGTGAACTGAAAGGTGAGGTTTTTTTGTTTATTTTAACACCCTGATTGCATGATTCCTTTGTCTTTTAGATATTATTAGCCTAAATAATCTGACGAATTACACGAGTAACTGTGAAACGTTATATAAGATGGCTAGATGGCTAACATATTCCCAACTAAATATAATTTCAAGGTTAATGAAATCCGCAATGCTTCATTAGTTGTTAAAACCAGGTAACCAGGTC
>NW_015505645.1:832987-835273 GCF_001515645.1 Sinocyclocheilus grahami
AATCCGTTGACGTTTACCTCACTTCGGAACATGGGTTGGAATTGGGAACCGCTGATGTAGCCTATTGTAGTAATGTTGTCTCTGGTGTTCTGGTCTGTGAGCGTAAATGCGTTAAGGGGGCGTGGCTTTGGACTGCGATTGCAGCGAGGGTGGGACGTTCGCTTTCAGTGCTATCAGGCTAAAGTTAGCATTTTCCAAGATCTCCTACTGCACCTTTAAATTGTAATAATATTTCACACTATTACTGGTTTTACTGTATTTTTGATCAAATAACTGCAGCCTTTTAAAAGTTAACCTTTAAAAACATTAAAAAAAAAAAAACTCTTACCGACCCCAAGCTTGCAAATTTAGTCCTTTCCTGTTCATACGGTTTTACAGATTACGTTAAATAGACATGCCGATCCTGGAACATTCCTTCAACTAGTGCAGTCAAATGAATAATTATATATTTCTTAAAATGACACTTTTCACACAGGGTTTCAAATCTAAGATAACACATATTGTGTGTCTCTCTCTAGAGCTGAAGAGACAGTGGATAAGACATTACATTGTAGTCCGCATCGAGTGGACATGGACACAGACTGACAGTGAGTATCCCTTCTGTGGGGTAAAAAGCTCCCTGGATCCAGCATTGGATTTGAATCCAATTTCCATGCCGCATATGTAGGATCTCAGGGGAAACAGAACTTTAGGTGACCAGCGACAAACTGAACCAAACAGGGCTTTCAAATGGCTCTCAGTCCTGCTTCAACACAATGCAGTTTAAACTGTTGTTTTTCTATATGCCGTAATGTCAACCCGAAGAGGAATCCTCCTCATTCAAACCAATCATGTGTTCAGTATTCAAGAAATCACAAATGGAATCCTTTCAAACACTCCCCCATCTGCCATTTCTCAGCAGAAAGCTAGCACCACCACCCCTAAATCGCACCATTGGATGAGCCAGTGTTACGTTGTGTCCTTTTGAGCCATTCAAACAGATTGTCGAAATTACACACTGCACATTTAAATATTTTCTTTGCCATCCAAGATGTCTGAGAACCTTTGACTCAAAATGACTGTTTCTCTGAAGACTGGCCAAGCTAACTGAAACGCACACTTCTAATAGTTTATGCATTTTGAACTCTGTGTCTTTGTATTTGTAAGATGTTGGAGTGCTGTTATTTGCTGTCCTGTGGAGCTTTTTGTGGTTTATAAAGTACTTGTCATTGACAGTAAATGTAACACTTTCTAAAACATCTGTGAGTGTTGACGCCTCTTTCAGATGTTTTCTTGAAGCCTGGCTTATATGCACAATCAACATATGAAAAGTGTATCATTCTGAAAATGTGACTTTGTAATGTGTAATTACAGATGCAGTTGAGTTTTCCTGGTGCTACATGTAACGGTGCATCCTGACACAATTCCTTGTGTAAAACTTTCTGCACCTGAAATGTCCCAAGAAGCTGGAATTAAAGCTGAGTGTATAATTTCTGCACACGTCAACAAATAGTATTACAATGCTGCATTCTATCCGACTTCTAGGGAAGTCGTGGCCTAATGGTTAGAGAGTCGGACTCGTAACCCAAAGGTTGTAGGTTCGAGTCTTGTACCGGCAGGGATTGTAGGTGGAGGGAGTGAATGTACAGCGCTCTTTCCCACCTTCAATACCACGACTGAGGTGCCCTTGAGCAAGGCACCGAACCCCCAACTGCTCCCCGGGCGCCACAGCAAAAAAAAAATGCTGCCCACTGCTCCAGGTGTGTGTTCACTGCTGTGTGTGTGCACTTTGGATGGGATAAATGCAGAGCACTAATTCTGAGTATGGGTTGGAATAATGGGTCGGACATGGCCACATGTCACTTTCACTCACACTTTTTAAGGGCTCATCCCAATGTTATCCCTTTGAAGGGTTTACCCTCCTGAGTGTGCACTTCTGCGTCATCTTGCCAAGCAAATTAAGTCGTAGTCACATATTTAAAACTGTGCAAAAAATCATGGGAGCACAGTGTCAGTCGTACCCTTTGAAATTCTTCTTTCTGAAGTGCCCTTCAGAGGTGGTTATCTTGTTTGGAATGCAGCATGAAAGTCATTTTCGAACCATTTTCCCAAACACAGTCCTAAACTCATGCGATTGGATGAGCAGGTTGAATTATGCTCAAATTAGCTTTTTAATAGCTCCGTGTTTACAGTTTTTGGGGAATTAACCTACTTATAGTTATCTGGTTAAACTGCGGTAACAAAAGAAATTACACACTTCAGCTTTAAACTGGGGGGGGGGGGAAGGCTGATGATACAGGGACAACA
>NW_015505645.1:835283-855801 GCF_001515645.1 Sinocyclocheilus grahami
GTGAATGTACAGCGCTCTTTCCCACCTTCAATACCACGACTGAGGTGCCCTTGAGCAAGGAATATCATCACTGATGATACAGTGACAACAGTAAGTTTCTAGAAGTAGCAAAACTAAAGTAATTTTTATTGTATACAGCTGCAAAATAAATATGTGGGAATTAAATGAGTGAACACTTGCATATTTGTACATGTTTATTTGTAGTAAAATTGACTTCAAAACAAACATCACATCTAACTTTATATTCTCTTCAACCATTGTTTGACACTGGCAGTGCAAGGTTTGCTGCAAAATAAATTCATAATAAAGTAAATGTTTTTTCTGTGATTGATTACTGGATATTTATTTCATAGTCTATTTCAGTAGACCCATAATGTAATCCATACTATAACAATTCAATTAAAAACGTTAAACAAACAACAGGACAAACAGCACTCTTTTAGTAACCGTAATGAATTATAAAACAAAGTCTCTGACACTTTGGCAATTAGTATGAGTGAAAGAGTGACTAATGGCCTTTTCACTATATTATCATCATCATCATAACTAACTTTCTGTAGGTTAAAAAAGCCACATACAATCATGTGGATACTTCTGAAATGTGTTTCTATGAGACACCTTAACCATTCAGCAAAAAACACACCAGACACAAACACATCTGGACACCAGACTTTCCTGCCAGAAAAATTCTAGTTATAATCTATAAAACATAATCAGATATAATTTATATCTCCACTGAGATCAGTTACCAATTATAATTAAATAATTTCAGTAGTTTTACAATATTCACACACGAAATCAACACTGCCACCAAACTTTAGGCTGAATAAATTAAAGAACTATTACATTTGCACACACCCTGATGCCTCTCCGTGTCTCTCCTCCATGGCTTTGACCAAGAAATGGCAGCTAAGAGAGCTACAAATAAAATATATTCATCATTGCAAGTAATTTGACACTGTATGACCATAACTGATATTTAAGCAAGTCCCGTCACTCAGACATATAAACAGGGCTTCTAGTTAAAAAATACAGGCCAACTCAAAGCCTATGAGTGAGCTATAGGTTCAATTACGTATCATTCATATTTAAAAAATAAATGCATTTGTGTGAAGGAGTATTTCAATGTTTCAATGGATGTGCTGCTACATACTATACAGTTAGAAAATGAGTGCACCTTTGATGAGGAATCCTTGTCATTCTCTAAGATATACATCATGAGGAAAGGTTCCTGAAGAGAAGGTTCGGATTGATTGAGAAAAATCCCTCTCCCTCTGTGTAACAGACTTCAGATCCAGGAACAGGATTTGATTGTTGCAGGAAAATCTATTGAATCTCAAACACAAGGGCTTTCACTCAGATTAAACACAGCTACAGGATCTGCTTCAGGAGAGTTAACCACGAGGTTTGGACTACATCCTATTTCCTCTAGTGATTCAGCTGTGGCTGTGTGTGTCATTTTCATGTGGGTGGGGGTCCGTTGGTGTAGAGGAGCATGGGGTAAAAGGATCGGGCAAAGTTGTTGGAGAGAGTGCAGCTGTAGTCGTCCTCTGAGAGAGGCACCAGACACGCCACAACCAGCAGCAGCAGGAAGAGGATGTGGAGGGGGAAAGCCGCTCGCAGGACACGATATAGGAACGGCCTCGCTGGGGACGAATTAGACATGTCAGCCCTGCAGAAAAGACAGTTAGGAAGGGTAGATGTTTTACACTACTGCTCAAAAGTTTGGGTTTTGGATACATCTGATCAAAAGTGACAGTAAAGACTTTTGTATTGTTACAATTTGTACTGGAAGCTCCTGACACTAAGACGAAATCCTTGTGTGTGTAAAGACACTTGGCAATAAAGCTCTTTCTGATTCCGATTTTTTTTATTTTTAGCTTTTTATTCATCAAAGAAGCCGGTTTCCATAAAAACATTAAGCAGAACAACAGTTTTTAACATTAATAATAATAAATATTTCTTGAGCACTATATCAGCATATTAGAATGATTTCTGAAGGATCATGTCACACTGAAGACTGGAGTAATGGCTGCTGAAAAATCAGCTTTGCATCAAAGGAATAGATTACCTTTAAAAATATATTATAATAGTATAAATAGTATTTTAAACTGCAATTATATTTCACAATATTACTGTTTTACTGTATTTTTGATTAAATAAATGCAGCCTTAAGCATAAGAGACTTTTTCTCAAAAACATGGTGAAAGCGGAGCAGATGTGTGAAAGTGAGAAGAACTAGAGAGTGTGAAGAGAGTACTAGAAGACATCGACCTCAGCTAGGTTATAAAATCACACAACTGAACACATAGTAACATATATATATATATATATATATACACGTATAGAACAGCGTGTACCTGACACTCGCGGGAGATCCCTGTGTAACAACTCCTGCGGCTTCCTAGAGAGAGAAGAAAAATAACTCAGTGTTTGTTACCATCTAGTAAGCATGATAAAAACAGACTAGAGATTCTTAGAAAACCCTCATTTACTGTCACTTTCAAAACCTAACTCCCCAAGAGCAGACTGTAAATAACACCAATTTATTTCACCAGAAACTAAGTCAGATCCTTGTAATTTCCAGTCTGAACAGGGTGTTAATGGAGAGAGCGCTTTTGTACCTGGTGTTGTGTTGGTGCTGTTCTGCCCACATCTGGACCTGAAGAGTCCTGCGACAGAACAGAAGGGATCAACACATCAGTGTGAGAGAGTGAAACCAGCCTGGCCTGAAGAGTGCTTGAGTGTGTGAGACTGAATGAAACTTACCAGTCTGCTTTGCAGTGTGTGCAGGTCGTGTGTGATTTGTCTGATCAGCAGTCGTAACTTGTTGCTGATGACGTGAACCTTCTCTTTGGCCTCCAGGGTGTCTTCTCCATGGTCCTGTAGCAGGATCTGTGAGGAGATCTCCTGCAGGCAGAACACCTCCCTCTCACGAGACTGTAAGTCCTGTTGAACAGCCTATTACGCACAGACAACAACTTTATCAACTTAACAGTTATTGCTATTATTAAAATGGATTTAACGGATTTTTTCATCAAATATCATTATTTTTGTGGGGACATGTTTAGATATCGTAAACACACTATTCTTACCTTAAGTGTGTCTTGATGCTCTTGCAGGATGTTGAGGTCTGTGTTTTGGTCATGGATGTTGACCATGTAGCGCTGGCTTTCTGCTTTAGCTAACCACAGCAGCAGAGAGTGAAGAGTCTCGTGAAACTCCTGTGAAAAAAGAAAATGGAATACACAGATGAGTCTCAGTTTCTCTTCATTAAATGGTGCGTGTGTGTTTGATTTAGGCTTCACTATATCAGGACCTTTACAAAAGCCCTTCAGGAAGTTACTGAAAAAAATGGAAGTTACTGAATTTTTTTTAAAAATAGGCCCTGAGAATACCCCCCCTTTTTTTAATTAAATGGCATTTTAGACCTTTGATACATCTCTGTCATGGTATACTGTAGCTCCAAGAACATGTACCCAACATTTCTAAAACCTTTTTCACAAAAAGTAACAAGTGCAAATGTTTGTGAGTGCACAGACATGTGCTTCCTAAACACGTTGTGTTGCAGTTGCACAACAAAACAAAACAACACTCATGGTACTTTGCTGTGTTGTCTGAACTCTGGTATCAGTGTCACTTTGCAAGCTTGTTTTTCCTCACCTGACACTCCATGAGTGCTTGATGCAGTCGGTGTTCCCAGCTGTCCAGGGCCACACAGGCCTGTGCCCATTTCTGATTGGCTGACTGCAGACTCTCACGCAGTTCTCGTAGCTCAGTGCTGTCTCCATGCTGGAAGCCCCGCCCACTGAGATTAACACCAATCATCACTGATTTGTAGCCGTTAAAAATCCTCTGCATGTCCTTATGAAAGAACAAAATGACAAAATGAACCTATACAGTATATGCCTAAATAATATACCCTACCATTCCCAAATTTGGTGTCTGCAAAATGTTTTAATGTTTTTGAAAGAAGTTTCTTATGCTCAGCAAAGCTGCATTTATTTGACTAATAATACAGTAAAAATAATACTGTGAAAAATGATTACAATAAAAAAATGCTTTCGATTTTAATATATTTTATAATGTAATTATTCCTGTGATGGCAAAGCTGAATGCTCAGCAGTCTTCAGTGTCACATGATCCTTCAGAAAGTATTCTAATATGCTGATTTGCTGCTCAAGAAACATTTCTTATTATTATGAATGTTGAAAACAGCTGCTTAATATTTTTGTGGAAACCATGATACATTTTTTCCCCCTCAGGATTCTTTGATAAATTGAAAGTTCAAAAGAACACCATTATAAAAGAGTAAAAGTGTATATATTAAAAATATATTCATATAAATTAATATTAACACACACATTAATATACATGCACTCTCTCAAGTGGCTTACTGTTTTATTAACTTTGTTTGAGTCTGATTCTATCACTCTTTAAATGTCTCTCTCAGTACCTTTAGTTTGTGGATATTGCTCTCCATGTCTCTGATGGTGATTTTTGGCTGTAGAGTTTGAAGTTTCTCTAGCTCAGGCATCACAGCGTTCAGCCATGCCATGACATCAGAGAGGTCAGAGTTGAGTTTGTGCCACTGCTGAAGATCCTGCGGCATGCTGCACGACTGCACCTGCAGGAGCTCCCATCGCTCGATCACACCTGAGGCCACAGATCCGAGGACAAAGGTCAGATGTCACTGAAACTCAATTGATGTATGAACATGTCTGTAAAAGTGTGAGTATATAATACAAATATAGCAGTACCCGTCTTATCTGCTGCGGAGAGGACCGTCAAACCCTGATCGTCCAGTTGTTCTTCCTCGCTCAGAATCAGTTTCACTCGCTTTATACTGTCTATACTGCCAGCACAATCAGACATGAGTTTATCCTGAAGGATGAGAGAGAGGAAATAGAACACAAAATGTGTTTATATGTGTGTGCCAATGTTAAAGCGTGCTTAGTGAGTGTGATGCATGTGTGAGTACTCACATAGGCCTGTGGGTGATACTGAGCGCTGGTGTCTGTGGGTGAGGATGTGAGACTGCGTATAATCTCTCTGTTCGCTCGCTTCCTGTCTGGCGCATCAGGAGAGTGCCACGTCTCCACCACTGACCTTCCTCCTAAGCGAGAGACAGAGCAAGATATTTTAACTCCTAATACCAATCAAAACAAGCACGCAAAAAGTCATCACTCAGTTGCACAGGCATGCTACAGAAACAAAAAAAGAATAAAGATGCAATTGGTCGCAAAACCGACATGCATTATGAAAAACATCTGTAATGCAAATCACATTCAGAGGAAGATTCTTGGCAAACATAAAAACAAGCATCATGGGATTTCAAGAACATGGGCAGCTGCTAGAGAGATGAAGTTGTTAACCAGCCAGGCAGTGAGCACAAAGCAAAAAATGTCTATTATATTTAGAGATTAAGGAAGGAAACATGTCACTTATGCTAAAGCACGCATGTAATGTGCAGCGAGAGTGCTGACAGCATGAAGCAGGCTGATGCCTACCGGACACAGCCTTCAGAGCTTTAGATGTAGCTTTAAAAAATAACTGAGAGCTCTCAGTGACTTCTACATCTGCAAGAGAAGAGCAGCAGACAGACAGAGATCTAGAGACACTATAACAGACAGATAACAGACATCTAGACTAACAGAGAGTCAAATATCAGACAGAGAGGTCAAGATACAGTATAAAAGAGTGGCAGACATAGGATGATGTGCAGTAGATACATTACCAGAGCAGTGAATAACAGAGCATAGATAACCTAATTCATCATATGGATCACTCTATAATTGGGGGAACATTTCACAGCAACAATCTAAATTTATTATTAAAATCAAGTTATATTAATGTTATTTAATGGACCTGAGCTAACATGGACTAACAATGAACAGCTGTATTTTTATTAACTAATGCCAACAAAGATGAATAAATACTGTAACAAATGTATTGCTCATTGTTAGTTAATGCATTAAATAGAGTTAACAAATGGAACCTTATTGTAAAGTGCTACCCAATATGCTTTATTAACAAAACAACTATTGCTTTCTTTATATATTTCATCAGTGTAACATTTTACACCAACTAGTTACCAATCTTAATTATTATTACACCATTTTAATATAACAATGTAACAAAATTGTAAATAAAACAGAAGTTGTAAATAAAGATTATTAGAGTGTTAAAAAAATACTATTTCAGTTTATCTATACATATACTATACATATTTAATTCAATGTGTTATTTGCAATTTCTCTGTAATTGGTTGTTAAATTTACTAGCAAGTTGAGGCATTTTCTTAATTCAAATAAAAAAAATTTTTTTTTAAAGGTTTATTTATGGTGTTTTATGCCTTTATTTAGATAGGACAGTATAGGTCGACAAGAAGTGAAGTGGGTGAGAGAGAGGGGGATGGGATCGGGAAAGGTCCGCGAGCCGGGACTCAAACTCGTGACACCCGAAGCGCAATGGCGCTGTATGACGGAGCGCTGCCCACGAGGCCATCGACGTCGACAATTCAAAGAAAATTAAATCCAAACTATTTAAAAAGCCCTTTTTCTGAATAATTCAGATTTTATAAATAAATTTAATATAGATAAAGGTGACTAACTTTTTTTTATTCTTTATTTTGAACCCAATCACACAATAACGGACACTGCAACAACTATAATTTAAGGGACATCAAGGCCATTTCAAGCAATAATAATATAAAAATTAATAGAAAGTTTTTAGAAAAAATATAATGACATTATATTGGACATGTAAAACTCGAGAAAATTGGACATGAAATGCACCCTAAATTGTAGAATGACTCTATTCTAGATAATCTAGGTTCTCTTTAACCCCTTAACTGTCACCCCCCATTTTTTAAAATAGGCATGAATGTGCACTATCCAAACATAAATTGTTGTAATTTATGAACACTTTGGAATACAGCCCTAAGGTTGGTCTCTTTGTAAAGAAGATAATCAGCAGTTTATGGCAAAAGTGGAATTTAAAAAAAAAATTTAAGTATCAAAAAGTTATAGAAGTTTAAATTTATTGTAAAGAAAATACACTGTACTAATTTTATTTTATTTTATATATAATAAATATTTTACACAACAGGTTTTACTCTAAAATTGCAATAAAATTTAAGCCTTCTGTCTAAATAAGTTATGTTTCAAATTTGAAGTTGATATGAAAACAATTGCGGTTTCTGTGAGATTTTATTTAGGGCGTTATACCACAAATAGCCACCGGGTGCATCCAAACTCCATTGAATTTTTTTAATGCATTTTTCTGTCACATGTGTTGACATTTCTCTGTCAATATTGCTTCTAACACAAAATAGAAGTAATCCTAAAAATGTAATAAAATGTAATCCTAAGACTCAGACCTTTCCAATGATATGTTTTTTGTCAAGATTATAAAAAGTTTTGTTTGTAAAAGACCGTAATGCATTTTGTAATATGACTTGACACTGCCCGCTAAGTGGGAGACCGCCAAAACATTTTAAAGTACCATTTCTATGGTAACGCAATGTTCGATTTTAAAATGGTTTTCACAGGATGAATCTTGGGCTTCTTAGCTTTCAAACGATATACAATTTATGATGATTACTAAAATATTTGATAGAGAAAAAGGACAACAATTAAAGAGTGCCAAGCGTCCCACATTTACCTAAAAGTGCAGCAGATAACATAAAGAGATCTACATAGACTTTAACAGAGCAGCAGATCTAGGCACTCTAAAAGAGTGTCATGTAAGAGACAAAGAATAATAGCACAGCATATAGCAAACAGAGAGATCTAGAAACACGAACAGAGCGGTCTATAACAGACAGACAGATCTAGATATACTTTAACAGAGCAGCAGAGACCAGTCTGTAAAGAGGTACCTGATAGGGCGCTGTAGAACGTCAACTCCTCATCATCCTCTGGAGATGAAGATCCTCCCACATCGACGGTGTGGTCCCACTCCAGTGGGATTGAATCCACACTGACGGGCGTCTCACGCCCTGAGTGCTCCAGAGTAGGTGGCAACAGCTGGGATACGGCCTGGCGTACTGTCAGAGAAACACCAGAGCTCATAGCAGCCTCCTCTTCCTCCTCCTGTTGCCTCTCCCACACCCCACTGAAATCAGCCGAGTCCTCCGGATCTGTGTCTCTGTCTGAGAACTCTCGGTCCTCCTCTAGCACCTAGTGGGAAGGGTAAAAGTTAGTAATCAGTCAAGAGTGTATTGTTCAGCATTTGTGAGATGAGTTTTTCAAACTGACTGGACGTCTGCTGATAAGACGGTGGTGGAATCGGGCGACTCTGCCAAACACTTCCTGGCAGTAAGAGTGCAGCTCCTCTAGTTCATCTTCGATGAGTACAGCGTCCAGTGGAGCACTCTTCTGGATCAGGTTCTCTCCAAATACGATCAGAGCATCGATCTTATTTGTGTTTAGAGTGATCTCCTGCTGAAATGCCTGCAGGAATCAAATAACAAATTATTTTTCACTCTGACTGTGTGACCAGACTCATTCAACCTGTTTAACTGTTTAATAGTTACAAAAGCAATTTTTACATAAAACCTGTTTAACTGTTTAATAGTTACAATAGCAATTTTTACATAAAATCAGAGGGTACTGACGTTTAGTTGACGCATCTTTTCATGGATATCACTCTCTGAAAAATGCTCCACATTGGTGAGCTGAAGGTCCATTTCAGTCAGCCAGACCAGAATCCCCTCCCTTGTTCCTTCAAAGTCTTCACGCTGGGATGTGAAGTGCTGAACAGAGGAGAAGCATTTAGAGCTCAGTAACGTTTTAGAAAATTGAGTTTTGCCCCAAAAAAGTATACTTTGTTATCATGGAAACGAAGAACTGAAGGTCAGAGATGCAATTCATTTGAACATTCTTACAGGTTTTTAGGTTTATTAGGTGCCATTTCCAAACCAGTCAGTATTTGAGAATTTAATATATATTAAAAAGTACAGTTCAAAACTTTAGGATCAGTAAGATTTATTTTTATGTTTTCAAGAAGTCTCTTATGCTCACCAATGCTGCATATATTTGAATAAAAATACAGTAAAAATATTACTGTGAAATATTATTACAATTTAAAATAACTATTTTAAATGATTAAACTATTTTCTATTGTAATGTATTTTAAAATGTAATTTATTCCTGTGATTGCAAAGCTAAATTTTCAGTCATTACTCCAGTGTCACATGAACTTTCAGAAATCAATCTCACATGCTGAATTGCGGCTCAAGAAACATTTTGCTGCTATATATTATTATTTAAACTCTTTCAAACTTTATTTTTCAGGATTCTCTAATGAATAGAAAGTAAAAAAACAGCATTTACTTAAAATAGAAATCTTTTGTGACATTATGAATGTTATATTGTCACTTTAGAAGCATTTATTGTGTTCTGGCTTAATAAAATAATTAATTTATTTAAATATATATATATATTAATGACTTCTGAACAGTAGTGTAGGACCCAAGTCTGACCTTTAACCTGCGGAGCACAGCGGCCACTCTCTTCTGTAGCGTATCCCAGCGCTGGTTTCCCTCATGCACCATCAGCTTCAGCTTACTGGCACCATCTGTCCGGTTCTCTCGTGCCAGACGTCGGTATTGTTTGTTCACCAGCTCCAGCTGTGTCAGGCGCTCATGGACCTGCCGCTGGAATGCCTGCATGTGTGCAAGTTTTAAAAAAGTGTTAATTGTCCAATAGATTATGTCTAGATAAAGACAAATGCAAAAGCCACTACACTCTTAAAAACAAGTTATTTAGGTTCTGTATAGTTGGAAAGTTTTATAGTTGAATATTAAAATGTTCTTTCCACTAAGAAAAAATGGCTCTTTTAAGAATGGTTCACTGAAAGGTTCTTCGAGGAACCAAAAACGGTTCTTTTATGCTATTACTGAGATGATGAACAAGCTACTATTAGTGAAAAAATCCTTAAAAAGGATTAAAAAGATCTAAACCTCAAACTTTTTGAGTTCCTCTTTAGCACAGGTGTAGAGTACATCTTTGGTGGCAGGGTTGGCTGCTGTACGTTCTGCCGTGCTCAGCCACTCTTCGAAGCGTGAATAGTCATCCAGGAACTTGCACCACAGACGCCATGTCTCCTCAATCCTGCAGGGGACAGTATAGAGTACAGTGGTCAGAGAAAAAAAAAAAGAGTGACACTGATGCCGCCAAACATGCTAATATAGGTGTTTGTATTGACCTCATTCTCCTCTCCATAGACATGGCACATATGTTCCTCCAGCGGCGGTCCAGGCTGAGAGTGGTCTGCTGAATGGAGTCGTTCTCTCCATCGCTGCCACAAGCATCCGCATCATGCAGCAAAACATCACACAGGGTCAGAACAGATGCCACACCCTCTGTGTGCTGTTCGATGTCTCTCTGCAAGTCCTAGTGGAGACCAACAAAATCACACTCTAAAGGCCCGTTCACACTAAGGTCGATAACAATAAAGTTCTAATAATCATTCTAATTTTATGAGAATAAGAAAGTCCACACCACAACTATAACCATAACGTTGGAAGTAATTTCAAAATCCATCCTGATTTAAAGAGCTTAAGCATTCTTGGTGTGAATGGGCCTAAGACTAACGTATACCAAAAAACTCATCAAATTATCAGTCGTTTAAGAAAGATGACATTGCTAAGACATCAAAATATTGCAAAAAGCCACCCCACATTAGAAGAAACGTCATGTTCATTTAAAAAAATGGAGGAATATACACTTAAGGGTAAAGATGAACAGGCTTTAGTGGCCCTCTTTACCTATTGATAGTTTTCACGTGACGTCACACTTATAGGAACACCCACCTGGAGGGCAAAACGAAGCTTTGCTCAACTGACCGCCAGTTATTTTTATGCAGTTTGCATTGAGTAGTAATGTAGTAAAAAACAGATATTAAAAGGCGAAATTCAGTTTACACCTTATTGATGATGTATATTTTGTACAGGCAAGCAGATGAAGCCAGAATATAAACGCAATGTGCAAAGCTTCACGTTAAATGGTTTCCCATAGAAAACCATTAGAAGGAAAACACTGAACCGTTAAGCGGACTGCGATCATATTCCAGCCTCATCTGCTTGCCTATGTAAACTATGCATCATTAATATAGAGATTACTGAATTTGATATTTTAACATTACTGTTTTAAATATATTAAGGCACTTTAAGTGTTTTTACAACGTTTTGTTGCACTGTTTAATGATTAAAATATAGCCGCGGGTGCTTAATATGAATTGCAAATGGCCAAAAAAAACTTGCATTTTGTTCACATACCTTTGTTTTATTCTTTTGAGAGGTGATCTAAATATTTGCGGCTGTGAAACATATGTAAAATTGATAGACTTGTGCTGCAGTTCTATGGATGTTTTGCCCTCCAAGTCTTTGAGCCGGTCACGTGACTGAAAGCTATGAACACACCCTATAAGCATTGGTGTTTAGATAAATCTGCTTCATAACGCATTGTGCTTTTTGAAGGCATACAATAAGTACTTGAAACATAGTTTCGTATAGTGGTTTTGTTATTGAATGCACAGATTACCTGATGCTCTGCTAGTTTGCGCTGTATCTCATCACTGTGGCAGACGCTGTAGATGATGGGTTTGGCCAGCTTACCCTCGACGCGAGAAAGCCAGGTACGGAGATTACTCATGTTCTTATCCAGCTGCTGCACTGTCACCAGCGTCTCCTTCAGCTTCCTCACCCTGAAATACAATCAGTCAGTCTGTCAATATCTTTTTTTTGTTGTTGCTGGTATTCAATAGAACAGTGTAAGAGGAGACTGGAAGCAATAAGAGAGAGAGGTACAAGATTGGGACAGGACCTTAAGCTGGGACTTGAACTCGAGTTGCTCAAAGTCACATTTGGCTTTTACACCATAAAAAGAAAACTTTTTAAAACAGAACATCTTTTTTTTTTTTTTTTTTTACACTTATTCTAGACCCCGACTTTGAATTCTCAGTATTTCAATCATAAAAATATGAATTATTACATTACTTACAAACTATCATATTCTAAATAAAGAGTGAAATAAACTATTCTAACAACTTTTGTGTATCACATAGTGTGTATCACTTCACAGTAGTTAAGAGTTTTGATAGGTTGGACATTTGCTTTCCAGTAACAAAGTAGTCAATCACAATCATCATTTCTTCTATAGAGTGCAACAGTGTCTGTCCACTTGTTTAGTGTCCTTTTTCCCATTTTCCCATGTATTTTCCACATAGGGGAAAAAAGTCTTTGCTAAAGCAATTCCTGCAGTTAAAAATGATTATTTAAAAAAATAAGTTGAAATATTGTTGATATGAAACACAGTTTTACCAAAACATGGTCTGTCTTTTTATGTTCACATAAAAAGCTAACATTCCTTGACCTAGTGCCATTCCTATACAGCAAGCCTGCCAGCTGAGGTTTACAAAGACACAATACAGGACAAAAGGCTTCTTATTAGGTCTGAGTGTGCAATGACCCACGTCAGGTCCATCTGTCGCACTCTATTCAACCCACACCAGAACACTCAGTGTTAGGACTATCTGAGCATGTAGATGGGTTTCACCCCACTCTAAGAGTGACGTCATGTGACTAAGAGGATGGGGGCATTCCTTCTTATAGTCATGTGACATTTCCAATGGAGGTCTGACCAAAACAAACCCAAGTGCTGATGTGGAAGAAGTGACATCATACAACTCAACTGCACGTGACAGCAATGCATTGAAGTGTTTGGTGTTCGTATCAGAGGGTTTATTCTTATTGTGACAAACACAAGTACTATTTGCATTATCACAAACAAACTGAAGAGAAAACACTTAAATAAAATAACATGCAGTCACTCATAATATTTGGTGCAATGAAATAAGGCAATGAAACAAGATGTCCTCTGTATCACATCAATATAAACATAAAAGCCTTAAAAGATGAGAGGATTTAGAAAGATATACTTTATAAATAAAACATTAGTAATGCATGATTCCAGATGCATGCATCTTCGCAGCCTGTTTTTGGTGCATATCTGTTTAGAATTGAGAAAATGCACCATCTGCACATCGCCAGCATGCATGTCCTCCCTAGAAACAAGCGTGTTTCCATGCAAAGCAGAATCTGGTCAGTCCAGCACTGAAGCTAGTGTTAGCCACTGAACACACACACTGACAAAAGCACTGCCCATATCCTTTCTCTCTCTCTCTCTCTCTCTCTCTCTCTCTCTCACACACACACACACACACACACACACACACACACACACACACACACACGCGCGCATATATGATTATATGAGCTTATATGAAAACCCCGTGTGTGTGTGCAATTAGCAAATACTTACTCGCAGACTGATGAGGCTCCATGGCTCTCTCGTGTTAGCGTTAACATGTCTGTCTTGTGGCTGATCTCACACACACTCCTCTCACAGACCGTGAGCTGCTGTATACTCCCACCCTCCAGTCCCTCTGTCATATTCAACCCCCCTCTCTCTCCCTCTCACTGAATGGCCATGAGATGTGTCATTTACAGTGGAGATGGTGAAGATACTCCATGTTCCCATCACTTTCTTCAACTGCATTACAAATACAGCCAGCAATTGTAAATATTTAGGAATACTTATAGACTGTCATATCACAGACTGCATCTTATTCAGAGGCTACAGCATTTTGGCACGAGCAAACATATTTTAGAGATGGTTACAGGAATCTTGTGGAAAGTTTTATGCCTTTTATTATGAATATGTGATACAAAAATCGGACTATTAAATGTAAAGCGAAATTGTCTAGACTGGTTAAAGTAGCAAGCATGATTGTAGGTAATGCACAAAGGCAACCCAATGATACTTATATATCAAATGTCAAACAAAAAGCTTTGGTTATTATAAAAAATTCATCTTTTCCCTTACATTCGTAATTTCAGTTACCCTCAAAGAGACATTTTAGACAACCTCATTATTAAATGCTGAGACATAATTATGAGTAGGTGTGGATATGTATGTGGCATTATGGGTGTACAGGGTGAGCCTGAATGTATAAAACTAGCATGCAGCAAACAGGTAGTAATTACTGCCTCAATTCGGCGTGGCATGGAGGTGATCAGTTTGTCTTCTAATTTATTGAGATGCACCTGTAGAAACAAGACATAGAAAAACCTTCAACACACAACACAGAACACCCTAGCAACAGTAGCAACCACATAGCAACATGCTAAAAAAACACTCAGAGAAACTGCATACAGTAGTAATAAACTAGGTGTACTTTTGCACTATTCTGTGCCATTTTGTAGTTTAAATAGTGAGTATTGTGTTCACAGTAAAAAATTCCAACAAGTAATACTGCACTTCAAATATCAAGATGATGCACTTAACTGGGAAAATAAATAAATAAATAAAATGAAATGTGGAATGTCGGACACTTCACACACTCAGAGTCATCAGCTTTCCTTACGTAGTTGAAAGAGAGGGGCTGTCTGAATCTTATGCTGGATGACAAAATGGCATTATAAAATTCATACACAGATGGTAGAGTACACAATGCATAGTATAAGTGTGTAGCATATAATGCATCATTTGGGACACTTCTTGCATCTTAGCAACATGTTTTGCACAGGCAAGTACCACTCATATTAAAATATAATTAATTTGTAATAATTGATTCAGATTCATACTTCTCCAGCATGCTTAATTTCAAGCAGTTCAGCTAAATGAGCTGAGAAATCTGGGCCACAGGGAACCGCGTTGGTGGGCCTCACATAGGCAGAGCTGCTTGTCAAAGGCTTTCAGTCTTTAGAATAGGGTAATTCACTGGTGTTGGGAAGATTCAGAGCACACTTCAGCTCTCTGAAGGGTTTAATTAAATCGTCCCACTTCACGGTTAGTCAGTATTTGATATCCATTCAGGATGATAGTCATGGTGGATAAAGATTGTTAAAACGTGGAATATTATTTGTGAGGAGACACACAAAACTGCACATACACAAAGAGGCTGTCACACACCCTAAAATAAGCTTATTGCAAACTTGTTGCCATAGAAGCACTTCCAGCTACAGATGTCTAAACTTCTGAGTGGAAACTGGAAAACAAATTTCCTCATTCAAGCACTTTGGTCAACATCCCACAAAGGAGTGTAAAATGGTCCTTAAAAAAGTGAGTAGAGAATTTTAATGAACTTTCCTGAATGGGAATCTTCAATATAATTTATGTGTGTGTGTGTGTTTAGCGGGGCTGTTTTCAACATAACATCTGTCCCATGTTGGCCCTTTGTCCAGCAATAGTGAGCAGGGTTTTGTAAGATACCAAGGGTTCAATAATACAATGGCTGCCATCACTCAGCAAATAGCAGAAGAGCAGAAAGACAGAGCCTTGATGCTGATTGGCCGAGAGACACAATAAGTGTAGACAGAAGACTTATGGGATGGCGAGTGGACACAAAGGCCTGTGCCAGCAGACAGCAGCTCCCGCGTGTGCAGATGCTGTGAGGGTGAACTCTGCTGTGCTTTTAGCTGACAAAAGAGTCGGACGTGTCTATGTAAACTTCTATAATCCTGCTTAGAGACTTGTCTCAATCACACACTCCCATTTGCAAGTTGTATGAGTGACACACAAATATGTACACATAAACTGCCATTATAAAATTTAGGGTTGATAAGATTTTTTTTAAATGCCTTTGAAAGAAGTCACTTATACTCAGCCAAGGCTACATTTATGTGTTACAGTAAAATATTATTACAAATAACTATTTAAATACTATACTTTAATGTATATGGATTTATTTCTGTCATGGCAAAGCTGAATTTTCAGCAGCCATTACTTCAGTCTTCAGTGTCACATGATTCTTCAGAATCTAGTATGCTGATTTGGTGCTCAAGAAACATTTATTATTATTTTCAGTGTTGAATACGATTGTGCTGCTTCTTTGTGTGGAAACTGTGATATATTTCTTTCAGGATTCTTATATATATTTCTTTTCAGGATCTGAATAGAAAGTTCAAAAGAACAGTATTTATTTGATATTGTAATATTATAAATCTTAGTGACCCCAAACTTAGTAAGTAATGGTAGTGTATAGAGTATATTAACATATCTCTTCAGATGGTCTAAATTCAAATGACAAATAATCTCTAAACATTTGATAGTGACAATGAAAACAGAGCGACCAGCCGAGACAGGCCGAGGCATGCTGGAGTCATGCTTGTGAACTTTGACCTCGAACACAGAGACACTGACTTCAACAGCATTCTCGACACAAGCTCAACCCATCACTAAAACACTCTCTTTATGTACACAAAGGTGAATTTAAAGGAATAGTTAAGAAAAATATATAATGGCCAGTCAGTTGGATCATTATCCCTGACAGGGTGATCTTGTATCATCCTGAAGGTGTTTATTTTTGGATAACAAACAGCTGACTGCATGTGTTTTGGTTAAACTCGTGCTCATGGAGTCTCAGTGATTGATGAAAAGGAATACTGACAGGTGTAAAGCTCCAGCTCAAGGTGACAGCCGACAAACAGACAGGTCTCGTGCCTGGTTACCCACTGATCCACAAAGCTACATTTAGTGTCAACAGGCACCTGCACAGCCAGTGTTAGCTCTAAAACCTTGACATTAGTGGCACAGAGCCAGTTAACATTTAAATTGCTTATAGACACTCAGGAATCTGCTCAGCTGTGAACTATGATAGAAATGTCTGTAGCAAGGCATAATTTGTCTGCACACCTGTTTGCAAAGCAGATTAAAACACGCAAACATGCTACTAACACAATAAGGCAGCCAGTTTTTGAGACTCGGCTACCTACAGAATTTTAATTACTGTCACAGTGTGAATGCCGAGATTTTTGCTCGACTGCAGATGTGAAGCTCTATAGCTCTACAGGTGAATTTATTTGCTGTGATGAGGTAAGAGGAATCTGCAGGTGAAGAGTGCAACAGGCCACCAGCTTCTTTCCCTTATAACCTTCATAACCTCTTAAGAAGCTTGTTTAAGCAACACAATTACATTAAATGGCATTCCACCAGCTGATGTTTACTGTCGCAATGTTTCAGTTGTATTTCGAATTTTGAAATGTACAGTCTTAAAAATAAAGGTTCTTTACTGACATTAATGGTTCAAAGAAGAACTTTCAAAGTCCATGGAACTTTCCAGTGCACAAAAGGTTCTTTATAGTGGAAAAAGTTTCTTTAGATTATTGAAATGTGCCTTTTGTTAAAAAAAATTATGTTTCATTTCACTAAATTGTTTACTAAATGTTCTTTGGGGATCCGAAAATGGTTCTTCCATGCCATCCCTGTGAAAACCTTTATTTTTTTAGAGTGCAGTTGAATGATAGATAAGGTCTAATCTCAATCTCTTTGAGTAATATGGAACATGATATAGGTCAGCATGTTGCCTTAACATGAACAAACAATAAATATAGATGCTTTGAATGCACTTATTCCAGAGATCCATAACCGAAGACCAGAGAAAATGCAGAAAAGAAAAGCAGACTTGAAGACAAGAAGTCAACAAGCTGGCCATCAATGTATCATGAAGCTACAGCCACCGTCTGTCTAATCAAAGAGCTGTCAATCAAGTGAAGAGCAGGACAAACCAACCCCCTTCATACGCTCCACCCAGATAACACCCATCTGGACTGACTCCACGTGCACGTCTACATTTAAATCTCTCTCTCTTGCAGTTTCTGACTCAGTGGAGCTGATGTTTACACTTCATTGAATGTGACAAACTGCACTTCCTGTCTGTTAAATAAAGTGTGGCTGAGATTAATTGGATCAATGTCAGATTAACATCACTGTGCCATGCATTCATTTTACAAAGTACTTTGCAGGTCATATCCCATGACCCAAATGCTTGTAAAAATCCAGCAAAGTTCTCAAGTAACATATGCGTCACCGTTTTATGGTCACATTCTAGCAGCATTTATAATAAAGGAGTATTGTGTATTGCATCTGATTTAGTATATTTGACCATGACCATGCTCAGGGTTACTCTAAGGTCTTACCTGGCCTCAATGTGATCAAACAGATGCTGCCAGCGGTCGTTGATGTCCTTGATCTTGTCATTGATGTCTGTCTCTTTGGTCTTGTTGCTAGCAGTGATGAGTTGTTCTCCCAGCTGTTTCAGATGCGTCTTATTCTCACTGAAGAGGTTGATCTCCTCCATACAGTCCTGAAGAGAGTGAATATTTGAGTGGAAGAGGGCACGGAAAGTAATAATGATTAATATCTTGAGAGTCATACTCTTGTTGTTTGCTTGCTTACAAGATTAGGTGAAATATAGCAAGCAAATAAATGTGGAATAAACATTCGTTCTGTGAAGACCTTTGTCTCACCTTCTTGAGTTTCTCCACCATCTCCTCGATGCTCAGCTCAGCACTGTGTGCCACCTTGTTTTCCATCTGTGTCAGCCATTCACACAGCTCCCGATTCTTCTCATTAAAAATGATCCAGGCATTCAGCCGATCAGCAATCTCCTGCTTACGCAGAGAAACCTACAGAGAGAGAGAGAGAGAGAGAAAATACATAAGAGATATGGCAGCATAACTGCAGCTCACACAAAGACAGGGAATCTCACTAAACCTGTCAAAAAGATGTGCAGGTCATATTTCTCACCAAAATCTAAAGAAAAACACAATATGTTTTTCGCATTCTGACAATTAAGAATACAAACAATTCTGAATACTATAATTTTGTAAATAAATTTGTTTTAAAAATATAGTTGTATTAATTATGGAAGTCTCGTTGTACTGCCTTTATACTGATTTTAAAAAATAATGTATTACAGCTATTTTTACTGTATTACAATAAAAAATACTGTATCACAGTAATGGACATTAATAAAATCTAATGAATCAACACTGCGAATACAGGGAATTACAAAAATTAAAAAAAAATAAAAATTAAAATGTGCATATTGTGGTAACAATTTCTGGGACAAATGTACTTAATTAAAATCATTACAATTATGTCAATCAATTATAAAAAAATTTATGCAAAACAATTTCTTTCCATATTTAAAGATCACTAGCCAAAACATCTTTATGAACTTTGTTACTCAAAAGTTTTAAAATCCAAACTAACTCAACAGCTGCCACATGTGGACTTCACTGTTACTAGGCAACACTTCCACACCCCCCCTACAGACACACTCACACTCCGGCGTGTGACACACACACACTGGGAGTGATTTCCAAAACAAAGAGCTAAAGACTCCTGCTTCTATTAATTTCTGTGTGTCTTTTTTCTGTGTCCTTCACTCTATACCATCTGCTCTCTCATTCCACTGTCAAAGACCCCCACCCACCCCAAAACTCACACCAGACCCCCAAAACATGACCCCAGGAGACTCCAGCTGACTGATCCAGCACCATATTCATTAAAAACCGCAGCAAGACATTGTGCGAGTGATGGACAGGTTCAGAAATTAAATCAATACATGGTCACCAGAACAACATACTGTACATCAAGGAACTTCACAGGAACAATGACTCCAGCTGAATCAATGAGCACTGATAAATTTTTTTTTTAAAAATCCTCACATCTGTTTCTTGGGTAGTGATGGTGTGCTAACATTGTATTTAAAATAGTTGGAATTCCTTTGAGCATGTCGTCTGTGTAGGTTTACTTAGCAGTAGCTGGAGACAAAACTGTCTCCAAAAGTTAAATATAACAAAACATCCCTTTGTGGACATCCAGGATGTTCTCAAAAGTAACATGTTTAATAAATCAATGAAGGAAATTTTTTTTTATTAATATTTAATAATTTAGATAAATAATTTGAATAAAAATTAATAAATAAATAAGTTATCTTTAAGGCATAGAGATTTAGTTTAGGTTAGGTTTTACTCTGTAGTAATTATAATTAACTTTAGAAAACAACAAAAAATGTAATGTCTTCATTTAGATATCTGTAGGTAAACGTGTTTTAAAACGTTAAAAATGTTTAAAAAAAGCAGAAGTTGCCATGTATCTACACCTTAAACTACATTCATATAATACAGATTCATTCATTATATTTTGCTGTTAAATATTTATACTTCTCAGTTCTCACACAGTAAGGTTTATCAGTCAGCTCAATGAATTAGAGCTGTCAATGTTTAGACACAAGATTCCTGTAGGCTTTATGTTTGCTCTGTTTTCTCCTATTTCATCAAAAAGTCTAAAGCATAAAATACAAAAGTCTCTGGTATGTCTAGGTAAAGATATTTGTGTGTCTTACTTTGAGGCAGAGCTCTTCCCACTGGCAGTGCAAATGGTCCACTTGCTCCTGCAGGAGGAGGACGTCATCGGTGAGGATGTACTGGGACAGGTCTGTCTTCATGGTGCTGAGCTCCGAAAGACTGACGGCCCAGTCCTCTAAACAATCCTGAACCTCCTGCATAACATAATACACCACCGTCACAGAAAACACTGCCACACGTTCCAGCTCTGACTCACGCAATCTCTCTCTTTCACCCTCTGGCCCTGCAAGATTAAAGCCCACGGGACAAAGGGGGAGGGCAGGAGGGAGAGAGAGAGAGAGAGAGAGAGAGAGA
>NW_015505645.1:856111-923609 GCF_001515645.1 Sinocyclocheilus grahami
GAGAGAGAGAGAGAGAGAGAGAGAGAGAGGGAGGGAGGGAGGAGAATCACAGCTGAATAAGCCTATAGCAGGGAAGAAGGGAAATCCAAAGTGTCATGCAACAAAAGCTGTTATTAGTGATTTTAGCACAAGCAGCTAAAACTAACTTGCACCATTAGCTTTACTAAACCAAAAGTTAAATATAACAAAACATCCAGGATGTTCTCAAAAGTAACATGTTTAATAAATCAATGAATGAAAAAAAAAACACTGGGGTCCCTCAGGGATAGGTTCTTGGACCCCTCCTCTTCTCCATATACACTACATCACTGAGTCTCATCATACAGGCACATGGCTTCTCCTACCATTGCTATGCTGATGACACACAGCTCTATCTCTCATTTCAACCAGATGATCCTACGGTAGCTGCACAGATCTCAGGCTGCCTGGCGGACATCTCGGCATGGATGAAAGAACATCACCTACAGCTCAACCTGGCAAAGACTGAGCTTCTTGTCTTCCCTGCCACTCCAACTCTACAGCATGATTTCACCATCCAGCTAGGTTCTTCTACAATTACCCCATCAGTCTTGGTATAATCTTTGATGACCAGCTGACCTTCAAAGACCACATTGCAAAGACTGCTCGATCTTGCAGGTTTGCACTACACAACATCAGAAAGATCAGGCCCTTTTTAACAGAGCATGCTGCACAACTTCTTGTCCAGGCCCTTGTCATTTCTAGGCTGGACTACTGCAGTGCTCTTCTGGCTGGACTTCCATCAAGCACAATCAAACCTCTACAAATGATTCAGAATGAAGCGGCACAACTGGTTTTCAATGAGTCCAAAAGCGCCCATGTTTACACCTCTCCTTATCTCCTTGCACTGGCTACTGGTTGCGGCTCACATCAAGTTCAAGACATTGTTTTTCTCTTTATTTATGCCTTCCCTTTCTAGCTTGAACTGATTTAAACAATGCCTGAAACTTGGTATTGCGAGCACTTTCTTATGACTGTTTACCTCTTTAAGATGAATCGCTTTATGTATTCCCCAATTGTAAGTAGCTTTGGATAAAAGCGTCTGCAAAATGACAATGTAAATGTAAACACCACAACCGTTTAGGTGTTTTAAAAAAAAATTACATTATTAAATGATGCTTTTGTTGAAAAAATTCTAAGTGAGTAATTCACTCCTTATTACACTCACTGTACCAAGTCAGTCAACAGTACATGAAGTGGAGCAAATCAGTTCACCTCTTGGAGTTAAGTGTACCTTCACAAGGAGGTGTTCCTCTTCCATCTCCTCCTGCTGATCTGGGATCGACTGCTTCAGTCTGGCTCGTACCTCCTCCAGGCACTGGGCCTGATCAGCTAGCCTGGTCTCACAGGTCTCCCATTTCTGCAAAATAATTAAAAAAACATATGGATAGAGGCTGCTATAATGCTCTAACATGTTTTTGATTTAATATCTTATCTGTAAGCCTCTTTATATGGGGATGGACCCGACTCAATCATTAGTCAGGAAATTCAAAAATAATGCAGAGAAAACACAGAGAGCTTATGGCTATGTGAGGGTAGATATGTACACACAAACATATGAACAGGTGTCCAGATGTCCACTGTGGAAGGTCAGTGTGCACTAAATCAGACCAATGTCCCGGCTCAGAGACAAATGAAAAGATAAGACACGACTAGGGGCAATGTAAACACACATGCATGCACAAACACACACCAGCGTTGGGTTATCCCAACACACACACATCTACATGTTAATACTGTACACGCACGTCACATATACAGTATAATACAAATAAAACCATATTCTAATAAGACATAGTGCACAGAGGAAACTCCAGAGAATATGGCAAAATGTTTCAGTGCGCTGGCATTCATTTTATAATGTGTTGCATGAGAAATAAAAACAGACAAAAATAAAGACTGTGAGAGAGAGACAGAAAGGCTGAGACAGACAGGGAGAGCTGTAAATCCCTAGACAGGCATTACTATAAACCATTTAGCACATGGCAAGTGCATGTACTCATGAACACACACACAAAGCCTATGTTTTGTGTGTCTTCATATTATCTAAACTACAATCAAGGTCAACTATGAATGAGGAGCAGAGAAACAGACAAATAGACATAAAGTGACAGACAAAGAAAGACAGACAAGACACGCAGGAAGGCAGACAGACAGACAACAGGTAGGTAGGTAGGTAGATAGGTAGACAGACAGACAGATATTAAAATGAATGTGCTTGTGGTTGTGTAGGAGTGTGTGCGCAAAGGTCTGATCTGGATTAGTCCAGCTGTTGAATCAGAGGGAATGTAGGTCAAACTCAGATGGACTCATTCCTGCACAAAACCAACATAATACAGTATCTCCTAATTCTTCACACACAAACACAATCCAAAATTGAGTGTTGCCCTGTATCATTCTATTCTAGAGTGGTAGTCTATAATGGCAGACTTTATTCCCGGTGAAGTTTTAGACGTGTCAATACACGGACAGACAGTTAATATTGGTTGTTCTCTGGAGCAGCTCTGAATAGGTGTTCATAAGATTGACAATCCATAACCTGCTATTTCCTATCTAACCTGCTATTTCTTATCTAATCATAAAATCATATAAAATCATAAAAATTCCAAGGGGAAATTTCACTTAGTTTTGTTATATAAACTTTACCCTCATAAATGCTGATATGTATAGTAGATAGGAATGATATCTGACATCTAGAACATACTTTCCTATTTGTTCATGATAACTGGATAAGAAAAAAAAAAACAATTATAGCGATTTCACACACAATTATATATTTATAGATGATCAAATGTTTTACAGATGAGTACTGAAAAATCGTAAATGTATAAATTGTCTACACATTTTTTTCTGGACATTTCCATGATTTTTTAAAACAATTTCTTTCCCAGGTTTAGATTAGAAGTCAGACTTTTCTAATATTTCTAGGTTTCCATGATCATAGGAAAACTATTTTAGAAAAAAAAGTCTGATCACACAAACACACTCACAAAGCTTTATGTGCTTCCAATGTGACCTTTGACATTCAACATAAGGATAAGGATAAAAATAGCTGACATTACCATATAAGTCTACATTGTAAACACAATAGCATGTCTATAGAACGAAGCAATAAAACACAAGAGTTAGTTAATTCAGAGGTCCCATTTGAATCCATCTTACCTTTATGATGTCAGATGTGAGAGTCTTTCTCTTTCCCAGCATGCACTGGCTTTGCTTCCAGTCCTCCTGCAGGGCTGCCAGGTCTGTCTGCAGCTGCATCTGCGTCTGCGTGTTACTCACTGAGAACAGCTGCCTGCCTACCTCCATCACACACAGATACGCAGAGACTGACCTTTGAAACAACAGCTCTGTTCGCTTTACAGGGACAGAGAGAGAAAGAGAGAGAGGAGGGAGAGAGTAAAGGGTACAAACAAAAAAGAGAGAGGGAGAAATGGTGAAACAAAAAAAACAAAAAACAAACCGACTCTTTTGTCACTAACAACTGCAAGCGAAGGTGTCAATATGAATAAATCTGATTCTTCTGATTCTGATTCTGATATAGAGTACTTCGACTTATACAATATCTTCATCAATAATAACAGTGATATTTGAAAATCATCTTGTTACCTTCAGATCTTCCAGCAAGAGGCGCAACTGCAGGACACTACAGTGTGTGGGACCGGCAGGCGACAAGATTGTGTGTGTGAGTGTGAGGAGTTTGCGGAGTTTCTGCATTGTGTGTGTATAAAGGAGCCAGTGCTGTATGAGCCCTTCCACTAGAGCGCGCCGTTGATCTGCTCTCTGCACCGCTCCCTGCCAGTGCTCTCTCAGCTGTGCCAGTTTTAACAGGAAGTCACTCCTGAGGGCACAGGCAAAGTGGTTACTAAAACTACAAATCTCATGTTGAATTCTAAATATAAAACTTCAAGGTATCAACTTAATAGTTATAAAAGTAGGTAATTTTTTCATGACAAAGTGATAAAATACTATATTACACTACGGTTCAAAAGTTTGGGGTCAGTAAGAGTTTCTAAATTTTTTTGAAAAAAGTCTCATACTCATTAATGCTGCATTTATTTGGTCAAAAATACAGAAAAAAATAATATTGTGAAACATTATTATAATTTTGAACAACTCTTTTCTGTTTTAATATATTTTAAAATGTAATTTATTCCTGTGATGGCAAAGCTGAATTTTCATCATCATTACTCCAGTCTTCAGTGTCAAATCATTCTAATATGCTGATTTGGTGCTCAAGAAACATTTCTTACTGTTATCAACATTAAAAACTGTTGTGCTGCTTAATATATTTTTGTGGAAACCATAACACATCTTTTTCATGATTCTTTGATGATTAGAATGCTCAAAAGAACATTCATTTGCAATAAAAACTATTTTTAAACATAAATAAATGTCTTTACAGTCACTTTTGAGCTATTTAATGCATCCTTGCTGAATTAAAGTCCTGATTTCTTAAAAAAAAATTAAAAAATACTCATTGCCCCAACTTCTGAATCATATTGTATGTCACAAGCAACCATAAAAAATCATATTAAATCCAAAACAGAGATTGAAAAATCCCCCCAAAAAAACAAGTTGAGAATCGTCACCTGTCCTCCACATCTCCCTTCTGCAACAGGAGGAGAGATTCACTGATCACAGAGTGAAGGATCTGATGGCCTAAAGACAATTCAGCCTGAAAACACTAGAAGAGAAGGAGAGAAAAATATATTTTTGGGGGGAGTCAGATTTTTTGGGTCTATGATGGATCTATGATCCATGTGTGTTGCATTTGTGGGTGTGTCGACTGTTGTACCTGGTGTGTTCGTTGTTGTTCTCTTAGTTCAGGGTAAGTTGATGCAATTTCTACAGCCAAACTGTCCTCCATGTGCTGTAGGAAAGCCAGCCAGCTCTCACATCTCTGCTCAAAGCTCTGCTGCAGGAGAGAGGCTGCCTGCAACTCACTAAACACACAATATACACATAAACATGTAATATGCTGAGTATTGAATCTGATATTAGTGTCTTTCTCAGGTGATCTGGTCATAAGTGCCGGTCACCTGCATTTCTCCTGAGCATGTGCGGAGGCCTGTGCCCACTTCCTGTTGAGGTGCTGCAGCCTCTGTGTCATGGGGTCACTGAGGGTCAGCCTGTAGCTGAGATTGTTTAGTAGATCCAGATCAGGAGAGAGAGAACTGACCTCCATCAGACCCGACTGTAGACAAGAAAACATGGAAACCATTAATACTGGACATCTCTTCAATAAAATTATGTCAATGAGTTATGCATGTGTATGATTTTTTATTACCTGAGATATATCTGTGAGTTTACTGTCCATCCTTTGCTTGCTTTCCCACTGCTGTAATTGTGTTTCGAGGGACTGGAATGACTTTTCAAATTCTTGAAATTGCTCAAGATCCTCCTGAACAGACACATATTTTGAATTAAAGGAAGAGTCAAAAATGATGTCAGCATTTACTCACTCTCATGGTGTTTGACGACTTATAGAGTACTATTATGATACTTGGTGCTACTATTGTGGGGGTTTTTGTCCTTTTCGGAACTTGACAGAGCATGGACATATTATGCAGAAAAACAACAACAGACATTTTTTTTTTATTGAAATGAGTAATACTTCAAACACTCCCATGCTTATTAAAGCACAGATGCTAATGTGTGTAAGTCTTACCTGCATGTGTTCAATTCTTCCTTTCAGAGTTTGTTCTAACTGCAGGTAACCTCGTGTTAACAAACGGCATTCTGATCGGATGAAAACTGCATCCTCATCATCCATCTGTTCAATCAGATCCTTAGACACTTCAAGTATTTCATTCACATCAGTCTGCAGAGTCTCTGAGCATTTCTGTAATACCTAAAAGAAGGAAATAAGACAATAACACAGCCTGTCACATATACTGTAATGCAGTCCAAAAGTTTTTTGTACTCTTTCTTAATACTTTTATTCATTCTTAATACTTTATTATATTATATTATATTATATTATTAAATCATAACTCTTCTGGTTTTAAAAAATCCCAGATTTTCAGTGTGGTCTGAAACTTTTTGGACCCCACTTTAGTTTGTGTATTTAAATGGATGGTTATCTGCCTTTGCATTGTACTCACAGTCTTCAGCTCTGCGATGCTGTGTGTGAGTTGTTTATTGTCAGCGGGTGTTTTGGTATGCGTGTTGAGCTGCTCTTTGAGATGTTGGAGCTGCTCTGAACAGGAGCGTCTCACATCAGAGTATTTCTGCCACACTTTCAGAAGACTGTGTGATTTCTGCAACGCCTTTGTTACCTTTTCCTTCACCACTGACCACCTAGAGGGTGATACAAAGTGTATTAGCTCGAACATTTACATGCACATTCACATTGTTTTGCTGCTATGTGGGAAGTCTAACCTTGCTTTTTCTTTTTCTAGGTGCTCCAATAACATCTGGGTGGAGTCTGTACTAATTCCACCAATAAGAATTGCTGTTGTCTTGGTAAGATCCTCCCACTGGCTGTCAATCTCCCTTGTCTCTGCTTTTAAGACCTGCAAATAATAATTTGTGAATATAGAATACATCATAATAAGTATCTCTCTCAAGCCAAAAGTTTACTCTTAAGTTAACAAATTTGACAAAATTTAAAAAATAAATAAATAAATAAATTAAATTAATTGAATCATTCTCTAATGCAGACATACAATCAGGAACAGCTTGGGGGAAAAAAACAGTGTTTTTGATTGTCAACACCTGTAGCTTATCAATGTTGTTCTGGAGGGCAGAGAGGGAGGGCAGAGGGGCGTGGCAGTACTCCAGTGATTGGCAGATCCTCATTGTGTTTACAATTGCCTGACTCCTCCCACTTTCAAACTGAGCCCACACCTTACACAGCTCTTTCAGGGTATTCCCAAGGACTGTACTCTAGAAAATGAACATTTATGATTAAATTCCTAATTAAATGCACTCAAAGAGTGTTTATAAATATTTGACGGTTTTGTTTTAACTCACAGGAACAAGTTTCTGTCTCCATACCTGTTGAGAGAGGTCAGTCAAAGATTGTGAAAGATTATGAACTTTTGAGAGGAAGTCTTTATCACTGTCTTCTTCATCAGCGGTAAGTGTCCTCTTCCCCAGCTCAGCGAGTTCTGCGAATTTGTACTTCAACTTTTCCCCCAGCTCCTGAGAATGAAAGAAAGACAAGTAAACGTCCTCTAAAATGTAATATAAATAAATTCAAATCAAAACTGAAAAGCTTTTGAAAGTTTTAAAGGTATGTGAGCATCAACATAATCAGTTACCACAATCAGAAAACATCAGCGACTCACTTCACAATCCTTCAGGCTCCTCTCAGCAAATGAGCGACTGATGGGTCTTTCAGCCAGTCGCATCCATTGTTTTTGACCTTTGACCCAGCGCTGCAGGATTTGTAGTTTGCTATCTCGCTCTGCACATATCCTCACCTGATCTTCAGCATGTTGGATCTGAAAAACACAGTACACACTATGTTAATCTGTATTGGTTTCTGGAATAATAATAAATAATGATAATAAACTACTCACCTGTGTGTTCAGGTGAGCCCGTAGAGTTTTCCAGCGCAGATTGACGTGTTCCAGGTTTTCAGCAAATGCAGTGTGTTTGTACCTGCTGGTGTGAGAGTCAAAACTGACCTGCTTCAGCTCACACTGATTAATAAAGTCAACGGACATCTGCTGACATCCCATCTCTCTCTTCATCCCCTAGACAGAAAGAGAATAAGAGACAGGTAAATCCAAAAGAAAGTTGCTGAAAGTTAAAACTACTTCGCCATCAGTAAATTCAATAAAATAGATGGTGAGAGAAAAGGTTAATTACTCTTGTTTAATGTACTCTCTCTCTCTCTCTCTCTCTCTATATATATATATAGTATTTGCTGAATGTTACTTTCTAAGTTTTACTTTGCACTTCACTTACAAAGCACAAACTGAAATTGTAAGAGAAAAGAAAGAGAGAGTTGATTACACTTGCACATTTTTATTTCAGTTATTTTCATTCCGTTGTCATTTTGTTCTTTATCTAAGCTAAGTGTACTCTGCATTATATTTTATTACTTTATTTAACTATTTTATTTCAGAATTGTTTTCTTTATACAACTCTTTTTTATGGCAAACACTTTGGCAATACAAATGTATGTTTTTAATGCTAATAAACCACAATAAATTGAAAATTCAATGAAAGGAAAATAAATATTTTTGTTTAATTACAAGATTCATAATGTCTTCCTTTTTGTTATATTTGTACTTTATATTATTTATTTTACTATAACGGAGTAAATTACTTGCAGATTTTAGTTACTTTTATAATAATTTTATTCACATACCTTTGCTGATTATTGATTTCTTTACCATTTGTTAGTTTTAAAAGAAAAATAATCTGTTATTTTGCACTGATGTTTAATCAAAGATAATTATTTTATTTGCTAATTATACTTTTTAATTGATGGAGAGATTAAAATGTGAGCAAGGTACCTGATATGTTCTGAGCAGGTGTGTGAACACTGCAGCAGTACAGGTGTTGTGATCCTCTCGTTCAGCCACCTGTAACCTGCTCTCAGCACCGGTAATCCAGCCACACACATCAGCCAGCAGTCCTTCAGGAGCTAGGCTCTCCACCACACTCTGAGAGAGAGAAAGAGAACACAGAATGGGAATAAAGACAGATGAAAGTGATAGACAGAGGTGGAGGGAATAGAGAAGAAAGAAAACAGTGGAGCCGGGTTAGGGGTGACACATGTAATCAAAGAAGAAAAAGGGGATGAGAACAAGAAAGAGACCAGATAATGGATAGTAAAAAGGACAGACTCTACTACTCAAAGATTTCATCAGCTTCTGAGTAATACAGGAAATCATGTCTGGATGGCTGCCTGACCTCCATGATAACTTTTTATACACAATGTTCTCCCTCAGAGAGACAAAGCTCCAAACTGAAGAACATGAAACTGACAGGTCTTTCTTTCCAACTATCCAGGGAGCAGTTAGTAATGATGTACCTGATGCAGTCCCTGTTGGGTGGCAGGAATGAGTGTCTGTATCTCCACCCAGTCTTGTTCCACCTGAGATAGCTGGGACTGCAGAGTCAGGAGAACTGGTGACAGAACCATCTCTTGTTTTACAGATAAATCAAATGCAGATGCGGTTGGTTCCTCAAAGACAGCACCTTCATTTGTGATGTTTGCATCTGATCTTTCTGTTATAGAAAGAGTTTCATCTGAGGAGATGTTTTGAATAGAAGAAACATTGGTTTCTGAAGGGAGGGTGATATCTACAGATGTGCAGTTGCTAGTTTCACTTGGCTTGTAGGTCTGTGTCTCAATGTTCTGCTCTCTTTCACTGAGCAACAGGATCAAAGATCCAGAACTGATCACTGATGCCTTTAGGGCCGATTTCACCTCTAGCTCCTTCACAAACTCCTGCATCAAAAATATCACAGTTACAAAAATGTCCTAATATAACAAGTGCTGTCATCATTAAAACTAAACCTAATTGTAATAAATATGTATTTAACATGCATAAACTAAGGTTTTATGTAGCTATAGTCATCAAGTTTTTAATCATCTTATTGTTCAAAATATAAACTAAAAATTAATGATTAGAATCACTGGATGACTGACTGTGAAGTGCTGAAAATGGGAGAGGGTGTCCACTTCCTGTTCAGCTGTGGTCATGTGATCTCTCCATGTATGGAGGCTTTCTCTGGCTCGTCCCATCCACTCATTCAAAGCCTCTGAATCGCTTTGGTACCTGGAAAAAAGTGTAGTGGTAATTCTTTATATTTTTCCTCTGTACGTTTCCATCTCTCCCTTATTAAACATAATTTAAGTGAGTACATAAGACATAAGTACATAAGTGATTTTAAAACTCAGACCGAGATAGAATAAAATTATGCATATTGTGTAAAGAAATGGCAAGAATGGTTTCAGAGTGAAAAATCTGGCTGGCTTAATTTTACCCACATCATTCATTTTTACCTGTTCCAAAGCTTCTTAAGATGGAGAGTGGAGTGTAGCCCTTGCTCCACCTTCCTCTGAAGTGCAGCCAATCGCTGCTCCAGTCTGGCTGTAGACACACCCAATATGTATATAGGAAAACCTATTTCACTACTAGAAATCTGCTCCTGCTGTCTGCAGCCCTCATCCAGAACCAGACTGATCCGAGCTCTGTTCTGCTCCAGAACCACCAACACACTCTATCACAGACAACAAGTGGAGATCAGGGATCTTCAAATATTGCTGCATTCTTATTTAAAGGTATATATGTGTGTCAGTTCACTATATATAAGTTTAAACCATTACATGATGGACAGAAATATTCTCGCTGAGCTGCTCCTCAGTTTGGTCTTGCAGAGGTGTTACTGGAACTTGAGTCTCTAGCCTCTGCAGAAGCGTTTCTAACCAGGAATGATTTTCATCCCACTGAGTGCAAACCTGAAATACATCAAAGTCCTTATCAAGGGCAGAGGAGTATTAACTAAAAATATAATAAAAGCTGCTGCTGGACATTCAGTCTACCAGTTCTTGTATTCATGCACACATCAATCCCATTTGTTTGTTCTTTTATTTATACATCAATCTCTTTTCCATTCTTGTATCTTCTTGGTTGATGCAGCTTTCCATACAGAAAAACTGTAATAAGAGTCATTCCACATGATTTCATGATTCCCTCACTCTCGTACCTGCAGTGCTGAGTGCAGCACTGTGCCGATAGCCTGAGCCTGCTGCAGAACACTGGATACTTCACTTTCCACCTCAGACACTTCAGTCTCCCAGCCAGAGGAGGTGCTGTCTGGCATCCGCACACTCAGTTGCTGCAATCTCCTCAGGTGGGCACCCAGAGACAGGAAAAACACCTGTAGATTTACAAAGTTAGGGAGGTGAATGAGAGATTGCAGGACCTGTGCTATATTGTGCACGATTCATGTGTGATGTAATGTGTGTGTTTTTTAATGTATTTGTGTAGCTGATTTACTTATTTGTTTTCAGGGCTTTATGTGTGTGTGCATTTAGTTAGGGTGTTTGAATGTGTGTGATATGTTTACCGTGTGTGTGTTGAGGTGTGTCTGTAGTTGTGCTGGATTCCTGAGCTCCAGCTGAGAGGTGTAGGTGAGTTTCTCTCTTCCAATAGTCAGGAGCATCTGCAGACCCTTCAGGATTTTTTCACTCATCTTCCGCTCATCTAGACTCCACTGCACAACTCCACAGCGCTGCTCTAGATCACTCCAAACACTGTCCAATACTGCCTACAGAGAGTGTATTTTACAATTTACAGCAGCCATTACTCCAGTCTTCAGTGTCACATGATCCTTCAGAAATCATTCTCATATGCTGGTGCTCAAGAAACATTTCTTATAATTATCAAGTGTGCTGCTTAATATTTTGTAATGGCACTAATAAATGGCACAGTTTACATTTACAGTTTTTCTCAATCGCTTTGGCACATTTTTCAAAACAGCCTTAACATTCTCTAAACTGTAAATGCAATTATCACAACTGTTTTCTGGAACATCAGAACTCTATTGCATGTCTGCAAAATGTTGTAACTCACCCAAAACATTTCATTCATGCTTCAAAACCTAGTTATTGTGTCAGAGACCAAAGTCATCTTGTGAGCCAAGATGTTTAGATGTTTTTTTTTCGGAATCAGAATCAGAATGAGCTTTATTCGCGAAGTGTGTGCAAACACACAAGGAATTTATTTATTTTTTGCTAATTTAATTTAATTTCTTGTTATATGCAAATTTAACATTTAAGTATTTTTTTTCTACTTTTCTGTTGACAGACTGCTTTCTATACTATACTATACTATATTGTCTGAGCTGACATTGAGCACTGAGCATTTTAGTTACAAATTTCAACAGCTGGTAAAAAATGTATTGGGAAACATCAATACTGTAGTACACAAAATGAAAATGAAAATGTGTGTTTATACAGTACATTTATTTTTGTAGATGTGTTACCTGTAAACTGAAAATTCATCAATGCCTATTCATTTTTAAACAATTTATCATCTTCCCCTAACACCACCACCACACATTCTTACAAATATTTCTATTGCTCTTCCACAACAAGCAACTGTGAATTTTCAGTTTACATATAACACATTTTTACAGATAAATGTACTGTACAAATATAAATGTATTTATATAGTACTGCTGTTTAGGGTTGTGACCTTCCTCATTCAAAAATGGTAGTGATTGTGCTGGGCAAACTCCATATACAGTATATGCTTGATTGATTGTCAAGATTGTAATCCCTATTTCATTACAATGACAAGTACGGTTGCAAAGGGGTGGAAATTTTCTGGTAAATTTCTGAAAATTTTCCAAAAGTTTAGCAATATTTACAAAATGATTCCAAAAGTTTCCAAAAAATCCTGGAAAGTTTCCAGAAATTCCAGTAATTTTCTGCCCCTTTGCAACCCTAATGGCAAGCCATTTGCCAACTTAGCAGACATTACAACCATTCCATGTCAGATATTTATGGAATATAAGCGCATGTCTAACAGATTTTGATAATTGAATGGATCATTTTGCATGTGATGGCTGGATGAAAGAATGAAAGAATGTTTTGTAGTTGTAAAGAGTTTGACAGTTTCATTGAGAATAAACTCATCAGTTTTGATCAACAAGCCAATATGTATTTAGTTATTGTGCAAACTGTAGAGAATTGTACTTACTCATTTGCACACGTGCCAAAACATATGCAATTTGCCTAAATCAATAAGAAATTGAAATCTGATGTGACCAAGAAACTAATTTTTGTTACATCTGAACATCTGAACTTTTTGTTTTGAGAAAAAAAAACTCTCAGTCAAGAATTGAGATCGAGCAATTGAGAAAAACTGTAATGTGTCTTTGCTGAATAAGGAAAAAAAAACTTTTGAAAGGTACTGTATTTATGGCAGTGGCATTGCAATTATTAATATCAGGTAATGTATATATTGTTTGTATTGTAACATGTTAATAATTATTAAATTAATAAATAATAAGTTTGTAATAAGTTTTAAAAACTACACTTACAGCATTTGCTTTACATAACATTGACATTTTTGTCAATAATTCTATTTTAATTCTACTTAAGTCATCTACTGTCAATTTAGATTTCAATTTCAATTGTGTCTCATGCTGGCTACAAGGAATTGGAATCTGAAAGGTATTTTATAGTAAATTCTGAATGCTGCACACCCATACCTCTAGTGTGTTGATCTGCTGTGTGAGGGATGAGGGCTGATCTCGACTCTCTGTCTCTTCTCTAAGTTCTGCCAGCTCTCTCTCGCTCTGCTCCACTTCCTGTTTCCTTCCAGTGATGGCCTTCACATGGAATCACAGGTAGAGAAAAAGTCAAAATCTCAGACTTCAAGCGCAATTAAGACCTAATAGGAAGAACATAACATATCTGCACTCCTGGAATGATGCTTGTCCAATCAAATGAGTGGATCAGAACTAATAAGAAAAACTAAAGTACGACTGTCTCTGGTGCAAGAAACCCTGACTAGCATTATGAGTGGTCTTCAATTTAAATGCTACAAAATTGTAGAAACTGTAGCGTCTGGACCACTCCAACACACAATATATATTTTGTTAGCTAGATTTCACAAATACTTATATGCATAGATATAAGTCAGCAAATGTACAATGAAGACATCAGCATTTTTTTCTTGCAGAAATGTAGAAGAGTGTTACTTCTCCAGTAGCGTGAGGTGTTACAGGCAGTGTTATTGACAGGCTTGTGTCTTACCTGCAGCTGTGTGTGAAGGTCATGGTGGGATTCTCCGTTAGTTGTAGGGTGAAGGATTGACGTGCTAGTTAGTACTGAGTCATGCAGGTCTTTCACTCTCTTCTGAAGGTTTGACACACATGGAAATATTACAATTGAGACATACTTTACAAAAAAGGTCAAAATAAGTGTACAAAAAAATATTAAAATAAGACCTTAAATACTTCTAGCTCATTTTAAATGAAGAGGTAGAATTATGGGATTAAACATGAGACTGAAAAGAACATTATGTCTGACATTATGATGACACAAGATTTTTCATAACAAACAAGTGTGACAGTTATGAAGGCGAGATATCCGAAGGTTTGTGGTGTTAAAACCTGAAGAAATGTAACTGCTGACACATAACACTGTAAACATATAAGCATCAATTTTCTGAACCATTTAGTGTGTCTAGTAATCTAAACTGCAGGAGAATTTTTAAGTGACTCTTGGTAATAAGCAGATAAAAGTCTGACCTGCAGCGGAGTCGTGTGTTTTATTCGTTCCTGTAGCTGCTCCTGTTTATCAGCGAGAGTCTTTTGAATGTCACATACACGCTGCATCAGCAGGTCAAAACAAGTGGAGGTCTCTGATATCGCTGAACCCGAACCTAACAGCTTTATGACCTCTGACCCCTGGGAGGTCAATATGGCACCCAAGGAGGTCAGCTCTGCAAATAAACCCTATAAATCAAAGTAGAAATGAGGAGTAATGAAGGGACAGACAGATGGTCTGATGGATTGATGGACAGACAGACAGACCAATGACCTGTAGCTGTTGGAGTTGGTTTAGTATGTCAGTGTTTGAGGTTGCTGGTTGATACATGAGAGTCTGTGTGAGAGAGCTGAGATTGAGATCCACTCCACTCAACACCTCAAACAGACCTTCATCCAGAGACTGATGATCCTGCACACAGACACACAGACAGATCAGTTAAATATAATTCTGTTATATCCGGGTTGGACAATATTGAGAGTGTGTACTCTGATCTTGAAGAGAGAGTTATTCTATCTGTTTAAAGTGTTATAAACAGTAACCCTGTGTGGTATGTGTGTTTGTTATTGACACCTGAGTATCTGCTGACTTCTGCAGTTCTTTAAGTTGTGAGATGTTGGATTGAATCTCCTGCAGACAGAGAGAAACAGCAGCTCCACTCCACAAACAGACAGATGGAGCGAGGATCTGTTCACACACACAAATACGTTATATTGCTTAAATATAAATAACTAACACATTAAAATAACTACACATTAAACACTAGGGGTAGAACCTTCAAATAAACATTTGAAAAAATAAAAAGAATCTGAAGTGTTCAGACCTCAGATGGATCCTGATCTTTATCTCCATCTTGATCTTGCTCGGTCTCTGCTGTCTTGACCAATCTGCTGCAGAGGTGTGTCCACTTCCTGTGGACTGATAACTCTACTTCCTGTCTCTTGTCTTCATTCTCTTTTGCTGGCGAGGGGCTGCAGACAATCAGGGAGTGTTATATGGTTACAAAGTGTAAGCATATATTTGTACTAATAGGGGTGTGTATTTAGATACCCTGCATGTTCTTCTGCACTCTGGCTGTGTGCTTGAGCTCTGCTGCCTTGAATTGCGATAGCTTTAGTTAGATCCCTCTGTTCATTCAAACCATGCTCCAGTTCCTTAAACAGAGAAAAAAAGATCGTGAGAGAGCAATGATAATGATGGACCAATATGACATGTTATAGTCTTAGAAGCATTAGAATAGGTTAAAAATCAGTAGTGCTTTGTAATTTAGGCCTAATTTTCCAGCAGAAGTGTATGAAAATATAGCTGTCATGGAGTTACATAGTACCTTTATAATATCCTCTTTTTTTTGCTAATTAAAAACCTAGGACATTATTATTATTATTATTTTAATTTAATTAATTTAATTTAATTTGAACTTGAAATGTGAAATCAAAAATATACACTACTTCAAAAGTTTGGGGTTCAGTAGGACTTATTTGAAAAGGAATTAATACTTTTATTCAGCAAGGATGCATTAAACAGATCAAAAGTGTCAGTATAATGTTACAAAAGATTTCTATTTCAAATAAATGCTGCTCTTTTGTACTTTCTATTTATCAAAAAACCTTAATGTATAACGGTTTCCTCAAAATATTAAGCAGACCTTTTATAATTAGAATAAATGAGTTCTTGGGCACCAAATCAGCATATTAGAATGATTTCTTATGTGACACTGAAGACTGGAGTAATGGCTGCTGAAAATTCAGCTTTGATTTGCCAACAAAAGAATAAATTACATTTTTAAATATATTAAAATAAAAAAACTATTTTAAATTGTAAAAATATTTCACAATATTACAGTTTTAGCTGAATTTTAACTGTATTTTTTATCAAATACAAGCAGCCATTAAACAAACCTTACCAACCACCCAAAATAAAATCTGCATTAATGGTAGAGTAAGTGGAAATATTGTCAGGGCAAGAAAAAAATCTAATCCCACTAAAGGCTAGTAAAAAAAAAACCCTGGAGAGACAAATTTTTCAAAAAAGGTGTTTGAAAAACAATTATTTTAAAGTGTGTGAATAAATGTATGTGTTACCCTTTGTTGTTGAAGGCTGCTCTGTCTGAACAGTTTGGTTTTGGAAGAACTCAACATTTCCTGGACACTGCTGCTGCGTATCATCCTGGCCCGCTGACGCTCATCATGCACCTGCAGACACACAGAGACAGAAAATAACACAGAATTGGCAAATGTGAAAATCAGCCGCAATTAGCATGCTAATGATCACTTTCTGTCATCACATGCTATCTGTTCATTAAGTTCCTCATTACACCTGAGTTACGCTGTCCCCAGCATAAAAAAAATGCATTTTTTAATTGGTATCAGACTAAATAGGTTATATTAGTAGATGTGTGTGTACCTGATCTTCGCCGTGTCTCTCTTGCAGCTGTAATTGGACCGTAACCAGTCTGTTCTTCAGCAGCTGGAGTTTGGTGTTGAGCGATTCCGCCTCATGTCGCTCCTGTTCCTTTAATCCACACACAGGAAGACTGGAGATCTTCCCTTCAATTTCCACCAGGATTGTCTAGATGGATGCAAAACAATACATTTTCAAATCAACACACACTCAAACTAAATTCTAAATCACTCTTAACACAACCAATACACTCATACTGACAACAATAAGTTACAAAAAACACCTATTAAGGCTGAGGTTCACAATAGAGAAAATACAATCAATCAAAAGTAATAAACACCACAAAGATCAGAGTCCACCTTAGAGAATGAACTAGCAGGGCTCAGAGGCAGGTGACAGGTGTTTAATGCACCATTTGACACATTTTACACAACGCTTGCTCTTAGAAAAATAAATATGAACAAAACTCTCATTAATAATCCAACACACAGACTTTAGATTGGGATCGATCAGTGTCTGTCCACCTGTACATCCTGCAGCAAACACTGAGCACATAGAGCACATAATTTGTCATAGAAAATATATTTTGAGAATATGTGTCTCAGTGTTTTTGTGTCTTAGGAAAAGAAGCCAATGGTCATCAAAACTGTTTGGTACCAACATTCTTCAAAATATCTTATTTTGTGTTCCACAGAAGAAAGTAAGTTATGCAGGCTATTATGGAAGCCTGTTTACATCACGGAATAAAAAAATTAAAAAGGTAATTGTGACTTCAGTCTTTTTTCTTGTAATTATGAGTTTATATGTCACAAATCAAACTTTTTTTCAACGCAATTTTGTATATATAAGCTCGCAATTCTGAGAAAAAAAGGCAGAATTACGATATGAACTTTATTACTCGCAATTCCAAGTTTACAATTCTGACTTTTCCCCCTGAATTCTGAGTTTGCAGTTTACACTTCGCAATTTTGAGTTTATATCTCGCAATTCTGATTATTTTTCGGAGAATTTGGAGAAAAAAGTCTGAATTGTGACACAATTACTTTTTATATATTTTTAATTCCTTGGTGGAAACCAACTTCCATAGGTTTTAAACGACATGAGGTTGAGAAAATGGGTGAATTTTTGGGTGAACTATCCCTTTAACACGTTCTTGACCAGAATCAAATGTATACAAATGATCAGATATATTTTTCTACAGGCTAATTGATTCCTGCATACCATGGCTGTTAATGTGTTCAAGTGGTAGTTAAAACAGTTTACCAGGTCACTGTGCTGAGACTCAGCTGAATCTCTGAATCTTTGATGAAGGAGTCGGGTTACACACACACACACACACACACACAAGTAAGTGTACTGCATATTTGGTTCAACCACTTTAAAATGACGTCAAATGTCTAAATATAAAGAATAAATGGTGCACATCATATCCTGTTGCCCATTTCTTGTAAGATAGAAAGTAAATTTGCATGTCCAAAGTCTAGCATGACCACACCTTTAGTCTGGTAGAAGCTAGCAAACCTTGCTAATGTCACATTAATATTAGCTCTAACTGCATTACTGAGACACATGACCACCTCCAAACAGCACAACGAGACTGAAAGTTCAATGGCAAACTCTATAAACGAGCGGAGCATAAACATCTGTATAAGTTTTAGTTTTTAAGACACACTGAAAAAGATTTGACAGGCTAAATTACTTCATTTAAAAGGAAAACTTATAAGGAACTGGTAGAAAAAAAAATATTGCATCAGGACTTGACAGATAAGCAAGATTTATCGCCAGCTATCTCTCTCGTCAAATAACTTTAATCTGAATGAATGTAAGCACTCAATAACTGAAATATCTGCATAGAGAGTTTCCTTAAGTTGAAATTCATGATGCATTGACACATTCATGCATCTGAAATAAAGTGCTGTGTGGGTATGCATAAAATAGATCAAGTCTATTTATAATAAAATAGGTCGAGAGAGAGAGAAAGGAAAGAAAGAAGCAGACATTGATATGTCTTCACTCCACCCGAAAAGTAAATAACAGACTCATGTTATTTGGTTCATTGAGCCATGATATACTGTCCCACTCACTCACTTACTGTGCATTTACATTCCTAATGCTTATAAACACACAAATATAAGCATGTAACTGTAAGTATTTAAGCGCTAAGATTTAACTGCAGTGATGTACTGTAGCATTAAGAGCAAAAGCAGTTATCCATCATCAAATAAGACAATAAAATGATATGATATATGATATGATGATATGATATAACACTTTGTCAGACGAGTCTGAAATTTTTCTTGCATGACAGTATCTGTGTTTACAACAATCAACATCCTTTAAACAACAACATGCACTTCATACACACACAAACAAAACACAATATACATTACACTCCCTTAAATATTACATTATGCCTTACCCTCCTACTACACTTCTACAACTACACCATGTTCACATTACTCTTGATTTTTGATTAAGTGTCTTATTCAGCTCCAGGATCGCATGATGCACAAAAGAGTGTTTCAGCCTAACTTTGTTGAATCTTGGGACTCTGTACCTCCGGTTTGATGGTAATAATTCAAACTCATTATGCAGAACACTGCATAGAGAGTTTCCTTAAGTTGAAATTCATGATGCATTGACACATTCATACATCTGAAATAAAGTGCTGTGTGGGTATGCATAAAATAGATAAAGTCTATTTATAATAAAATAGGTCGAGAGAGAGAGAAAGGAAAGAAAGAAGCAGACATTGATGTCTTCACTCCACCCGAAAAGTAAATAACAGACTCATGTTATTTGGTTCATTGAGCCATGATATACTGTCCCACTCACTCACTTACTGTGCATTTACATTCCTAATGCTTATAAACACACAAATATAAGCATGTAACTGTAAGTATTTAAGCGCTAAGATTTAACTGCAGTGATGTACTGTAGCATTAAGAGCAAAAGCAGTTATCCATCATCAAATAAGACAATAAAATGATATGATATATGATATGATGATATGATATAACACTTTGTCAGACGAGTCTGAAATTTTTCTTGCATGACAGTATCTGTGTTTACAACAATCAACATCCTTTAAACAACAACATGCACTTCATACACACACAAACAAAACACAATATACATTACACTCCCTTAAATATTACATTATGCCTTACCCTCCTACTACACTTCTACAACTACACCATGTTCACATTACTCTTGATTTTTGATTAAGTGTCTTATTCAGCTCCAGGATCGCATGATGCACAAAAGAGTGTTTCAGCCTAACTTTGTTGAATCTTGGGACTCTGTACCTCCGGTTTGATGGTAATAATTCAAACTCATTATGCAGAACATGATAAGGATCCGAAACTATCTTGTTAGCCAGTCCTAACAAATTATTATAATAAGCTGAATCATAGAGCTTCTCAAGGGGCTGACCTACAATCCTTGAGCAAATTTTTAATTGATTGAACAGCTTTGTTTTTAGCATAACAGACAAACTCCTATACCAAATGGAGTTGCAGTATTGCAGTACAATCATTATCACAGACATAAAGAACAACAGAAGAATCAGCTTTCTTACTCCGAATGACCTAAGACGACGAAGAAAGTAGATTCTCTGCTTTGTTCTTTTACAGAGAGCGTCAGTATGATCTTTCCATGATAACATATCGTCAATCATCACTCCTAAATACTTGTATGTTTTAACCTGTCTGATTTTTCCATTATGAATAAAAACAGGCGTTATACAAGTATCAGATGTAAACCCAAATATAATCTCTTCTGTTTTACTTATATTAATAACAAGATCATTATTCTCACACCAATCTTCTAATTTAGTCACACCCTGTTGATGAAACCCAGGACTGTCCACGTCATTCAACACAGGTATTAAAACAGTGTCATCAGAATACTTTAAAATATACTGATTTAACATGTCAGTTCGACAGGCATCTGTATACAAGGTGAAAAGGATGGCAGAACTGACGCAACCCTGGGGTAGTCCAACATTTGTTATGATAGCGGATGACACAGTTTTATTCACTTTAACTCTCTGAACTCTATTAGTGAGAAATGAGATATACCAACGAATCAAATACAGATTTACACCCAACTGTACAAGTTTTGACATCAATTTGTCAACCTTTATGGTATTAAATGCAGAAGAAAAATCTAAAAACAAAGTTCTTATAGTTGTATTAGATTTATCTAAATGTTTAGAAATGACACGCACCAAAGCAGCAACTGCATCTTCTGTACTACAACCTTTTTTATAGGCAAACTGCCAAGGATCCAGTCTATCTTTAACCATCCTAACTAAGTGCTGAAGTAACAATCTTTCAAGACATTTCACAATTACTGAGGTAAGGGCTATTGGTCTGAAATCTTTATGTTCTCTTGGACATGGAATTTTAGGTAATGGTTTTATATATGCTGTCTTCCATAACACAGGGACAGTATGTGTGTCAACTGAAGCTTGAAATACTGATTGCCACACCGGAGCCAATTCATGTGCAAAATTCTTTAAAAGACCTGCACTACATCCATCTGGACCAACAGATTTTTTCGTATTTATAGACTGAAATGTTTTTCTAACATCCTCAACTTCAATAAAAATTCTGTCTGATGATGATGGAGCCACAGTATCTATTATTTCATTACATTTGACATGTGTACCTATTGATTCAAATCTGGTAAAAAAGGTATTTATACCAGTGACTATGAAAACAAAATAAAATAATTATTTTGTTTCCATAGTCACCGAAACCAATCTAACCTAATCTAATCTGCTCCCGATAAGTATTTTTGTACACTGCAACTATTATTCTAAACAAATAATAAATTTTCAGTCTAACCAAAATTCTAGTTAAAATAAATTGAGAGTCTACCAATCATAAAAAAATGACTCCATTGTGTTTAAATATACATCATGAGATCTGAGCTTGTGACCTGTGATTACTGTCATCGGCAAACACACTTTGATCTCTGAGCAGTAAAAGAGTTCACAGTTGTAAAACACTGCAGAACAAGACAGACACTGAAAGAGCAAGGCACCAAGAAAAAGTGAAAGACTTGATTATATAGGAGAGAACTGATTTCTACAGAAATTGATAATGAAGTCTTCTAAAGTTTTAAAGAACTGAACAGTTCTACTTTTACAGACAGAAACATTAGAAGAAGATAGTATGAGTATGATAGGCAAGGCAAGTTTATTTGTATAGCACATTTCATACACAATGGTAATTCAAAGTGCGTGTCAGATAGTGTCAGATTGGTCTATAATACTTATGGCAGGTTTAGAGGCAACTTTATATTTAACAGAGCCAAATATATAAACAGGCTCAATGCGTGACAGATCTCAGCTCTGAGCACTTCCTGTCCTGTTGAGTCAGCATCAGCAACAACAGTAGGCAGAGAATATGTGTGTGTGTTTTGTCATTCCTTTATGTCAATACGTCAGAATCGTTTTTAGTAATTTTTATTTCAGTTTTAGTCATTTTAGTACACTAATTTAGTAAATGAATTTAGAGGAATGTTGCCTTGGTTGAAGTTTTTATATTTTATTTTATTGCAGTTAACTTTTTTTTTTTTCCAAATGGTTTTAGTTAACTATAATAACCTCAATATACATTTTATCATGTGCAGAGATAAATAAAATATTAAAACATTTCCTTGACCTTTGAAATGCAGGTATATGTGTGTGTATGATCACCTGGCAGTTGTGAAGCTGTTGTTCAATGCAGTGCTGCATGGCTGCGTCCTGTGCTTGCTGTCTCGACCTCTCTAGGCTGACCTGTGCTCTCTCCAGACACACCTCCAGCTGCTCGGCCCTCTCACGGCAGGCATTGAGCAGCACCTCACTGGATAACTGTCCACCTGAGCCCCCGGCTTCACCTACGGCCTGGACAATCATACACAACAGCAGCTCAGAGCCAGAACATGAAGAGAGAAAAGAAAATCACGATAATAGATGGATAATAGAAGAAGACAGGTGTACTGAGAGAGAGAGAGAGAATTCCTTTATGTCAATACGTCAGAATCGTTTTTAGTAATTTTTATTTCAGTTTTAGTCATTTTAGTACACTAATTTAGTAAATGAATTTAGAGGAATGTTGCCTTGGTTGAAGTTTTTATATTTTATTTTATTGCAGTTAACTTTTTTTTTTTTCCAAATGGTTTTAGTTAACTATAATAACCTCAATATACATTTTATCATGTGCAGAGATAAATAAAATATTAAAATATTTCCTTGACCTTTGAAATGCAGGTATATGTGTGTGTATGATCACCTGGCAGTTGTGAAGCTGTTGTTCAATGCAGTGCTGCATGGCTGCGTCCTGTGCTTGCTGTCTCGACCTCTCTAGGCTGACCTGTGCTCTCTCCAGACACACCTCCAGCTGCTCGGCCCTCTCACGGCAGGCATAGAGCAGCACCTCACTGGATAACTGTCCACCTGAGCCCCCGGCTTCACCTACGGCCTGGACAATCATACACAACAGCAGCTCAGAGCCAGAACATGAAGAGAGAAAAGAAAATCACGATAATAGATGGATAATAGAAGAAGACAGGTGTACTGAGAGAGAGAGAGAGAGAGAGCACACCTGGTCTGGTTGACTACAGCACAAACAGTGAGTTCACAGCAGCACAAACACACACTGGGTGTGTCCTCTGACCCAGAGACAAACAAATTTTCACACACTCTGCTTTCTTTCTCTCTCTCTCAGTTTCTGTCTCACACATGTTTAACCCTTATGTTTGTTTCTCTGCCCCCTGGTGTAGTCTTTATCTCAATAAACTGTCTCAGCTTTCATATTAGTCACTTGTCATGTAGCTTCCCTTTTTCTCTGTCTGTCCCTTACTCCACCCACCTGCGGCTACAACTACTTCCTGGAATGTCGTCACTTTCTAGGGCAGCTTGTGTGACAAGGAACACACTCACACACATATAAAGGAGGAACTATACTTTTGCCTTGAACTGACTCAAATAGCCTAAATTATTTTTCATCCTTTATTCTATTCCATTACACTTTATTTCTTTCTAACCCTGCTTTTGTCCCTCTTAGATGTCACAGAATATCTTGTTAAACTTATTGGTATTACTGCAATTCATAGATTTTACTTCCATATATCAGAAATATAGCCACATAGATTATTAGTAGGGACCTAATATAATAATTTAAGAACCAATCATTGGAAAAACCTATATTGATGAACCGCAAACCTGAATATTGTTGGGAACGTGTCCCCTTCAGTGTCTTTGGTGGTTATGGTCGTGGGTCATATTTTAACAAACTCTTTTCTTTGAACTCTGAAAACATACTTTCAGAAATCCAAACTTCCTTCCCAGTCCACAGAGACTTTTTATTTAAACTAATATGCAAGATGACTCACTTTTTGACGTCAGACAGACATATTTTAACACTCGACTGCCCGTATTTACATCAACTACGTCTTGTCTGTGTTCATAGAGTAAGCTTATGAGGAAGTAGGATTTCTACTGTAAAATACCAGAAGGACTAATGACTAATAGCTCATTTCATATGCAAAGAGGGTATATTTACATAGTAGTATTAAACACATAGCAGCAAAAAATGGCCTGCTCAGTTGTAACAATCAGAGAGCAAAACAATCATACATAAACTAAGACTTTTTTGGATGAAAAAAAAGATTAACATAAGTGGACATTAGCAGAAAAATACATAAATTGATCCCATTAAATATTTTCTGCATATTGGTGGATTCCTGACTCTGCGCAGTTTGTTTAACACACAGTAATAATAATGTTAATAATAGTACATGTCAAGCTGTTAATTATTAATAATCATTAATGATTAATGAAAGATTATTTTTAAGGAATCACCTAGTTGCAAAGGTAAATTCCTGTTACTGAATCCAATCTTTGAGATCTCAGACTGCAAGAATAGCACTGAATAGGCTATTCTAGTGTAAGACAAAGAAAGAAATAATTAATTTCTTGTTTTGGTGAGCAAAGAGAAATGTGCAGATAAAATGCAACACACACTCAGATTTATGTGAGTAATTGTGTCAAGTGTGAGTCAGTGGGGGGAGATTCACTATCAGCATCTGTGCTTACCAAAGATGCACTTGCAGCCAGTGGCTCTGTCCTCTCCAGGCAGGGTTTGACTGTAATTGGTGTGTGTGTGTCGTGTGTGCTTCTGCTCTCTAACCTATGGTCTTCTGCATTTGATGGAGTAGTGTGTGTCAAAGTGTTTAAATGTTTCTCAGGTGGTTTGTCTGATAGTGTGTTTGTGGAGCTCAGGCTCTGATCACCCAGCCCTTCATCAGAGGTCATGGCATTAGGTGAGGTCAACATGTCCTCTGTTTCTGTGGGTGGGGCTTGTGACTCTGAATGTTTCTTTGTGTTGTCTACGAGTGTCATGTGTGTGAGTGTGTCATTGGTGTGTGGCGTCTGTTCCCCCCTCCATGCACCCTGCTCCTGACACAGACAGAGAAAGAGAGAGACGAGCAAGTGTGAATTGTTTTGTTGGAATTTATTTTTTTTTCAGACTTGAAAGGAGCATGATGGTAATCACACAGGAGGTATCAGAGGGAGAGATCAGGAGAACATGCACAAGTGTGTATAAGAGTCAGTGCGTTTACATGGCACAAAAAGACTAAATACTAAACATAAATAAACCATATCCTGCTATTCTCCTAATATTCTTGAGAAGGAAAAGGCTTACTTTTAGAGAGTGTGTCATGTAAACACAATCATTCTTGAAAAACAAATGAATCATAATACACATGCATTTAGACATAACTGTGCAGAGAGAGCAGCCATTGATTAACTGACTTTTAATGTTCACATTACATTTGTTTCACTCCATGAAACAAAATCTGTTCAACAATCCTTTCAGAGTAACCATCTTATCTTGCATTTAGATAAAAGGAAACTCAAAAAAATGTTAGCTGTATGTAAAAAATGTAAAAAAAATGTAAAGCTATACAAAAAACAAAATAAATACATGCCATATAAAAGATTTTAGGATCTTTTTGGTATTATAGTATTGTATTTAGTAGTTAAACGTCAATGAAAAGATACCATGCAATGGAAAAATACACTGATTTTACTGCTTAACAAAAATCAAGACATTTAATGCAATAATTACAATTAAATGCTGAAAATAGTAATAATGAAAAGGTAATGAAAAGTAGGTGTCCAAATTTTTGGCTGGTAGTACACAATGAAATTTGTAAATAAAATAATTTTATATCTATAGGAAACTGGCGGGTCTTACTGTGCAGCGTATAAAAAAAAATTGTGGTTTTGAAATGTTAAGGTGCGGTCATATTTATCGTTGCTCTGAGAAATTTTGTGGGTGAACTTTCTACTGAATTCATCACAATGAACTTTGCCGGATGGACTTCTGGTGGCGAAATATTATTCCCCTATTCACAAAGTTGAAATTTATGTTGGGTTCAGATTTGGTGAACTTTGACAATTCGTAGCACTGACCAATAGCAAGGTTTGGCAGTGACTTCTGTGTGGGCAGAGATTTATATCATTGCCAAAGAGCAAAAAGATCCACAACAAGGTGCTCATTCTGTCAGTGTCTATTCAGCCATTTTTCTATAACACTATACCTCAATATTATAAATACATGAATAAAACATCTGTTTAGAAATCAGTTATTTAGGGTTGGTTTGTTTGCTAGCTGGCAGAATAGATTCTTGGCAAAATTCAGTTGAGCAAGGCTAAGTGTGAAAACACCTTTATAATACAGTTGATTATAATAGGATCCAGTTTTTGCAACACCGCACATGTCCAGTATAGACACGGTATAACATGTAAACATTGATATTATGGAAATAGACAAAAGTTCAAAATGCTCTTTGGAATTATGGTACATTTTCACCATATGGAACATTTGGTATAATGTTTTCTCTTGATCTGCAGAATATCCTGACAGAATTAATCAACATCATAAAAAATATTTGAAAAAATAATAAACTCCTCAAGAAGTCGCTTTAAGCCCTTTTTAAACATTGATTTGTTTGATTTATATAAAAATATTTAGCTTAATTTTACCCTTGTTTCGTTATTGTGAACTAAATTCTGAACTATTTGAAGAGATTCTCTCCTCAGAATTCTTTATTTTTTACACATCTGCCATGTAAATGCACTGGGAATAGAGTTCTAGCTCTAGAAACATCTACATCTAGGGGTGGTAGAGGTAGGAGTTAAGACATGGAGGTTCTGTAAGGAGAGAACTACAACTAGGAGACCAAACACCTCTGCTGGCCTCTGGAAGGGGACGTGGAGACCTCTGTAACAGAGGAGGTATTGGTTACCATGTCTGCAGGGAGAGACTGGCTTTCCACTGAGGCATCCGTTTCAGATAAAGCTTCTGATACACCTGCTCCCGAGGCCACAGATGTATCTGCTTCTACCTGCAAACACAGGGAAAAAGAGCTTACATACTCTGATATGATATCTGGCCACAGTTCCAAAAGACTACAAAAAGTTAAAAATCGTTTTAAGTGGCCACTTTACACTTTTTAAAGAACACAAATTAGATTTTTTTTCAGAGCTTGCAAGGCAGCTCCTGAATATATTACACATACACATTAATGTGATCAAATTAAGAACGGCCATTACTATAGAGGTCTAGTGTTACCTTTGAGTTTGTTGCTTCTGCTTTCTCCAAAATCTGTTCTGTAGAAGAAACCACGTCAGCAGAAACAGAGTCCTGCACACACACAAAAAAAACATTAATGTCTATCATATGATTGGTTACCCAAGACAGATTAAGTCTAGTATCAAACTGAAGAGTTTGCTACATAAATTTATAAAGCTCCATATGTTGTGCATTATACTGATTTATCCATGGATAAGAGTTCTCTACATTGTGCCTATGAAAACCTCTTATGCATGACAGAATCATGGGATTGTATATGCATGTAACTCATGGTTTAGCAAAGGCACATCAATTGTTACATTTTTAATAAAACAGATTTAAGCTAAACTCTATAAATATACTAATTACATTTTAGACCAAAATAAAAGTTAGATTTGCATAATGTTCAAAATTATTCATCACATGCCACATTTGCAAATGGAGATCACAGCACTTGTGATTCTCAAGTACAAGGAGTATCTGAAAAATAATAAATGCAGACTCAATGAAAGAATGGAGTCATACTGCCCCCTAGGGGATGAGGAATAACATCATCTAATCAAACTGAGAGGAGACAAATATAATACTGAGCATTGTGTAAACTGTGTTTGTATACTTTTGTGTGCATATACTGCATATGTCTACCTGTTCAAGTTCCAGAAGTTGTTTCTGTAGTAGTTCTGCTTTTTTGAACACTAGGAGTGTGTTTTCAGCTTTGTCAGGTAGACACAGACCATCCTTACAGTTCTGAATCTCAGCAACTGTCCTTTTCATCAGGTCAATCCTGTCTTCTGTTAACTACACATGAAACACCCACAGGAATCAGGTGCTAGTAACTACATAATTTTAGTCATTTCCATGCCTGGTTAAATGTTTAAATACAAGGCAAAATTTTCTTTCACCTTTAGACAGTCCCGACTGATGTCTTCTTTGGTGGTCAAAGTAGATTTGATTTTGGCCACATCTTTCTCCATGACCTTCACCTCTGACTCGATCGCATCCACTTCCTTAAAAACGCGCACACACATAAACAGATGAAATTCACAGATTCATGAAATTCTTAAAATAAAATAAAATAAAATTCCCTTTTATAGATAATACAGATGTGCATCCTCATTTGGAAAATTAGTCATAAACAAACTAATTAATTGATGTTAATTATTTAATTAATCGAATATATAATTATGTATATTTAAGTGTGTATGTGTATGTAAGAAGTTGTTGGTATATCCTCATTTATTTTATTAGATGTCAGTGTGCTCACTGCTGCTGCATGCTCCAGCTGAGAGAGAGGTCCCAGTAGGCTGTGCTGCATGTCTGCCACACGTCGATCAGCATTTGAGAGCTGCTCCTCTAATGGACTGACATCAAAAACACTTCCCATCTCTGTCAGCACACTGCCGAAACCCTGCAGAGCACGTCTCATCTGAGCAGAATCATCCAGAACCATCTAAAACACACACATACACATGTAGAGTATTATTTGACATGAAAATGATAAAGCACTTTAAGCCTAATACAAAGATCTGGGCCATGTGAGAGTGAATGAGAAAAAGAGAGAAAGTGTGTGTGTATCTGAAACAGTGAAAAGAAATTGTGTGGGAATGTTGGACATGACTCAGCAATTCAATCAGAACACTAACACAGTGCCCTCTCTTCTGTGTGTGTGTGTGTGTGTGTGTGGCAAAGAGGTAATGAGAGAGAAAAACAGAATCTACTGCAGTGTGTGTGTTTGAGAGAATAACTGTTTAAAAGTCTTTGAATCTTTAAGAGTATGTGTGTTTGAACTGATTGGATGGAACAGCCTATTCAGCGCAACAAACAGTCACTCTCTCCCTCACACAGTGTTCTAACTAGACAAAGCGCAAGCAAATAAAAGCTTGTCTTAACCAGCGACAGTCATGGTAAGTTTAAAACAGGATATTTTGTTGATTGGTTTCCATTTCTACAAATTACTTGTCTCTCAGAAGAGCCTGATTGAGACAACCAATACTGAACAATAAAACCTAACACTAAACAGCATTGTATGCCAGTAGCCACAGTATCTCTGATGCTCAGACATAAACACTGCCACATTAATTAATCTGTCAGTGTCTATGCAGTTTTATTAATTTGCAAAATGTCTTAAAATATTAGTGAAATATAATTTCAGTTGAGGAGCTAGTGAGGATGGGAAAACTCACATTCAACACTCGCACCATCAGCACCGGAGCTCCCCAGGGCTGCGTCCTCTCCCCACTTCTCTTCTCTCTCTACACAAATGACTGCACCTCTACTGACCCCTCTGTCAAGCTCAGACCTGAGGTGGGACATTCACATTGACTCAGCAGAGGTTGTACTTCCTTCGTCAGCTGACAAAGTTCAACCTGCCACAGGCACAGATGACACAGTTTTACTCAGCTATTATTGAGTCGGTTCTGTGCTCTTCTATAACTGTCTGGTTTGGGTCAGCCAGCAAATCAGATTTAAGAAGACTGCAACTGACTGTTAGGACAGCAGAAAGAATCATTGGTGTGCACCTGCCCAGTCTTCAGGACTTGTACAACTCCAGAGTGAAGAAACGGGCAGGTAATATCATCAAAGACCCCTCTCACCCCGGGCACAACCTGTTTGCACTTCTCCCTTCAGGCAGACGCTACAGATCTCTGCGCACTAGAACATCTAGACATAAAAACATTTTTTCCCCCAATGCCATCTCCAGCTTAAACAGCCAACACATGAATCATTACCCGTGTTCTGTAATTCATTTCCGTAATTCATTCTACATCTTTAATTATTGCCTTTTTCTCAAGTATTATGTAAATACATATGGATATCTCTTATTTATACAGTTCTATATAGAGTACAAATGCACAAATCTGTACATAAATCTACTGTTCCAGATTCATACACATTATTTTTTGTTAAGTCTTACTATTTAAATGTTTTTTTCTGTTCTCATGTCAGATGTGTATGTATGTTTGTATGCATGTATGTATGTACCAGGAGCACCTGGTAAAAAAAACGAAAAAACACAAATTCCTAGTGTGTTTGCGCACACCTGGCGAATAAAGCTAATTCTGATTCTGATTATTAACTATAACAAATCTTGCTTGTGCAAAGTTAAAATGCAATTCTTTAACTCAAGTAAAAAAAACAAAAAAACATCTAAAGTGGATAAAAACCAGCTTAACAAAGCACAATCACAAGACAAGTGACTAACCTGTAGTTCTTTCTTGCTGGGCTCGTGCTCCAGTACAGCGAGGAGAGAGACGGCAGATTCCAGCCATTCTCTGACTCTTTCCAGCTGCTCCTGCACTCGTTCCCTCTCTTCCACCTCTGTTCTTACTGCCCTCAGACCCTGAGAGCTACGTTCCTTTAGACTGCAGGACACACAAGTTTAAAAAAAGACATGTTGAACTCTCAGTCCAAGTCTATACTGCAAAATGGATGCTAAAAAGGTAGGAAGAAAAAAAACTGATATACGTCCCTGAAACCATATATCAGTATGTTCTCATTCAGCATAAAATAAAACTTTTATATGTGTAAATTAAATATAATCCAAATATTTAGCTGAGACTGTGCGCGGGTTAATGGTCTCAAGTATGTATGTGTTCATTTGGCCTCTCTGGGATGGGACGTTGGCATCCAATGCTGACCTACTTCAGTCTGTAAGCCCACTGATTTGGAATTAACATGTGGACCACTGGGACATGGAGTCCACAATAGGAAATATTAGGCAAAAGACAATCATGTTTCGAGAAAACCAAAATTTAAGATAACCTTAAAATAGGAAGAAGGAAAAGAAAACTGAAAAAAGCAATTAGCAATACGCTAAGTAGATGCCTGACCTATGGTAACGTTCTTGCCAGGCTTGAAGCTCTTGGCACAGCTCAATGGGCGGGGCCTGTTCCAGGTCCGGGGGAATGCCAAGCAACCTTGCAGCTCTTAATTCCAAAGCGGAGAGAGCTCTTTGTTCACAGTCCAGCCTGTCCTGGTACTGGGACCAGAAGAGCAGCAGTTCCTGCAGCTCATCACCAGTCAGATTCTCTCTGCTGCTATCTGGAAGTTCTGCATCCATTTGCTCCAACACAGTGGCTGCCTGCTCCACCTGCAGAATGACAGCAAAGGGAAACAAGCTCAGTTTTTCTTATCTGCACAACAGTCTTTCATAGTGTAATGTTTTATTTAGAGTAAGCATGCCGAAACGAGTTTCATTATTATTTCACATGCATGTTGATATACAGAAGGTAAAATACCCACTATCAGATTTGGTCATGGCACTTACACTCCTCGTGACACTGCTCCACTCTGCTTCCAATTGTTCTGAGCGTGTCTGCAGATCATTGGCACAGCGCTGCAATCTTGCCACCTGACCCCAGATTGCGCTCACGGCATCCTCCCTGTTGGCTCTGCACCCATACAGTGAACACCACTCTCTCAGATTCTCCAGTTTTCCAGGAAGCATGGCAACCTCTTCCACTAGAGCCTAAAAAGATGAGAAATACTTGAATGTACTAGCCTACCAGCAAAACCATATGTATCTCATTGCATCAGTTGGCAAAACAGAGATAAATGATAAAGATCTTTAGGTTATAAGGGGAACTAATGTTAACAAATGCTAGTCTTTCTACAGGAAAGGGTTTTATTTGACTTTACCTTGAGTTTCTGTTGCTGGTCTTTGCAGTCTTTGTGTGAAGTAATTTTTTTGGAAGCACACTGTGATAGCAATGTTTCTAAGTCTCTCACTTGCTGGCAAAGCTCCTCGTAGCATTTACGAGAATGTTTCTGCCACTCAACACACCTTGTTATGGACAAGAATTTGGTTAATTTCAACATGGGGTATTTGTAATTTGATGACAGAAAAAGTTCTTATACAGTATAATAAGCTTTCATACTATTGTATGTACCTCTTCAAAGATTCTACATGAATTTGAGCCTGGGCCTTGAGGGTTGAAAGCCTGACCAGGAGCTCGCCTAGAACCTGCGTGTGCAGAAATTCAATCTTCTGTGGCTTGAAGCAGGGATGCTGTGGGGTTTGAGCTTGAAGCTGTGAAACACGTGATTGGATCTCTGTGTCTAGGGTCAGTAAAGTGTGCTGTGTGTCTTTGAGTCTTTCTGAGCAGCTTCTAGCAGAGCAGACTGAGGGAAGGAGGACCAATGCAGCTCTTTGGAGGAACCGAATGGTATCAATCACTGCTTTGGTGTAATTATTCAACAGTTCTTTAGCTTTAGTTAGGCTCACCTGAAAAGACAGCAGAAATCTTCCTTGACTTTATCTGCTTAAATGTATATTTTCAACAAAGATTCTGCATATGATGTTTCTAAACATTTGCACCAACTATATTGCCAAGGAACAGATCAATGAAACTGTGTCAAAGATGAAACAGAGTAAACTCACCATTCGTTGATCACACTTTTCCAAAACCATATGCTTCAAGCAAGTAAGCTGTTTGGAGTCCTGTGGAGGGTGAGCTCCAATCTTTTTTTCAAGAAACTCAAGCACTCGCATTCTAGATTCTACATTCTTTCTGAGTACAAGGAACGTTCTTAGTTGTTTTTCAATCTCCGCCTCTTTTGGTTCAATACTACAAGGCTTTTCCAACTCCTCATTAGTGTCTTTGAGAAATTGCTTAAGTACTCTTTTTTCTGATGGATAATGAATTTGTTTTAGCAGATCCCATTCCAATATCTGAAGATTATTGCTCACTGCCAATTCTGAGGTTTTGAGACTTTCCAGGATTTGTTTTAATCTTGCTTGTTCAGTAGAGAGCTGAGACGGATATAGATCTGCTACGATTTCCTGCAGTTCATCCACTGTTTCCTCAAACAAGAGTTTTATTAAAGAGATTTGGATCAGTAGGGCCTGACAGGCTCTGTAGCGTTCCTCTTTGTTGATGCTCTCATCTTTGGTCCTTGGGATCTGAGCCTCCATTTCCTCCTTGACATCTTCAATGCACCGACTGAAGCTCAAGTACCTTTCATGAGCTTGTGATTTGAGATCCAAATCAATCATTTTGTGGTACAGTTCAGTAATAACACATAACAGCTCTCTTCTCTTGTCCTCTGAACAGAGACCGACTTGCTCAATCTGAGATTTGCGCTCCACAATTATCTGTTTGAAGGGTTCAATAATAGAGAGGATATCCTTGGTAACAGGAAACCTGTGTCTTTTTACATCAGCTAACATTTGTCTCAGGCTGTTCTCAAGAGATGATACCTTCCTCTGAGAGGATTCTTGGCTCTGTATGACATCCATAACTTTTTGGCAACATGCTTTCTCATAGAGAACAATTCTCTTGATGTTCTCTTGAAGGCTGGTGAGTTTCTCATAGAGTTGAGTATTTTCTGAGACACTTAGCTCTGATGCAATGTCTCTGCTTTTCATCAGAAGGGCTTCAGTGACAGCGGACTGCTTTTCTGCCTCTCCAAGAGTGTCCTGGATCTGCCTCAACCTGCGATCCAGGTCTGCCACACTCAAACTTTGATAATCCTCTCTTCTCAAAGCTTCCCTCTGCAGATGTCCAGCCACCCAGGAATCAATATCTGCTATCTGCTCTGACATCTTCTCCCGGGTCTGAAGACCTGACTCCATCTTGCGAACTGCCTCAGCCAGTTTTCCTGCTGTTGATTTGGACAAATTCTCTAGGACATTCAAGGATGAGGTCACCATCGAAACATCAGCCTCATCTAGGTCACAAATCAGCTCAGTGACTTCCTCAACCAAAGCCTTCAACTGGGTTTGCTTGGAGCTCATCTCAGACTGCGATTTCTTTAAATCTTTAATCTGTCGATGGACTTCTTCTGGAAGCAAAGACAGCTTTTTCTGTCGTCCTTTGACATCACATTCTGTCTGCTTGGCCCAAGCCAGAGCATCTGTTATCACCTTTACAATTTTACTTAATGTTGGGTTGCTGCTGCTAGGGGTTGCAGCTGCTAACGTTTCGCCCATTTGATCCTGCTGATCTTTTATATGCTGAAGATCCTGCTCTATGCTGGATGTCTCTGCCTTGAATTGGAATTCCTGGGCAAGTGCCTCAGAGGTCTGCTGAAGGTAGAGGTACAGCTGATGGGTGAAAGTGAGATTAGCATTTAAAGTCATAATTTCTTGAGCTTTCTTGCCATCCCATAAAACTGCGGTTTTTGATGCATCCAAGGTCTTCTGAATATTCTCGGTATGGTCTTTTAAGGCACTGACATCTTGAATAAGGCTGCCCCTTTCTTTAGCATAAGCATTGACCTTATAAAGAGCAATTTCTGCATCCTTCTCCAGCACCCTCCACTGGCTTTGCAAGTTGTTTTGCTGTATTTCAGCTGCCTGTCTCTGAGGCACACTGAGGTGGGAGGACAGTTTTGCATGAGTCTGAATTAACTCACCGAGAGCTGTCCTTTCCTGCTCCATGTTTCTCAAGAAAGAGCGTAGCCTTTCCTCCTCGGCAAAACTGCTCACGGCTGGAGAGCTAGAGATATAAAAGATGCATTTATGGGTCTTTATATTCTAATAAGTGGTTTAGTGCAACAATAAACTTACTCAGTGTTTAATGTGATTAGTACAGAAACAACAAGCTTAATAGTAAATACGTACGATCTCAGTGCAGCACTCTCAATTTTGAGTTTCTCCAGAATAGCTTTGACTTTCTGGGTCTGTCTGTCAAAATCTGCAACCATCTGTAGTTGAGCTTCCTTGGAGTGAACCGAGCTTGCTGCATCCCACAAAGCTGCACTCCACTGGGCACTCAGCTGTTGCATCCCCTCGGGGTCATGAACTGTGCCATTAGTGCCACTGCCAATGTCTCCATTAGCCTGGTCTTGCCTAGACAGCATAGATACCTGTCTCTGGGCACACCTTCTACATTCCTAAAATAATATAACAATACAAGTACTAAATAAGCTCACCTCCCAACATAACTCAGGATTCTAATACAAAACAAAAATCAGCAACACTACTTTTACATATTAAATATTGTCCCACCTCAGCCTCCTCTAGTTGTTTGGCCATGTCTGTGGAGTTCAGAGCAGCTGGGCAAGTTCGGAGGTCCAGTAAATGGAACACTAGCCTTTTTAACCGAGCTTCAAGATCAGTGCTGGAAGTGTCAAGAAGTTTCTTGGTACTTTCATGTGGTATACCCTAAAAAAAAAGCTTTTTGAAAGAACAGTTGACATAATGCACATTTAATTTTTGTTTATGTTTATTGTAAACTTAAGTCTTGACACTGTTTAAATCACAGTATTGAAAGATTATGTGTACTTCAATGCAGATGCATTTACATTGTGATTGTGCCTCAGATGCAATCAACTGAAACTCCGTTTGCAAAAGTGTGACCCAAATAACCCATATAATTAGCCCATAGGTCAGTGTATCATGAGCTCTCCATGAGAGAGGTCCTACCAGGTCATCATGAGGTTCATTGGCTCTCCATGGGGTGTTATTGTATTGTTTGTAGCACATTTGTTACCAGGTATAAATATCTGGTCTCACAGACATTACCTGGGGTTAAGATTCTTTGAAGGACAACATGGTAACATCACTGCTGAAGAACTGCTACACCACTGCCTTCAATACATTTTTCTCCCCACAAAAACTTTGGTCAAGCTTACTTATTTTATGTATTAGAGAAATCTAGTACATTGGCGAGCCACCCAAACGATTGTTCAGCCAAATACAGCAAAATCTAACAGTATTTAGAATTTAATGTTATAGTGGTTAACATTTTTAAATATTACCTCCATGAGCACACTTTTTGGTCCCTTTTCAGTCATTTTTTTATATCTGGTCTCACAGACATTACCTGGGGTTAAGATTCTTTGAAGGACAACATGGTAACATCACTGCTGAAGAACTGCTACACCACTGCCTTCAATACATTTTTCTCCCCACAAAAACTTTGGTCAAGCTTACTTATTTTATGTATTAGAGAAATCTAGTACATTGGCGAGCCACCCAAACGATTGTTCAGCCAAATACAGCAAAATCTAACAGTATTTAGAATTTAATGTTATAGTGGTTAACATTTTTAAATATTACCTCCATGAGCACACTTTTTGGTCCCTTTTCAGTCATTTTTTTTATCTCCATGAAGATATCCTTCATTGTGGGTCCCTCTGGCTCCCCCTCTTCCTCTGGTGGACTCTCAGTGTTTTCAGGCATGAGACCAACTTGGGGAGAAACATCCACATCTTGATCTTGTGGCTGCAACACATAAAAGATTAGCAGATTAAACTAATTGTTGAACTGAAGACTAGCAACTGCATTATCTCAAATACAGGATAAAATACTGTAGATACATAACTGAGATATTAAAGCAGTTAATGAAGTACATTGAATCAAACTCAATCAACAACAAAAATCAGAAAACCATTCCCAACATTTACAGTGCCATAAGGAAGAGGTGATGGAACAGAAAAAAATGTGTATGCCCTCTCTGTAAGCCTGACCATTTTTAAAGAATTAAAGAGTATTTATTCACTGATAGATGGCAGTAATGACTGCATGCATGGAGCTGAATACAAATAGATACATATAGGTGGGTTATTCAGGAGCTACAGATGTTAATTGAAACTTTGTTAGAAGATTGCTTTTTCCATCAGAGTTAAAACCTAATGCAATAGCTCTGCTTGCTAATTTAGACAATTGGACTGTTAAAAAAAGAGGGGATTCATTTCTACAAATCAAATATAGAGAGATCCTCAGTTGAGGACTTCCATTACAGTCCAGCATGCAGATAACATGCAGATTTGTTCCTTTTGGTGGAATCATGCACATTAAAGTTACCTGCATCTCACTGATGTTCTCTGTTTGATAGAGGGGATTCATTTCTACAAATCAAATATAGAGACATCCTCAGTTGAGGACTTCCATTACAGTCCAGCATGCAGATTTGTTCCTTTTGGTGGAATCATGCACATTAAAGTTACCTGCATCTCACTGATGTTCTCTGTTTGATTGATTACACTTATGGGTTCTGGGACCAAGGTATCGGAGTCCTGCCCCTCCTCTTGATGCTCCTGACCAACCAATGACTTTGTATCATACTCCTTTTTATCTTCCTGTTTAGTTATTGCTTCAAAATCAGCTTTCACTTCCAGTCTTACAAACACAGAAACATTTTCATTGTCTGAACTTTCTTTGTCGCTGGTTTTTGGAGTTGGTATGACCTGTGGCACTTCTGGCGCTAATGGAGCTCCGTCAGCTTCTATTTGATCTTTCTTTCGACTGGTTGGTGGAGTTGGTAGGGTTTCCTCAGGTTGACTTTCAGGAGTGGTTGAAACCATCTCAGTTTCCACTCGGCTGTCTTTTTGCCTCAGAGGTGGAGTTGGGTTATATATGCTCATATCTTCTTTTAGATTAGAAGCACCTGTGACGATTTCTTTTTCAACTTTGCTATCTTTCCTTCTTGTTGGTGGTGTGGGTTTCACAAAGGTCTCTTTCTCTTCTTGGTTTTTGCAAACTGCCACATCACTTTCTACCCGACTAATTTTGCGTCTGACAGGTGGAGCTGGTTTAACAGTGTGCTCTTCCACATGTTTATGTTCAACAGTTTGCTGATTATCACTTTTTCCTAATTCAGCACTGTAAAATAATGTGTCACTCTCTGGCTTATCCTCGCATCTTCCTGATGGTGGAGTTGGTTGAGGCGCCAGATCAACTGATAATCCTTTATCTTCACCTTTTTCTTTATGTCGTCTTGCTGGTGGTGTGGGTTGGGTCTCCAGATCGAGCGATAATCTACCATCTCTATCTTTACTTCTTGTTGGTGGTGTGGGTTTCACAAAGGTCTCTTTCTCTTCTTGGTTTTTGCAAACTGCCACATCCCTTTCTACCCGACTAATTTTGCATCTGACAGGTGGAGCTGGTTTAACAGTGTGCTCTTCCACATGTTTATGTTCAACAGTTTGCTGATTATCACTTTTTCCTAATTCAGCACTGTAAAATAATGTGTCACTCTCTGGCTTATCCTCGCATCTTCCTGATGGTGGAGTTGGTTGAGGCGCCAGATCAACTGATAATCCTTTATCTTCACCTTTTTCTTTATGTCGTCTTGCTGGTGGTGTGGGTTGGGTCTCCAGATCGAGCGATAATCTTCTATCTTCTTTTTCTTTATGTCGTCTTGCTGGTGGTGTGGGTTGGGTCTCCAGATCGAGCGATAATCTTCTATCTTCTTTTTCTTTATGTCGTCTTGCTGGTGGTGTGGGTTGGGTCTCCAGATCGAGCGATAATCTTCTATCTTCTTTTTCTTTATGTCGTCTTGCTGGTGGTGTGGGTTGGGTCTCCAGATCGAGCGATAATCTTCTATCTTCTTTTTCTTTACGTCGTCTTGCTGGTGGCGTGGGTTGGGTCTCCAGATTGAGCGATAATCTTCTATCTTCTTTTTCTTTACGTCGTCTTGCTGGTGGTGTGGGTTGGGTCTCCAGATCGAGCGATAATCTACTATCTTCTTTTTCTTTACATTGTCTTGCTGGTGGTGTGGGTTGGGTCTCCAGATCGAGCGATAATCTACCATCTTCTTTTTCTTTACGTCGTCTTGCTGGTGGTGTGGGTTGGGTCTCCAGATTGAGTGATAATTTACTATCTTCTTTTTCTTTACGTCGTCTTGCTGGTGGTGTGGGTTGGGTCTCCAGATCGAGCGATAACCTACCATCTTCTTTTTCTTTACGTCGTCTTGCTGGTGGTGTGGGTTGGGTCTCTAGATCAAGCGATAATCTACTATCTTCTTTTTCTTTACGTCGTCTTGCTGGTGGTGTGGGTTGGGACTCTAAATCAAGTGAAAACCTCTCACTTCCCATTTTCTCTCTACGTCTTCTGCTTGGTGGGGTGGGAAGAACTTCTCCCTCTATCTGTGATTCAATATTTAAAAATAACCTATCACCTTTACATCGTCTGGTGGGAGGTGTTGGTGTGACATCCACCTTGTCTAACTGGACCTCGGTTTCACCCTCATTTTGTCTTCTGACTGGTGGTGTTGGTTTAGGCTCAGCTTCTATGGATTCCCCTTTATTAACCAATGTCGTTTTTGTCACTTCCTCCTCAGGGATATGCATGGTGTCCCCAGATTTCTTCTCTGATGTTGTTGACATTCTTACCTTGTTTGATTGGACATCGGTTTCACCTTCATTTTGTTGCCTGACTGGTGGTGTCAGTATAGGTTCCCCTTCTAGGGATTGTGTTTTATCATCTGATAGAGTCATCTTTATCTCATCTTCTACAATGACACTGATAGCTTCTGCACCTTCAGGTTTCTTCTCTGACGTTGTTGAAATATTCACTTTGTTTGATTGGACAGCAATTTTCTTTTCGTTTCTTTGCCTGACTGGTGGTGTTGGTTTAGTTTCAGCTTCTATAGAATGTGCTTTTTCATCTGATGGGGTCTTGAGCTTCTATGGATTCCCCTTTATTAACCAATGTCGTTTTTGTCACTTCCTCCTCAGGGATATGCATGGTGTCCCCAGATTTCTTCTCTGATGTTGTTGACATTCTTACCTTGTTTGATTGAACATCGGTTTCACCTTCATTTTGTTGCCTGACTGGTGGTGTCAGTATAGGTTCCCCTTCTAGGGATTGTGTTTTATCATCTGATAGAGTCATCTTTATCTCGTCTTCTACAATGACACTGATAGCTTCTGCACCTTCAGGTTTCTTCTCTGACGTTGTTGAAATATTCACTTTGTTTGATTGGACAGCAATTTTCTTTTCGTTTCTTTGCCTGACTGGTGGTGTTGGTTTAGTTTCAGCTTCTATAGAATGTGCTTTTTCATCTGATGGGGTCTTGTTTGTCTCTTCTTCTACAATGACATCTGCAGTGGCTCCAACTTCATGTTTTTCCTCTGGTGTCAGTGAGACATTAATACTTTCAGATTGACACTCAGTGTCCCAGTCATTCCATTCCTTAATGACATACAATGCTTCTTCACATTCAGTTTTCTCCTCTGGTGATACATCCACCTTTTCTGACTGGACATCAGTTTTGTGGTCATTCCTTTGCTTGATTGAAGGTGTCAGTTCAGGTTCAGCCTCTATGGATTGTGCTTTATCATCTGATGATGTTGTATTTGTCTCCTCTTCTACAATGATATCCATGGCCTTTTTACCTTCAGCTTTCTCCTTTTGTGTTAAGACATTTATCTTGTTTGGCTGGGCGTCAGTTTTACTCTCATTTCTTTGCCTGACTGGTGGAGTTATTTTAGGTTCAGATTCCTTGAATTGTGCTTTTTCACCTGATGGGGTCTTGCCCATCTCTTCTTCTACAATAACATCTGTGGCCTTAATAACTTCAGGTTTCTCTTCTGGTGTTAGTGAGACATTACTTTTTTGGGGTTGTACCTCAGTGTCCCAGTCAATCAGGAGCTTGATTGGAGGTGCCAGTTTAGGTTCAATTTCTTTGAATTGTGCTTTACCACCTGTTTGGGTCTTTGTCTCTTCTCCCAAAATGACGCCAATGGCTTCTTCACCTTCAGGTTTTTCCTCTACTGTTATTGAGACATGCACTTTGTTTGTTTGGACCTCAGTTTCTACCTCATTTTGTTGCTTGACTGGAGGTTTAAGTTTAGGATCAGTTTCAATTAACTGTGTTTTATCATCTGATGGGGTCTTCTTTGTCTCTTCTTCTATATTGACGTGCATGACTTCTCCAACTTCGCTTGTTGGTAGGTTTTGGTTTGCTTCAACCGGTTTAGATTGTTCTGATGCTTCTAAAGGTCTGTTTGTGCTGGCTAGAACTCCTGTTAGTTTCATTTGCACCATGGCTGCTTGTAGGAACAGCAGATTCATATACTCTTGCTGCTGGTTCAGGTAGCATCTCTGTGGTTAACGGAACAGTTGTTTTGACTTCAGTCTGTTCAGTGTCAATCTTTAATATTGGTAGTGATTTTCTTGCAGCGTGAATTTCTGTTTCAGTTGAAGATTCTGAGATTACACATGGAGGGATCTTGCTGTCAAGGTATTCAGATGGCTGTACCTTAGCTTGTTCACTGTCATCTGTCATTTCAAAGCTCTCCATGATAAACGATGAAGAAGAAACAAATTCCGACTGTTCAGACTCCTTTGCTGATGGTGTCACAGCAGAAACCTACAAATTATATTTATCATATATACGTACATATTACTGCACATAATAGCCAGATACAACAAAAGTCTAGAAATATATCTGTATATGAATATGTAAATTTGTGAAATTGCACCTGCGAATCCACCTGAATGCTTTGAGTTTCCAGTGACAACCGCTGAACTTCCTGCTTCACCTTCTCCTCCAGATTCTGAAATGCAGACTCATCTGTTTAAACCACTACACATTTCATGTGAAGCATCATCCCACAGAATTGAGCCATACTCACCTTGAGCTCCTGTTTAAGGTCATTCATGTGAGTGTCTGCTTCGTTTAATGCTTTCGTTCCGTCTCTTTCAAGTTTGCCAGCCAAGTCAGGGCCCAGACATTCCCTCAACAGTTCTTTATGGGACAGCGCCACCTGCAGGCTTTTACACAGTCTCACACCTTCCTCAATTGCAGCCTAAGGAGTAAAAATGTTGCGTGTTTAAATGGTAACAGCAAACTTACATGTTCAAATGGACCAGTCTAGTGCAGGTGCAGTGTTTTGTTGTGTACTCACATACTGTATGCAAATTAAGACACAAACACACCTGCATGGATGTGGCTGAGCTGCAGGGAGGATTTGCATGTGTCAGGTTCCATGACTGTATGTTTTGTAAGGCCTGTCTCACACACTGCACAGTGCTGTCTGCACAGTCATTCTGCTTTTCTGACAGTTTCGACCGCAGACTGAGGAAAAAAACAATAATGATCATTCTCCAAAATGCACTTCTGATAAATAAATATTACGCTGTAATATAATACAACATTTTACTATAATGGGCAAACATGCTATCAATTGTACAATTAAATAAACAGGATTCAGATTTAAATAGATTCAAATTCATTATTACAGACATTTTTGCTTTGAACAGCTTGATATTTTATTTAATTTGTTAGGCAACATTTCTGTATGTACTGGCAATATTGTTGTGTAACTGTGTCCACGATAGAAAGGACATCACTAGGGGGCTCCTCTTCTGGTGGGACCATTCGGAGGGCCTGGCCAAGCTCACAAACGTTGCCCTCTAAAGACTCAAGGTCTCTCTCAAATGTCTATGAGAAATATAATTAAAAAGAAAAATAGTCAGGTTTGAATTTATTGACTTTCTCTAAAGTTTCAGAACAAACCAACTGAACATGGATTAATTAATATTCTCCCACAATACCTTGAAGCTATGCCAGTTCTCCTGTAGCTGGCTGACATTCTGGCTACCCACCAGAAATCCTAAAGAGTGGTCCTGAGCACGCAGCTCATTCAGAAGACTCTCTGCTTGCTCTCTGAGAATCTGTGCTCTGCCAGCAAGCCTGAGGTCAATATCACTCAGTCTGGCCTCACACACAGCTAACCGTTCCCTCATCTCTTTCTCAGAGGACTCACAGAGGTTATGAAGATGGCTGACCTCTACGGTCAGGGCATTACAACCTCCTGGAGTGCAAATATCCATCAGGGAATCTTTAACGGCAACCAGATCTTTCATTTCTCTCTTCTCCCTGTCTATGGTCTGAAGAAGAGCCTACAAAATTATAATAAAAAATATATAATTTTATTTATTAACAGATTTGCCAAAAAACTGAAAAATCTATTAAATCTTATATATATATATATATATATATATATATATATATACACACACACATCAAAGAATTCAAACAGACCTTAAGAGTGTTGATAGAGCTTTGTAACCCATGATGTTCAGTGGGCAGAGCACCGAAACCTTTGACTTGCTCACTCAGCCAATCCTGTGCTACAGTGTGCTAATCTATTAATTCTTATATATATATATATATATATATACACACACACATCAAAGAAAAGAACAGACCTTAAGAGTGTTGATAGAGCTTTGTAACCCATGATGTTCAGTGGGCAGAGCACCGAAACCTTTGACTTGCTCACTCAGCCAATCCTGTGCTACAGTGTGCTGCTCAACTAACTGAGCACAAACTCGCTCTCTCCGGATTTCCTCTTCGAGATTTACACAAAGCTCCTACTCAAGCACACCCAAAAAAAAGAATGAAGAGAAGAAGAATGTCATACATGTAAATCAAGTTTCTACTATCTATTAGTCACGATTAGTCAGAAATATTTAGCACAGCACACCTCTACAGCCTTACCGTAAGATCTTTGATTAACTCAGGTATGCACTCCTCTATGGTGGACCAGGATGGATCAATCCAGCTGGAATCACGGGTCAGCTGGCTCATCTCCCTCCCAAGTGCTCGGACAGCAGACAGCGATGGGGTCAGGGCTCTGGTACGATCTAGCAGACTCTTGGCTTGCTCCAATGTGTGCCTTCGATCCCCTAAACCAGGCCAGGGGAAGTGCCGTGGCAGTGCAGCAGTCTGCTGTTTCACCTGCTCCAGACGAGACTGAAGCTGGTCCTTCTGACACTGACAGGACACCAGACGTTCCCTTACACTTTTCAGCAGACTGCAGAATGAGGAGTAATATATGCTATGATACGAGTACATGGGCTTGGAATATATTTATAAATATGATTATTTGCAGTTAATTTCAATCATCTAACAGTGATTTGTGCAATTACATTTTACATACAGAATTGTCATATCAAACCTATGCAGCTCCTGTGCTTGCTGCAGTGTTATCTTCCACTCCTCCTCTACATTTTTCATCTTCTTAATGAGAGAATGTCTTGCATCTGCATCAAGATCTTCACGGCTAAAAAGACAATCTACTGTCCATTTCAGGGCTGCAATCTTAGAGTTGCCCTCAGAGTGCAGACTTAGAATTGCCTGAAAGACAGAGAGGTATGCTTGTTCTTGACCGTCACATTTTTGTTGATCATGTGCAGTGCAGTTGAACTTCTTTTAATAAGTGTTTTACTACAGACATTTAATTTCTTCTTCTGTTTTTCCATATTGAGCAACTTACTTGTGCTTTGCTTAGTCTCTCATCAGTCTGCTCCAGTGTTCCATGAGTGCTTTCCCCCAGTAAGTCCAGGCCAACTTTCTGGTTCTTCACCCAGGTCCAGGTGCTCTCCTCCTGGGTACAGACATTCTGAAGCTCCCTCGCAAGAGAATCCTGGAGCTCCGCCTGGTTCTTTAGTTCTTGAGCACTTGCCAGGACCTTCTTCCATTGTTCTTCAATGGATCTCAGGTTCAGCTGGATTTCCAGGTTTCTTTTCTCCTCCAGGCCTTCTCGAGAACACAAACCCTCTGCTTTCCTCCTCAGGTTGGCTAGCTTGTAACCCCCCTCTGGTTCTGAGTTCAGGATGGCCTAGAGTAAACAAACCATGCCAGCGAGTAAGCCAGACTGTTTTCTTTAAGTACATATTTGGTGAAGGTTGAATATCACTCTTTGTCTCTTACCTGAGCTCCATGCATTCTCTCTTGTAACTGAGTCTCTTGACCTAGCAATTCAATTTTCAGATGCTGCTGTTTGAGCCAAGATTGAGTGTTCTCCTCCTCTTCTTGAAGATCCTGAAGGTCCTTAGAAAGAGAATCCTCAAGTTCTGATTGGTTCTTCAGTTCCTGAGCCTGCATCAAAACTCCCATCCACTCTTGCTGTACATTTTGTAATGTATGTTGGATTGTCTGACATTTGTCCTCCTCTAGATCTTCACAGGAACATAGATTCTCTCCCTTTGTCTTTAGGTCAGAAAGTTTATAGTCCCCCTCAGATCTATGAGTTAGTAGTGCCTAAAAAAAACAACAACAACAACAAAAAACAAAAACAAGATATTCATATAGAACATAATTGTTTTTACCATGCTTTTATTTTTTCATGCAATAATGTAAGCCATCAAAGCTTTTTCCCAGGTAAGTAACAAAACCTGTCCCATCACTTCATGTACAAATCATATTTGTGTAGCCTTACATTTTGAATGCTTAAGATGTGTTGGCTACAATTTTTAGTCGTCTGATATAATCCAATGTATGCCCTGAGCAGTTGCTCCATTTTCAATATTACATTTTATCATAAATTAGGCTTACTGACTCACTGTCCCTTCCCAAGCCTCTCACGAACAAAAAACATTTAAGGGTTTAATTTTCCTCTCTATTACCTCAACTCCAATAAGCCTGTCTTGAATGGAAGATGTCACATGAAGGGAATCCAGGGTCCCTCTGAGATGTCTAATCCAGGATCGAGTGTCCTCTCCCTGATCACAGAAAGTTTGTAACTCTCTGTAGAGAGATTCCTCATGCTTGACCTGGTTCTTGAGCTCCTGTGCAAGTTGTAGCACTGTCCTCCACTCCTCTTCTACTGCTCTCTGGGTTTGGTCAATGTGGCTCCTCCTCTCATTCTCAAGCTTTTTATAAGAACATAAATGTTGTCCTTGTCTCTGTAAACTGGCCAATCTGGAATCGGCTTCATCACCAAGATCTATGACAGCCTAGAGGATGTACAGACATTACTCCCAACACAGTATGTGCACTGCTAGCAACCTTTACACAGTTTTACCTGGGTTAGAATCATGCAAGAGCAATGAAAAGATTTTAATAAAACAATGTTTTCCTCTGTCTTTACCTGTACTTTGTTAAGTTTTTCATGTGGCTGAAGCTCCTTCCCCAAAGAGTGCAGCATTTGCAGTTGTTCTCTCACCCAGGATTGGATGCTCTCTTCCTGGGCCTGTAGATCTTCTAGTTCCATACTGAGAGTGTCTTGGAGTTCTGCCTGATGTTTTAGTTGTTGAGCCATATTCAGAACTCTTTTCCACTCATCTTCAATGTTTCCAAGGGTGTGAATGAACTCCTGTCTTCTGGTCTCCTCCAAAATCTCATAAACACATAAAGCATCACACTCTTCTTTTAAAGCCACAAGTTTAGCCTCACCCTCAGGACTAAGATTAAGAACAGCCTTAAAACAAAGGGGAAAAAAACAATTTTATTCTAAATACACTGAGGATATTCATCATTCCTTTCAGTGTAAGATGTTTGACCAGTTGTTCCCTCAAAATACAGCAAAAAAAATCCAAACAATGAGGGTTAGGGGGCCCACCTGAGTATTTATGTGTTTTTCCTGCATTGGTGTGTCTGTCCCCAAGTACTCAAGTCCTTGCTTTACATTTCTGATCCAGGCTCTGATCTGTTCTGCATTGGTTTGGAATGTTTCAATTTGATCATCAAGGATCTTGTGGACTTGGACTTGTTTCTCCAAAAGAATCCCCAGGCTGTGGTATCGGTCTATCAGGGTCTCGGGGGCTCTAAGGAGAGGATCTCCCCTCAGGCCACGCATCTTTACAGCAGATAACAGGTCATTGAATGCCTCCACACGACCACTGTGGATTAAGGGTGAAAGTAAGAGTAATGGAGGTTTTATATAAAATAAAAGACTGCACAATTAATCTAAATAAAATTGAAGTTATGATATGGCTTAGTTCGATTATCAAACTGCAAAAGGCTGCAATTTAGTCAATGATGAAATCCGGCACTGTGTTCAGTTGCATGCAAGCAGCTCATGATGCAGTGCTTTCAGCATCTTGGAGTGGTTGGTTTTTCAGAAGAAGAAAAAAAACGCTACTCAACATGACCTCCATCTCTGTGTGTGCTGCAAGTTTGGCTCACTTATAGTGTGCTGCAAGTTTGGCTCACTTATAGTGTGCATTTGGGAATGCAAAATCCGTCAGGATCACTTGATTTTCGTATTCAGTCAATTTCAAACATTTTGTGGACAGAATTTTAGCATTTTACCAGATTTGTACCAAGACTTAATTTTTGACAAACCATAAACCTGTGGTCAACTAAAAACAGAAACTTAAAGTTCTCCCACTGTGGATTAAGGGTGAAAGTAAGAGTAATGGAGGTTTTATATAAAATAAAAGACTGCACAATTAATCTAAATAAAATTGAAGTTATGATATGGCTTAGTTCGATTATCAAACTGCAAAAGGCTGCAATTTAGTCAATGATGAAGTCCGGCACTGTGTTCAGTTGCATGCAAGCAGCTCATGATGCAGTGCTTTCAGCATCTTGGAGTGGTTGGTTTTCCAGAAGAAGAAAAAAAACGCTACTCAACATGACCTCCATCTCTGTGTGTGCTGCAAGTTTGGCTCACTTATAGTGTGCTGCAAGTTTGGCTCACTTATAGTGTGCATTTGGGAATGCAAAATCCGTCAGGATCACTTGATTTTCGTATTCAGTCAATTTCAAACATTTTGTGGACAGAATTTTAGCATTTTACCAGATTTGTACCAAGACTTAATTTTTGACAAACCATAAACCTGTGGTCAACTAAAAACAGAAACTTAAAGTTCTCCTTGCAGTTTTCCACCAAATTAAAAACTCGATTTTAAAATCTGACATAAATATTAGTATGATACCGTAAACTGTAAAATAAAATTATTGTAATTAAATATTTATTATTATTGTATAATGTAATTGTAGCTTATCTATTTCTCTTTATTTTTCTAATTATAATAAAAATATATATTTTTATTAATATTATTATTACCACAAATTATAAAATGAAATATTTTATTTAACTTATTGTCACATGACCACTAACTAACATCAGAGAACCATGAACATGCAAATGTGTTGTTATATTATTTCATTATAGTTTAATCTGGACTAAGTTTATAACTAAAGTTATAAACAAAAATAAAAAATTAACATTTTGAATAGTGAGTGGTACCTTTCTTTAAGAAAATCCTCTTGGATTTGCCTTAGTTTTTCTCTCTGTTCTGGCACTTGCGCTCTCTGCTGCAGCCAGTCCTTCAAATGGTTATGTTCCTCTTGCAAACTAAAGACATAAAGACATTAATGAATTAAAACAACAGTAACAACCAATAGCAATGATGAGAACTTCTTTCATGTACCTGTTGAGGTTGTGGAGGATGTCATCTAGCTGTTTATGGCGTCCCTGGCAGTGAGCCCTGAGTGTGGCCAGTTCTCCTTCCTGTTCCTGATGCCATGTAGAGAGCAAAGCTTGAGCCTCAATAGGGAGCTTTGCCTGTCCACCTCGCTCAAACCTCTCCTTCAACTGAGCCAGACGCTGTTCTCCTTCTTTAGAGGCCAGGAAACGCTGAAGAAAACACAAACTGTTCAGTACTGTTGAACTAAATTTGAACCCTTTTGACTAAGGCTGCTATCACCTGGTGACTCTTGCCATTAGATTGCTGTCCCTGCAATCAGTGTATTGGACAGCACATCTCTTTGACTGAAACATATTTCTAAAATGTCCTAGCTACAATGGAAATCATAATCATAGTGTTGGGACCTCACTGTTACTCACTGTCAGTCTCTGCATAGATGTTTCTACATCCTGCTTTCTCTCAGGGTTCTCAAAGCACTCATTCACAGTGAACTGCTCATCCTGCAACCATTCTTCAAATGACTGAAACTCTTCTGCAGAGAACCAATAGGACAAATGGACAAAATTCAAATCACTTTTTCCACTTTTACATTGTTTAATTGTAGCAATGGAGCAATGTAGAATGCGGTTTCTCAAACCTTTAATAGTCTTAAGGAAGCTTTTCTCCCCTTGTTCCTTCTTCTGACGAATCAGCTCCCGTGTTTCCGCAATGCTGTCTTTGAGGTGCTTACTACGATTGGTCAGCTCCTCCAAGGCCTGTGATCCAGTTATGCTGGACATGAGATTGATTTCCTTCAGCAAAGATTCAGCCTGCCCCTCCTGGTCCAAAAGCTGCTCACACAAGTCCTACAAACAGAAAATAAAATCGGTTATATACCAAAACAGTGTGTTTAGGCATGTCTGCTAATCATACCTGTAAATGTGCATCCAGTTCTGCGCGATCCTCTGAACTGGTCATATCTACTGAGGAGTGTATATTCTTCACAGATGATTGATAGGTGTCAATCTTTTCTATCAGATGAGCTTTAACTGTAAGGAGCTCCTGGAACACTTCAGTGCAATCGGAGAAGAGTTCCTTCACCTGCTCCATTTTTTTCCTCAGGTTTGTTTCCATTACCTAAGGAAGACAATGTGTGTGTGCACATTTAAAAGTAGGAATAATAAGGAATCAGGAAAGTCTAAAAATTTAATAAACAGTAAAAGATGCACGTTCACCTGTAATTCAAGAGGAGATTCTTTGCTCTGCAGCAGTTCCTGGATCTCTAGTAACTTCCTATGGAAGTGTTCAAGGTTGTCCTCCTGAGACTGAATCTCATTCTAGTATACACACAGAAGACCCCATGGAATCAAAATGACATTTTGTGACTTTTAGTCCATGCCTGTGAATATTTTGAATCCTTTCAAGACAGATGAAGTATTTTTTTGAAGACACACCTTCATGCTGGCAACCTCCGTCTCACTGCTGAAAGGGTGAGACTCTGAAAAGATAATGAGTTTAGTAGAGGTCCAGCTGTCCACCTCTCCACCCAGAACCAGCTGTTTCTCCCACAACTCCAGACCCACACGCAGGTTATCCATGTAACTATCTGTCTTCTCTGACACCTGCCAGAGAGACACACAGATTTACCAAGAATCTAAAATGACTGAACAAAATGTGATGCATGTGAATACTGTAGATGTTTTTCATATCCTCACATCCAGCCATGAGTCCACCAAAGCATCTGCCTCCATCTCAAATGGAGTTATCGAGCAATCAGGAATTTTCTTCAGCTGGGACTGCAACTGTCTGCACACAGATCTGAACTCCTCCATCTTGGGTCCAAGGCTTTTAAGATCCTCCTTTATGCCAACGACCTACAATATACAGACAGAAACATTACTAGAAATAGAAAAATTGAAATAGAAACAGTATGAGATAAAATTAAATAAAATGACTGTGGGGGTGGTAGTCTGATGGTTAAAGATCTAAGCTACTCTAACTAAGTAGACATAACCAGACTTTTTTAATCCTGCCTTTGAACATGAGCACTTATTACTACTATTGTTACTTAATTGTAGACTACACATTGATAATAAATTACCTAAAGTTTTATTCATATCTCTACAAATAAATGTACTGCAGGCCATGGAGGATCTGAACAAATAATCAAATTAATTAGAAAATTTAAATTTAAAATTAATTTAACATTGGCACTGATTTGTCAGAACAAATTGGAAAGAGAAGCCTCTTTGAGATTAATAAATGTGAAGCCCTTTCTGTACATGCAGATTAAGCAAATTGTGATTAATGGAAAGAGAAGCCTCTTTGAGATTAATAAAAGTGAAGCCCTTTCTGTACATGCAGATTAAGCAAATTGTGATTAATGCTGATACAAAATTAAAGGGATAGTTCACCCAAAAATGAAAAATTCTGTCATTAATTACTCACCCTCATGTTGTTCCAACCTTCGTTCATCTTCGGAACACAAATTAAGATATTTTTGATGAGATCCGAGAGCTTTCTGACCCTGTATAGACAGCAAGGGTACTACCACATTCAAGGCCCAGAAAGGTAGTAAGGACATTGATAAAATAGTTCATGTGACATCAGTGGTTCAACCGTAATTTTATGAAGCTATGAGAATACTTTTTGTTTGCAAATAAACCAAAATAATGACTTTATTCAACAGTTTCTTCGCTTCCCTGTCAGTCGATTGACAGGTAATAGAAGAAATTGTTGAATAAAGTTGTTATTTTTGTTTTCTTTGTGCACAGTAGTGTTCTCGTAGCTTCATAAAACGTGGTAGTTGTGCTGCTGTCTATGCAGGGTCAAAAAGCTCTCGGATTTCATCAAAAATATCTTAATTTGTGTTTTGAAGATGAACAAAGGTCTTACGGCTTTGGAACTATATGATGGCGAGTAATTAATGACAGAATTTTCATTTTTGGGTGAACTATCCCTTTAAATTACAGGATGAACTTAAAATAAGACTGCTTCGTACTAAGCTCTACTGTACATCTCTGTCTGAATTGTAATATCTGACCCCTAGTGGTGCTTATCCAGTATGGAATTACTTTTCTGTGAAAGAAACCAGGCAATTATAACATTAGCTTGCATTGTGATTAGTCTGAGGCTGACATACTTTTGCAAGGAGTCTTTGTAGGTTGTCTTTGCCCATGTATGAAGCTTGCTCATTGATGGTTTGCTCCGCCCTCTGGAGAGTATTGCCCAGGTAACTGCAACAGCTCTGAAATTTCTTCAGCAGTTCCGTAAGAACAGTGCACTGCTCTTGTCTGTCAAACACACACACACACACACACACACACACAGGGTTTCTGTCAATTACACCTGTAATTAAAGGGATAGTTCACCCAAAAATTCACCCAAAAAACCTGAATGAATTTCTTTTTTCTGAATGTGGGTAACCAAACAGTTTCTGATCCCTATCGACTTCCATAGATTTTTTTTTCCCATGCTAAGGAAGTCAATGGAGACCAGCAACTGTTTGGTTACCCACATTCTTCAAAATATCTACTTTTGTTTTCAGCAGAAGAAATAAATTAATATAGGTTTGGAACAACTTGATGGTGAGTAAATGATGACAGATTTTTCATTTTTTTGGGTGAACTTACCCTTTAAGAAAGAAAAATGGGTGAATTGCATTATTTAGTTTAGAGTAAATCTCAACTTGGGTATAGAAACCACCTGTCAGATACAGCTCTTTCAGTCTCTTCCCAAAGAAATTCAAGTTCCTCATTTGCTGGATCAGGGTGCTCTTTCTGTTGAGAGACTTCAGACAGAGCCTTCTTGATGCTTTGGTATTCGGGGCGAAGAGAGTTCAGTTGTGATTCGAGATCGGACAGAGCTCGCATCCTAAACATAGTTGTATACACAGTGTCAGAAGAATGAAGTAGAACACAGAGTTACTGTAAGTCAACTTTTGTTGTATAGAAAAAACAAACTTGGACATTCTTTGAATGAATTGCATCATTTGCTTATTAGTTCAAATTAATCTCAATTAATTCCAAAATCAATATTTACTGAGCCCAAATAAAGACAATTCCAAGACCACAGCATCTGCATCATGAGGTCTAGGGAAGAAAGATCCATACCGGTGTTGCACAGCTGGCATGGTGGGATCTTTTAGACCCTGTTTTTCTGCTGCCACCTGCACCTTCCTCAACTCAGCCTGCATAGTCTTCCCCCTCAGACCGTGGCTCTGGTTCTGCTGTTCCTTCTGGAGCTCATTCTGTCGAATCATCAGTCGATCATCTGCCTCTTCCACCCTGTGAACCAGTACCCCCACCATGTCCAAACAGGAAACAGGTCTCCCATCCTGTGTCACTTCAAGCTGTGCTCCACCTAAAAGCTGGTCCAGCTGTGGAGCCTTATCCTTAAGGCTGCTGACTCCCTTTCTGATTAGTGCCAGCTTGGACCTGCTGTCCTGCAGGACCACTGCATCATTGCTGGGGGCACTTTGCACAGAAGAGACATCAAGCTCCACAGTGCGAAGGGACATGAGGAAGCGGTCGAGAGCACGGGCAGCAGCGTCACTCTTGCGCACTTGTTGCCTGAGCCGGTCCAGGCTGGATCTGTGGTTCAGAACCACCTGGGTCAGAGGTGATCGGTCCCGCAGGTCTAGATGACTGGGCTCAGAGTCGAATCGAGACAGACGGTCCATCTCTGTCTGGATACTTTCATCTAAGTCCTGAAAATAAGAGGGAGAGGTAGATATTTAGATAAAAATGGGATGGAGGCATATAACTTAGTTTACATGCAGTGAAATTACTACTAAATACTTTACATGAAACATTCTTGTCTCTCAGATCATATTATATTATATTATATTTAAATAGTAACTGCACAAAGCACTGATAGATGATTCAAATTAATTGCAAATAATAAAATACAAATTAGTAAATATTATTATGAATAATACTAAAATATTAAAAACAATACCTATATTATTTATATTATATATTTTATTATTTGTTGCATGGGAAAGATAAAACTAATGACATTAACAAATAAAATGGCATTTAAGTTCTTGTAAATTTCTCTTTTAATTTGCTCAGTGTACATAAAAATAGAATAAGTGAATATAATTATGAATAATGTAAAAATATTAAAAACAATAGCTCTATAGTCTCTCACCTTCACATCTCTCAAAATGGCAGGGTTAGCTAGTATATATCCCTTAATGTCTTTGGGCTCTTTGATGAAACTGTCCAGCCTTTCAGAAATCTCAGAGATCTTCAGCTTAATAGAGTCCATGAGCTCAAGTGCTGCTCCCAGTGAATCCACCCTGACAGAATTCAGACATATTTAACAAACACAAGACACACACACACACACACTCAAGTTCTGGCTACAGGGTATTTTCTCAGGAACTCTTTAATTTGAGCAGATCATGATTCTTTGGGTTGTACAGAGTGAAAGTGAACACAAGAAGCTGTAATATGATTTTATCTGAATATTAATTTCAGCTCACTAATTTTAAATTAAACATTTAACATTTAAATTAACATTAAACACACATTAAAGCTTGTACTGCTCTGAAAAATCAGTGTAATGTCATGTCTGAACACGCATATGACAGGGATGTTTTCAGAATGCACACACATACCTGCCCTGTAACTGTGACCTCTGCTCTCTCCACCGGACAGTGAGCTCCATGCGGTCTTGCTCAACAGCTCGTTCATTGTACTGAACACATTGCATACACAGCGCTTCATACTCCTTCCACAGAGACTCAGTCTCATCCCACAGAGACTTAAACAAAAAAAAAGAGGGTTAAAATGGAATAATTTCCGTGGCAGTTATTTTAGTTTCTATGGCCTGACTTTTATAGTAATTGTCATTTGAAAATTCATAATAATATCAAATGGCCAACTTTTAAACAAAACACTGTGCATTACCTTTAATTCTCTCAGTCGTTTCTGCAGGTCTGTGGGAGTGACTGATTCTGAGGTACGATCTCCAAGCATGCATTGCTCATTTCTGTTTAACTGAGCCTGTAATGCAAATCTGGAGCTGCGGTACCTAAGCAGTTCAAGAAAAAGGCATAAACCATAAGATTCTGAAACAATATCACATGCAATCATTTACAGAAACACATAGATATTCTCTTTTTATATCCATACCTGTCGTCTTCTGTACTCGTTTGTTTCACTATCTCTCTCTTCTCCACAGATTTCGTTTGCTGGGGGCTAACAGGTGTAACAGCCTAAAACAAAATGTACCAAAAGTTTTAGATAAAATTATATAAGTTTAAAACATAAGTTCTATAAAATAATCATATAGTTGTACCTCTGAAACAATAACCTGTTTGGGCTTCTCAGGTGGTGGTGGGACTGTTGGTGCTTTCTGAGTGAGTGGCTCTTTTGTTTGCTCTGTTTGTAAACTATTAGGTATTGAAAAATTTATACATTTATGCTAAAATTGTTTCATCAGACTAAAATAACCGATATGTGAGAGGCTTTTTCTGTTACCCAGTGTTTGGTGGAGATGTATCTCTGTCTCCACTGAACTGCCGCTGGATGGCAGCAAGCTGTCTTTCACATTCTCCGAGTTGGGCTTGTGCGAGCCTGTGTGCGTCCTCAGGGCTCAAAGTATCACACAACTCCTTCAGAGCTTCTAGCTGCTGTCCTGCCTCTGCCAGACTGTCCTCCTCAGACAAACAAGCCTGCAGGAAGAGAGAGAGGGGAATTTTTTTTTACCTACTTATATGTATATTTTTTGTTATTTTTACTCATATCTTATCATTTATCATTTTATTTACTTACACTATTTAATGCTACTTTAATTTATTTACTTTCCACTGTTGTTTTATTTTGCAGTATTTTTAAGCTAAGTTTAAGGTTGTGCCATGTGCCAAGCAAGTGAGTAGTGATGTGGTTAAGAGGAAAGACACGAATTAGAAGGGATTAATTGACACCAAAAGCAAACGTTTAATTTATAAAACAAAGGAGGAAATAAAACGTAGCTAAGAGATTTTCATCCCCACACCCATTTGTCCATATGACTGTTCCATGCTCCGTGGTCAGGGTAGCTGTAACTTTACCTCTTCTTTTGATTCTGATATTGATTCAGGCCTAAGGTTGAGTTTTTCCCTCTTAAAGTTTATCTCACATGTCTCCACCACACGGTTAAAATGCAGGCGGGTTAGCTCAAATCGGAGTTGCTTCAAAAATTCTGATATTTGCACTCGAACAGCCTAAAAATATTAATCAAATAAAAAAAACACAACAGCAAGCAGACAACCTCTTAATGTTTGTAACTTCACATACAATCAGTTTAATACAGTGTAGAGCATTTCAGTTAGTATCTAAATAAAAAATGGTTAATAATATTAAAGTCACACTGCAGATATAGACAAACAAGCACTAATATTACTATACAGATACCTTCCACTGTGTTCTAACGGATTGTGTGAAAAACTCCATGTCTCTTATTTCAGATGGGGTGCAGAAAGCTTCCATCCCTTCTGCAGCTCTCAAGAACTCTTCAAGAAGTTCAGGGTCCAGAGTCCGAAGCGTCTCCTAAAAAAAAAAAAAACCCAACACAGATACTTGGGGAAATTAACCACCATCTCTTATAAAAGATACAGGCACAACAATATAGTTTAATCATATTAGGCTTTTTTTAGCTCTTGCAAACACTTGAGGAAAACAAGCAAACTAACTCATCCCAACACAGATACTTGGGGAAATTAACCACCATCTCTTATAAAAGATACAGGCACAACAATATAGTTTAATCATATTAGGCTTTTTTTTAGCTCTTGCAAACACTTGAGGAAAACAAGCAAACTAACTCATGACTAAAATGGACAAACCTCCTTAACTGATGCCTGTTCGTTCGTCATTCGCTTGTCCTTGAATACACTGATTGCTTCTATAATATGCTCTTGAAGACAGTGCTTGGCTTCCTCAAATCTATTTCTAACCAGGGCCTGTGCCTTTATATAAGCCTCAGTGTAGGCTTGAGGGGGTGCCTGGGCAAGAGCTGACTGCTTAACCCGAGGAGCTGACTGCTGTTGGGGCATCAGATCTTGGGACTGAAGCTCTGCCTGGGGAGCTTGGCTTTGGATAAGGGTTTCAGATGGGGCCTCTGGCCTGGATGAACTCCACTTTTGCTGACTTTGCTGAGGCTGTTGTGGAATCTGAGGTCTTATAGGAGCTTGAGCAGGTGGTTGATTCCATGGAGCTACTGGCGGGGGACCACCATGGAACGTAGTCTGGGAAGAGACTTGAAACTGATGTTCTGGCCGGACTGGACCCCACTGCCATTGAGGGCTTGGCTGCCTTGGTGGGGCTTGATATTGGGACTGAGAATGTGGTCCTATGGTCCCTTGGGTTTCAGACCCGGGGTATACTGGACTGACAGGCCTCCAGTGCTGTGAGGAAACCATATGCTGGGCTGGACCTTGGGGTCTCATCTGTGATTGACACCAAGGTGATTCAGGTCTAGCAGAGGGCCACTGTTGAGGCTGTGATTGCGGTTGGTTTTTAGGGTAAACTGCCATTTGAGACTGAGGGTGGACTACCTGACCTGGAACTTGGACAGTGGGGTAGGTCTGGGCCACTATGCCTGGTCTTATTGGTGACCACTGCTGAGGTTGAGCTGGAGGGATACTTTGAGGTTGGGGATGAGTTTGGAAATGGGCCAGTGACTGCATCTGGGCAGCAACAGAAATTGGTCCTTGGACTTTGGGGTATGTTTGGGTGACGTCTCCTGGTTGATACCACTGGGGTTGCCCCTGAGGTTGAATCATAAGTGGTGCACTTCCCTGTGCTTTGACCTGAGTTTGGGTTTGAGATTGAACAGGCATCTGGGGTCGAGGCATAGAGATGATTCTGGGTTTTATGGGGGATGCACCTTTAGGTTGAGGGGAAATTACAGTCGGATTGTACATTGTGGGTTGCTGGGACTGAGCCTGCACTACACCATGTGGTGACTGTTGTCTCTGCAATATTATTTGTGGTTGAATGGGTGATGCTTGGTACTGTTGGGCTGGTCCGGAAGTGCCTTGAGGCATTGTTTGGGCCACTGAAAATCTTTGTGGTTGTGGCACTGCAGGATGAGTTTTAGCAATAGTCTGTTGTGGCTGCCATTGGGCCATAACCTGTGGTTGCATGGGTGTCATGGATTGAGATTGAGCCTGTTTCTGGATCATCACTTGAGGTTGCTTTTGTTGCTTAATGGGTGCAGTAGCTTGTAGTTGTTGTGTAGTTGTTTGAGCTTGAGTTGATAAAGAGGGCTGAGGTTGGGTTAATACTTGTTTATGAATCGGAACAGTCACTGTCTGTAGTGTTTGTTTTTGAGTCGTTGATTGTGCTGGAACTGCTGGCAAAGTTTGAGGTAGTTTTCGTGTTACTACAAGAGGTTTCTCTTGTGCAATAGGCTGAGCTGGCTTCAGGTCTTTCTCATCACTCTCAACAATGCTTTTTGAGCTAGGTGAGCTAACAGTCACTATCTTCTGTGGTGGTGTTTGAGAACTTAATTGGCATTTGTCCTCAGGCTCTGACTGAGATTGCGGCACCAACTGTGGTGCTGGTTTTTGGGTAACATTTTCCAATTGACTCTTCTGCTGAAGCCAAGGTCTGTTCTGCAGATGTGCCTGGGACTTCTTAACTTTCCTCTGCTGCTTTGGAGCTTGCTGTGTTTGTGTTTCTAGTTGGCCCTGAGGCTCTGACTGGATTGGTACTTGTGGTTGAACCTTCTGCTGTTTTGCAAGCTGAGTTTTCTCTTGTTGCTGTATGTGCACATATGGCTGTGTTGCTAATTGTTGTTCATTATGTACTTGTGATTCTGCTTGTTGTAGGTTCTGTGAGGGTTGGCTAGCTACTGGACCTTGCACCTGCCCCTGGTTTTCTGTCTGTTGTTGTGTCACAGGTTGTGGTAAAGATATCTGGCTTTCTACATGATGCTCTATGTCGATTTTTGTTTGAGCATGGACTTTCTGTGACTTAACTTTAATGGACTGAGAGTCTTTCACTTGCATACAGGGGTGCATTTGTGGTTCTGGACTACTTTTCTCCACTTCATAGTCTTGTACAACAATCATAGGCACAGTCTGACTACAAGGCTGGGTCTTCAGGTCTACAACTTGAGAAGATACCTCTGAGGGTATTTGAGAATATTTTGGGACTTTGGCCCTGACTGCAGGCTGAGGTTCTGTTTGGCCAGAGGCTCCTGATGGAGAGATAGGCTGGAAGGAGGGTTTTTGGGTTTGGGACTCTTCCTCTATCTCATGATACTGTACAAAGATCTTGGAAGGGGGCTGGTCTCTAACAGGGCTTCTGTCTCTGCAAGCCCCTAAAGAGCTGAGCATCCCTATGGCTTCCTGTTGAGATTTAGCAAAATGTCAAAATCATAATTCATTTGCGTGCAATTCTGAAACAAGGTTACTCATTCCTAGGAATTAAAGGAAAATAACAGAAAACATAATTTATGGCATAACTGATAATTATTGAAAGAGCTGATCCAATGCTATAGATAAACTTTTTTTTTAAAGGTGTTGTTAATCTAAAAGCAGTCGACAGACCTGTGACTTTTCAACAGCAGTGCGGACTCTGTCCTGCGTGGTGGATACGATGAGATACTGCAGTGGTGAAGTCTTTTGACTAGTCATGACCATCACCTGTAGATCCTGCTCCTCCATAACCACCTGACCCTCTAACTGTAGACCCCTTGAAATCAACAGCTACAGGGCAAGAGAGAAGAGCCCTTTATTCCAAATCAGCTAAGTAAAGTGATGTATGAATATTTTGTGTTGCTTGTAGACACTCACCCGTGCTCTGGGGTCTTGCCCTCTTCTCTGCCTGTGTGTTTCCTCCTTCAGGAGCTGATACAACTCACTGGCTTCCATCTCCCAGTGTAACAGTTCAGCAAGACGCCCATCCAACCCACTCACACTCACGCGCAGCTCATCACACACCTGCTCTGCCTCACACAGTGTCTGCAAGACCTAGAAATACACACAAAAAAACAGAAATGCATACAGACATCAGTAAAGATTATTAGTGTTAGATTAACATTTTAAAAACGTGATATTCTGCTAATATGATACTATACAATTTGATCGCATACACAAAGGCAAGAAAAGTAACACAATGCAAATGAAGACCTAAAGGGCCAACCAAAGCAATGCGTTTGCTTACTTCAGGTATAGCTTGCTGAAGTTTGCTCAGGGTTTCTGGAGAGCAGTCTAGAGATGGCGAGAGGGCTTCTAGATCCACATCCTTTATTTTCGTCATCATAAGCTGGAAGAAATAACCATTTTAAGTTAAATCCTACTTGATCTATTCTTAAATTTAGAAAACAAAAAGACAAAGCAACAAAACCACAAATGCATACTAATAAAAAAGCAGGGAATATGAAGTATATATTGTGTGTTTTTATGTATGTGTGACATACACACATTCATAAAAACATGTATGCATACCTGTAGTCTCTTTGTGTAAGTACGTAGTGATCCAGAAACCACCTCCACAGGTTCTTTCAGTAACTGAGTGGCCTCCCTTATCAGAGACTGAACTGTCTGAGCACTAGATGGGTCAGCACTGGGCTCCTCAACTAAAGACTGAAAATATACAACTTGCTTCAAAATACTACAAAAGGCAATCTATTTTATATCTCTGTCCAATGCAATCAGACAAAACAATGTATTGTTCCTATTCAAGATAAGCACACGTTTTTTAATACTTTGTTTTATGATTATGGTTGCACATGGAGTATCTAAGTTTGAACATGATGGGTAACTTACAAATTGGGCTGTTTTGGCAAAGTCAGCCCAGAGTAGATTTATCTTGCAGAGTTCATCTGAAATAGCGCGACTAGACTGTGGGTCTGTGACCTCTGTCAAGTAGTTGGCCACCTCATTCAGGTGAGCTTGGCGAGAACTCCACTCTGACATTACTGATAATGCCACCTTGGAAACCAATGAGAGGGCATGTTTACATTAAAAAACAAAACAAAACAAAAAACACGAACAGCCATTAAAAATATTTGAGTTTTGTCTACCCAGAGCATGGATTGACAGTAACTTCAATAACAAAGTAAATTCAGATTTTTCTCTATACATGTGTTTGTTCACCTCTGTTCTCTGCCTGTGTCGCTGGCCATGTGGACCCTGCTCCAGCCATGCGCGCAATGAGGTGTAGATATCACTGTAAGAGTCCCATGCTGCCAAAACACGGCCCATAGTACCCCTCACCATCCGTACACCCTCCAGAGTCACTGTCACATCTGCTTCCAGATCAGCCACCTGATGATTTACCTGAGTCGAGTCTCCAGCTGAAGCAGACATCAGAATACAAATAATTATTGATTGTTCAGTAACAAGACTTTTCACAAAAATGCAGAGGATACATTTTTAACAGTTTTACAGTTCTTCATACATCTATAGTTTTTTATTGTCATTTCGTACTTATTTACACTGTAATTTTATGGTCATTTAGGAGCATGCATACACAGTTCCTTTGTATTACCCAAGGCAGCCTTGCTGGTGTATTTGTTGGCGATTAGTTTGAGTCTATGGAGGGCTCCATCTAGCAAAGAAGTCAGTTCCTGTTTGTTCACAGTCTCCTAAAAACATTCATTATGATCAACGCTTAAAGCATCCACAATTTCAGACTTCAATGTTTAATTTTAATTGCTAAGCAATGCCCAGGAGCAAAAATATTTTTCGCATTCTGACACTTTGACTTCACTAAAATTCTCACTCACATTCCAGTCCTGCATTAACACACGAACAGCCTCCTGGGAAATGTAGGCTCTTTTCCAAGATCGCAGTTTAATGTTGAGTTGATTCAGCAGGTCTAACACTGTGTGTCTGCACTCATGGTACTCCAGCTTAATACCATGATATTTAGCTGTTACACGGACTCCGGTGAACCTGGAAAATGGATGCATACACAAAACAATTAAATAGTTTGCTGCATTTTATGAACAGCAAATACTGCAATTAAAAGTGATGCTGTTTCATTTGCAATCGGACTCATGTCTGATTAAGCAACCAAACTCACCTTCTCTTCATCTCTTCCATCTTGTCTGTCGGCACCAGAGTTTCTCCAAACTCATTTGTTTTTTGAAACATATTAAACCTCTTGATATGATGTGGCATCTCCTCCAAACACACCTGCAGATAAACACACAGGCAGAAATGTGACATTACTTACATTTTCATAACTGAACGGCTCTATAGGCATAATAAAATTAACATAAGGAAGTCAGTCAAACCTTTAGTAGCTCGAGTCTCTCCCGGGCCTCCTCTGCGGCTCGGGCATGATCTATTGGCTCACCTTCTTCAGCAGATAAAACCTCTTCAATACGCAATAACCAGCGCCCTACGGTGTCCAGTGGGGGTGGGAGACTCAGGTCTAGCTCTGTTTTATACTCACGCAGCTACCACAGACACATATATCAGTGCAAATTAGCATAAGATTTCTACTGTGTGAATTTCTATACACTAGGAGGAAACTGCATCCATTTAGATGACATGCATTCGAATACTCAAAATAGATTAATAAAACCCATCAAAAGTAACACAACCAAGAAAGTTTCTGTGATGCAGTGACCTCTGACCTTCTCAGCGAGAGCATCCCATGCTCGTCTGAGAGCTTTCTGCTCTGCACTGAGATGAGGAGTCCTCTTCATCGCGGTTAGTAACGGCATTACAGGCCGCCGCTGTTCGTTAAAGGACACAATGAAGGTGTGGAAGACCTGACACGAAATCATATAAATATTAATGGAAACAAATCAACAACAATAGCAAATAATCATGTACAACAAAAACAGGCGCAAATCTAAAAATGTGTTCATTTCGTTTATAGGATATCATAATTCAGTATCTCAACATATTCAATAGATTTAAAAAAAACTGGAATAAAATATTTTTCTGGAACAAAAAATTTGTTACATTATTTGCAAATAAATAAATCAATTCAATCAAATGAAATAATGTATTTCCCAGAATAACTTTAGTGCATCTTGTTTCATTCAGCAGTGTGGACTTTTATTTCATTAAAATAAGATTATATCAAAGAATAAGAATTTAGGTCTTACTTGGTATCTCTCAGCATAGCTCTCTCCTTCAGTGGAGTCCCACCCCTCTATCAGCTCCTGATAGGCCTGATCCAACCAGCATGTGACCTCCTGCGCCTTCTGATTGGCTGAGGTCTAGACAGATAGGAACAAAAAGGAAAGATCAACAAATAAAAAAAAAAATTGCATACTGCCCTACTGTATAGTAATATAAAAACATTATGTGTAAAGAGTAGCATGTCCGAATTCACAGTTTTCATAAAATAGTAGGCAAAATAAAATAGTATCCATGAATTGAAGGTGCATTCATACCATATAATAATTACAGTGATTACGAGATACCAACTTGTAAAAAGCGTTCACATCCTCGTAGAACTCATAATTACAACTTGTGAACTGGGAGTTTTCTGAGAGCTACAACTTGTACACCCTGACCACCTCATTCATTAGGTGCTATGTTTAGGAACCCTTGGACTCGGACTATTGCACTATCAAGTCCAAGGGTGTGAACAGCTCCAAGTAGAACGTCACGTGTTGTCATCTCGAATTCACAGTAATTACAACATGGCGTGAATGCAGCATGAATTTGACACCCCTGTACTAAGCAATGCAACGGATGCTCGAAAGTCACATGACACATACCAACATGGACTATAGAACATGCTTTTTTCATTACTTATTCAAAAGAAGTACCTACTCAGACTCAAAGAGTATGCGATTTTGGACACAGCCTTTGATTTTTTTTTTAGAAGTACTTTATGGTGCCATTATAATCAAGGTATACAAAACAAAAAATATTTTCATATTCCATATGAGGTAAATGATATGGATTAAAATGGGATTAAAGCTGTGCACAAGTTAAACACTATTTGCATTACATACTAAACAGTAAAGCAGAGTTTAGTACTGCAGTCCTCTAGAGGAAGCAAGTTCTTAACACAAACCAACTTTCTCAGCATGTCTGTAATTAAAAAGCTTTTGTTTATGTACCACAAACGCTCAAGTTGAGTGTATTAGAGTCCTCAAACACAAGATCTGCTTTATTAAATAAATTATCTTTAATTCCGTGGATTATCTCTGTAATGTCTGGGGTTATCTTCATACAGTAATTGAGTTTACAGTTATTAGCATGTTTATACATGCAAGACACTAGTAGTTACTGAGCATCATAGGGGGCATCTTAAAAGAGGACAGGGTTGATATTTTACCCCAGGGGCAGCTGCTCTAGCTGTCTCAGGTGATTTGGGAGGGCCTGATTTGATTGGACAGGGCATTAACAGGTGAGCCTGATCAGAGACCAGTTCAAGTAAAAATTACACAAGTGGACCACAGTAAAAAAAAAAGAAAAGTTCAGTCAAAAAGGGCAGACCTTTCAAAAAGTACTAATATGTACCATTTAGGTACTAATATGTACACTTTGGGTACTACTATTTACTTTTAAGGTAGAAAGATTTAGAGGTAAATAAGGTACAAAAGTGTACCTTTTGAAAAAATACTGCTCCAGTGACAGCTTTTGTACCTTTTTTGAGAGTGTACAGTATATACTGCATTTACACATTGGTTTAGGATCAAACAACAAGCCAGACAAGTCCAAATGAACCTTTCATAGACATTCATGAATAATCCTGGTAACAAAATGATAACAAAAACTAATGCACCTTTACCAAACTAAAAGAGAAAAAGCAGTTAAGGAATCCAGCAGCTACTGTAAAACTAAGAGAGAGATAGACAGATAGAATTACCTGTCTTAAAGGTGACGCAGCTATAGAAGGAGTAAAGTCTGATGGCAGATTGACAGGAGAGAGGCGCTGAGGAGGAGTGAGATACTAAACCACCATAGAGAGAGAAAAAACAGAACGAAAAATAAACAGAGGAAGAAGAGAAAAAGAGATGTGAGAGCATAAAGAGTCACTAGAGCGTTTCGATTTATTGGAGGAATACTGTCCTGTTTACTTGTTTTGAAATATTATGCTTGGTGAATATAAAAAAAAAAAAAATACACACAAATATAGTAAAACCTAAGGATGCATGCTTAGAGGAAAATTTCCAATTGAGATTGAACTGAAGAAAATTGACTGATTAAAAATTTTTTTTTTTTACTATTGTAATTTTGGTTTTATTTAGATTAATCATGATGCCCTACTAACACCACTTAAAGGAACAGTTCAAGAAATAGCTTGAACAAGAGAGTGAATAAATTATGACAGATCTTTAATTTTTGCTTGAACAATTCCTTTATTTTCATGCTTAGGACATGGAATTAGGACAGTGCTCTTTAGTAAAATGTTGTACTGAAAATTGAAAATATTTTTATTAAAATATAAAAATGGCAAAAAAGTATCTGTAAGAGACCAGATTTAGGGTATAGTCATTGTAAACAGCAAAAAAAAAAGTCAATGAGAAAAGTGTGCACAATGTGTGTGTGCGTGTGTGTGTGTGTGGCTAACCTGCATTTCCTCATCACAAACAGAAGTATCTTTAGAGTACTGCAGGAACTGAGCAACATAAGTCATAATAGATTTTTCATCAGGATTCCTAACATCAACATCTGAAATACAAATACACCATTCTCCTATGATTAGGTCATATAGAAAACAAAAGCCTAAATTTATCACTGCTTGTTGCATACATACAGCAAAACAACACAGCATATATTTGCATGGCACAAACACACACTTACCGGCTGGATCTAGTAGTCTGGGGATGTGAAGTTCTCTTTCAGCAATGTGGAAGGCTTCCTCCAGGTTCTGTCTGTTCGTTCTTGTTCGGGCTCTGGTTAAGTTCACTATATTCGGTCTTAGAGCATGAAGTATCGCCAAAAACACTACACCACTCCTCCAGCTCGCCTTAAAATCCTTCACATTCAGAGTACAACCAGCCCTGAGAAAGATGCAAAAAGAATAGGGTTTTATAGAACAGAATCTCACTGTTTCCAAGAATCCCTTCTAGCAGGTTGTTCCTCACCTCTGGCACTGCTCTCTGACCCACAGCAGCAGGGCTTTCTTGGCAGATACGCGGAAACGGGTGTGCAGGGGTGAACCACGGGGTGGCACTGGACTGCTGCGGGCACTGCTGCTGGTCGAACGAGTATCCAAACTCGCCAGTGACTCCAGAGACGACTGACGAGAACTAAAGTTCAATGTGCTGGCCAACTCTTCGATCTAAACAATGTAAAATACCCATCAGAAAAATCACAAAATTGACAATCACTCTTCTCAGTTATAGTATATTTAAAGTACATTTTATATTAGTACACTTTATTAGAATTTCTGGAGTCTTGGGGCTAATATCATCTGTATCATCTCTTCTGTTAGACTGAGACACTAAACTTACATGAATGTGCATGATGATGGTCCAGACGAGACCCAGAATGATGGAAGGTTTCCCGTCCATAATGTCTGAGACATTGATGTTGACCAGTTTGATCTGCAGGACAAAGATTTTGATGATGTAACAGATACCAGTAACAGTTGATATTTCACCTCTACACAGCAGAGCTAAAAGTAATGCTTTTCTTCACACAGTTGTGTGAAGTGCATGATGTTGGCTGGAGCGGCAAAGAAAAATGATATTGTTCTTCAAAGCAGCACAGAATAATCTTCACTTTCATTAGCCTGTCCAGCATCCAAAATACATGCATGCTGAGAACAGAAAATCCCCTTCCAAAACAAACAAAAATCATTAATGTAGTTCCAACACAAAAGGATTAACATCTGTCTTACAAATTTAAATTGATTGCACACAGTTAAATCGAGTTGAAAACCTTCTCCTGTGGGGGGAAAAAAATCAAGAATTGAGTTGATCCATTAATGTGTTGATACATGAAAATGAGTATTTTCCACTGTGGCCACTGCTGGTGCATCTTACCGATTTCCTCTTAAGGAACGCTAGACCTTTCTCAATGTTTGTTCTGTGCTGAAATGTCCCCCTTCCTTTTTCCCGGCTCTGAAATGAAGGTAGGTTGTGGTTATCACAAAATAACTGCTATTGTTTTTTGTAATAGAATGGTATATCTGCCAATATTTTAAGATTATCAAGCATGCCCACATGACCAAATAACAGCTTGTGTCAGTTCCAAATCAACCAATAACCTAGTCAATGGATAGTGCACATTCTTCTGTTTTCAAACATTTTTGAGCAGATATGGAGTATAATTGTGCAAAATAAATATTAATCTATATTAAAGGTATAGATGTGTATGTATATTGGGCAATGGCCACTTAGCTCTCTAGATATCAGCATAGGTTTTTGAAAAATCAGTTGACCACTAATGAATCAGACACTTACCATTCTCTGACCACTCGACGCCTCCAGCAGGTCCAAAAGTCTGCTTCCATCTCTGAATTCATTGAAAAGATCCACCACAGTAACTGGAGGACTCCTCTGAGAAAGCAAAATAAAATACCACATGGTATATACCATGCACATGGAATATAAATTTATACCTAAACCATACAGGGGCAGACTGGGTTCTACATCTTTGTTTAGACCAGGGGCGTCAAACTCAATTCCTGGAGAGCCGGGGCCCTGCAGAGTTTTGTTCCAACCCTGCTCCAACACACATACCATGGCATGTAGTTTTCAAATAAGCCTGAAGGACTTGATTAGTTGGATCAGGTGTATTTAATTAGGGTTGGATCTAAACTCTGCAGGGCTCCGGCCCTCCAGGAATTGAGTTTGACACCCCTGGTTTAGATACAAATAAAATAAAAAAATGATTAAAAATAACGTTTCCATCATCATATCTCACCTCAAAATTAAGAAAAAATTAAAGTTTGGTTTTTGTTGTTGTTGTTTTCAATTAAGCACATTACCCTCAAATCTACCCAAAACCTTTTTTGTGTAAAATTGTATCGTTTGGAATATTGCTTAGTTTCCATTTACAGTTTTGTTTGGTAATAGAAGTCAATGTGCTCATAACAGATTTTCAGACATGTCTAGAGGACAAATCAAACAAGCTTGTGTGAACTCATCCGGTAAAAACCTTTTACGTGAAACTGAGAGCTCCAGGCATTAGTAAGTGTTTGCTGGGGAGAAGGAGAGAAGAGCATATAAAACTATCTAAAATAACACCTCTTATCTGTCCTCTGTTCATGCATGTAAGACATCAAGCCACGACAAACTGATTGTGTCATTTGCTCACTTTATAAGTAGCTGTGAGTGTGAATATGTGTTCACGACTGTGTGTGCTGAGCAACTCCTGTTGCTGTCTGTCTTTCTGGCCCATGTCTGAGAAGATTATATTTATCCCCTGCCCACCCGATTCCCTCTCTGCTATTGGAGAACCTGCAGGAATGACCTCTACCAAAAAAAAAAAAAAAA
>NW_015505645.1:923619-924556 GCF_001515645.1 Sinocyclocheilus grahami
AAAAAAAAAAAAAAAACTCTCCATGTCCGTCATTTATCTGTAATTTAGTTGCCGATTCTGATGTCATTGTTATTTACTGTAAATACACATGATTAAAAATAATGCAAGTGAAGTTTATGATGATTCAAATAAACACAACATCATTGTTATAGCTTTTCTAAATCAGGTTTAGCTGACCCTCACCTTAGACAGCTGGGCATTGATCCAGTTGGTGAAGGTTCTCTTCTGAATTTGCTCCTGCTCAACTGAAGGCGAAACAGACAGGAGAACATCATGAAAACCAGCATGTAGAAATATAGTGAGGGAACACACCTCATACAATTACACACACATGATCTTCAGGATTGAATCACTATGTGCCGTGTTTCAGTTCAATTCAAACAATGTCTAAGAATAGATCTTATAAACGCATGAGCAAGAAACAGGTGCATTTGTATTCAACCAACGATAACATTTTGGAGGGTATAATGACACTAGTCAGGTTTGTCTTTGTCAATTTTAATACAAAAATGTGTACCTTTTACCCTAATTACATTTTAACCCAAATTCTTTTCACCCCAATTAAATTAAATTTAAATAACATGTTTTAATCTGTAGAATAAACATGTATTTAAACAATGGGGAAAGAAAATTAGTTTGAGAGCAAATTCATTCATTTATTCATACCAACTTCTAAATAATTTGTGTGCGCTCCACATGAAACACAATACAGACCTAAAACTTGTAGTCACATCAAATAGAGCGCCATTTATGTTTACCTTTATAAAGTCCCACAAAGTCAATGAGCTCATTGGCTGTGTGAAGATTGAAGAATATCTTTCTCCTCCAAGCTCTCTAACTCTACTTCTTCCATTCTTCTTCTTGAACAAGGACCCTAAAATCTCTCACAATATGACCAAGTCTACACAGAACAGCTTTTACTAATACAGTTTTCTCA
>NW_015505645.1:925782-960687 GCF_001515645.1 Sinocyclocheilus grahami
TTAGGTTTACTTCCTTCGTATTTACAGCAGAATATTTTACAAAATCGTGTAAAGAATTATGGTCTTCGCTCACAAGAATATTATCTTTTAAGCATCCCTAAAGTTTGTACTAATATGGGTAAACGGGCATTTAGTTATGCTGCTCCATTTGATTGGAATCGACTGCAAGATAAGTTATGCTTAAAAGAGTTGGTATCACTAAATTATTTTAAATGTATTTTAAAGGATCTAATTGTAGAGTCACCTGATTGTAAATGTTTTGAGTGATGTGTATGTAAACGAATGTATTTTGTTTTATGTGTAACTAAATGTGCTGCCTATCTTGGCCAGGACCCTCTTGTAAATGAGATTTTAAATCTCAAGAGTTTTAAATTTCCTGGTTAAATAAAGGTAAATAAAAAAAATATATATATAATTTTATCACTCTGATGTGTTTCAGTCAAATGTAATTAATGACATTTATTAATGGCATCCGTCTGTAGTCTTTAAAAAAAATCAAACTGCATGTTGCTGCTGTTAAGCAAAACAGAAACTGACACAGGGATCAGGTTTGGTTTCTGGGATTTGTAACTGAGGTAACCCACCAGAGACCTAGTCCAAAAGAATGACTCGTAACTAAATGACAACAATGAAAGAGGCCAAAAGAAATGAGTGAGGCAAGTGCAGCAAGGGAAAAATGATGTGGCAGACACAAACTCAAAAACTGAATCATTAGCCAAGGTGTTGATCCACCTCAGAAAGAAAGATTTGAAAACAACAAAATCCTCCCAGTGAACACTCCCCTTTACTCGTGACTTACTTTAAATGAACGCTACAGAAACACAATGACAGAAAAGACTGGAATGTTTCCACTGAACAAAGTTCATATCGTATGGTCTAATGTGTTTTGGGAGGTGCAGTTCTTAAATCGTTAGAGACAACACCTCCCTTTGAGAGAACAACAGAGGGAGGGGAAACAAAAAGAAGAGAAAAATAGAAAAGACACACAACATGGATGACAACTTTTGCTGATACTTCATTCAGGCGGGACAGATATGATGAACAAATGACTTTCATAATGATTCATAGTATTAGAGAGGTAAAAACAAATACACTACTATAACTGAAAGCTACATGATTACTATAATCTTAAAGAACTCTTTCAAGACATACAGCAATATTGAACGCTTTAAAAAAAAATGTTTTATACAAATTATGTGCACTTTACCTTGTGATCCGTGTTTCTTCTTATGAGATCTTTCAGATGTGTGTTCAACCCTGACCAAATGAGGCAACTTCTTTTTGTTGTCTTTTAAGGAGACATCAACAGTGGTGATTGCACAATGATGTTCACGTGTGCACGATAGAATAATATTAGTTAAATGTATTTTAATTATTGCACACTGTCTGGTCTATCTACGTTTAAAAAGCATTTTGCAACAGAGGAACAAAAATATTTTTGAACTAATTTCAAACCAACTACAAACTCACCCATGCTGCTGTCAGCAGATTTGCTATTCCAGAATTCCCTGTATTATCATCAGTTGTTGCATGTTGAAGTGTGCAACAACAGAAATGTTTCAGAAACCAGCCTCATCTTGCAATGCAGCAAAGCAATGCAAATCTCCCACATTGAAATACTGAAGAACATGCGTCAGCTGTAGAACTGAAATCTACCGTAAACACAGGGCACAACTTGCCTGGTAACCTTTAGCGAAGTCATTCAGGATCACGTGCCAGTACAGCAGGTTTCAAAAAAAGCTCCACCTTTTACGTATGCCAAAAGAAGCGCGCACAGCATGTCCACACAGGTACTGATTAACGCTTCTCCTAATGCAGTTCTACTGTATCCTCAGGGCTCCGGCAGTGATCAACTTGTTAAGACATTAATTATTCACTGATTCTTGACACATGGAACAAATATTGTGCAACACAATTTCACCTGCCATCAGTTTTTAGTAATTTCCACTGACTTTTTTTTTAGTTAATTTCAGAACTCTGACAGAGAGAAATATTACCCAATTCATAATGTCATTTTTTTCTAATGATTTCAAAATGATGGAACAAGTAGCCTGAAAACACATTAAAACATATTAGTTCTTGTCAAGTGATCGACCCCTCAATTCCACAAACGAGGAGTGAACAAATATGTTTTTTTTTTCAGAAGTAATCTTGCCTTAATTATTGCCTAGATTGTGTTCATTAAAGGAACAGTTCACTTAAAAATGTAACATTTGCTGAAAAGTTATTGATGGATTGGAGTTGTGTGGATTATTGTGATGTATTTATCAGCTGTTTGAACTCTTGTTCTGATGGCACCCATGCACTGCAAAGGATCCAAGTGATATAATGCTAAATTTCTCCAAATCTGTTCCGATGAAGAAACAAACTCATCTACATCCTGAGGAAGCACGAGTAAAGTTTCCAAGTTTTCATTTTTGGCTAAACTATTCCTTTAAGAAATCTTATCTACACATCCACATTACTTTACTCTCATAACAACAACAAAGACACTACAATAGAGACAGCAAAGATTTTTGTGGATTAAAAGAAATTGAATTACCCACTCCCTGCATTCTAGAAAAACACTTTTTGTGCAACTCTTCATGACACAGGGCAACAGAACTTTAATTAAATTTATCTGTTACCAAACAATCTGCAAAACACATGACCATGCATTATTTATGCCTTATTCAAGTCATTGATTCAATATCACAGCATAATGTGTTTGGGTGTATGTATTTGTGAGAGAAAGATTGAGAGAGAGATTTTAACCCATACCGTTTGGCATCACCAATAAATCACTTTAATCTGCTTTTGAATAAACAGATGAAGAAAGATTTTTGAATGAATGAATGAATTCATAGAATCATCCAAAGTCCACTGAAAATTGCAATATATACATTTTGATACTGTCAAACCTATAACAGACAATGACAAATCAAATCAGATATGAGATATTGAAATATTTTATTTTAGTTTTATGCTTAAAAAACTTCAATCTGACCTTGCAGTAGAATGTGGACATCATCGATGTCCAGTGGCAGTGAGCCACGTTCTCCGGGCAGGTCTTCAGATGTCCTCTGTGATGTCATTATTCCTACGGAGACAGGTCAGCAGAGAACAAACTGAGGCATTGCAGCATCTGTGGAGGAGACAGATGATGTCAAAGCAGTCCAGGTTTACACTCTTAAGAATAAAGGTGTTTTCACAAAATGGGGTTTTCACAGTGATAACATAGAATAACTATTTTTGATCCCCCAAAATAACCTTTCAGTTCAAGTTTTTCCTAGTGTGAAGAACATTTAAAAAAAAAAAAAAAAACTTTAAAATCTAATGGAAAGTTAAATGGAAAGTTTCCATGGATGTGAAAGGTTCTTTATGAAAATATAGATGTCAATAAAGAACCTTTATTTTTAATAGTACTTTAACCTTCCTTTGACACCGGGGAGTATTAAGAGGCCTTTCTGATATGCATTTCTTTTTTGACTAACTTTTATGAAGTGCTTGTTTTGTAATTTAAGGAAGCATTTCTATAAAAGGGTATATAGACTTACAGAAACATGATACGGTCAAGCTGATTATTTACCTGAAAAATACATTTTTTACAGTCTTATGAAAATAGCAATTCCACTGCTAATGCTGGTTGTTTATGCTGGTATTTTTCTGCTAAAAATTAATTTGAGGACGTGTCAGTTGAAAAATCAATAAACTGAGTACTACTTAAAGCAATATTCTCAAGACAAAGTTTAATTTGAAATTTTCTTTTGCTGGTTTTTCATATTAGAGGTCATAGAAACAGAAATAACTATGAGTTTAATATTTTATCCATCATATTAAGACACATATGATGAGGAAATTGAACATACTGCACAGTAGCAATGGCCCTTAAGTTCCTGTGGATAGACAAATAAAGCAATTGCAGGACTCACTTCTCACTACCCTCTGGGGAGCCAAAACTGTCATTTTTTTCAGAATCTGTGAGGCATGATTAAATTTATCTGCATTATTAAAGATTATAAATATTAGATAAACACAAATTTCAGTAAACTGTAAAATCAGAAAGTCATGGCAAAATGTCAGTCTGTGACCATGTGAATATGTGTCCTTGCAGCACAACGTGACTCTGCTAGAGAACAGAGGGGTGGAGGAATGTGTACTATCCTGAGCTGGACTCACAGGAACATGAACAGAGAGAGAGAGAGCACATACTGACATAATAATGTGGAATGAAAACACAGCTGGCATTAACATAGGCCGGACACATTCCCAAAGATCAAACATCTGTGCATTATCTCTGAATCAAAGTGCTGGGATCACAGTCAAATCGCACTCAATGACTGAGAGAGTTCCATGGAAACTTCATCCACACAGACTGACCACAACAGCATCTAAAGCATTTCACACGTACAGAACGCAACACTCCCACAGGACGATCACCTAGAGCAGAGACAAATCTTTTATGGGAACGCCTAACCAGTAAACTCCAAATACACTGACAAGTGACAAAGGAGTGAAGTGTCTGAAACTGCCTTTGAACAAAACACTGGGCATGAATAGTGTTCTTTATTCACCCAGAATGTAGAACTGTTTACCAACTAAAAATTTTAATTAATCTCTTTATGCAACTTCATGCTTTATTTTCCAGGTATTGACAGAACGAGCTACAGTAACATGACTAATGTGGATGAAATATTCCTTTAAATAAATGCCCAACACCTATGTTTTTTCTGTTTCTAACAGAAATCATTGCCAAAACAATAAGTAACAGCTAATCCCTTTGAGAACAATGAAAGCTGTAAGTAACTAAGTGCATACGCTTTCCTCTCAGCAGGTTCACATACAGTGGCATAAAAAATTAAAAAATTTAAATTACAATTTAAATGGTCAATCGCTAAATATTTTATGTATGTATGTATATGCGCATATATATTAAATTAAATTAATATATATAGGCTATGCAATTTTTGCCATTGACTTGGTAGGCCACTGTATGTGGGTTATTGTGTATGTTATTGTGTTTTGACCATTTGAATTAATTAACTAAGTTTCCGCTGAACTGAGTCTTTATCAGAGTTGCATACAAAGGCAGCAGAAACGTTCCGCTCATGGTCCAGAATAAACAGCGTGACCTCTTAAGCTCGAGAGGGGCGTTGCGTGCTCCAAGGGCCCAAAATAGCGCTGGCGCGGGCACGTGTTACAATTAGAACACAATATGTGTTGGGGGTAATATATTACAAGTAACGCAAGTTACGTAATCAGATTACTTTTTCAAGTAACTAGTAAAGTAACGCATTACTTTTTAATTTACAAGAGAATATCGGAGTTACTTTTTCAAATAAGTAACGCTAGTTACTTTTTTTCCAATTTATTGATTGACAGCTCTCCTGTCCCCATGTTGAGAGAAATCAGAAGATGTTACTGTAGTTCTAAAATAAATAAAATATGCATTAATTCATCTCACTCACAAAAAACCCCCACACAGATTCAGTATTCCTCAAAATGAATAAAAATAATGCAACTCAGAATATGATGCAAACCTGCAATAATTAAATGTTAAACAACACAAATATCCTTTATGTATTTAATCCCATTCTATTAACCAATGTCTTTGCTTCTGACCTTCGATGATCCAGTTCAACCGTACTAATAAGCAAAATTACTCTAGACGAACATTTGTGTCTTTTTTTACTGCTGAAGTCTACTGTACGGACGTAAATTTACTTTCCCTTCAGCCTGAGGCTCATTCATTTCACTTTTGGTTTGAAAAGGCTTTTATATTTGCCAAAAATAGAACTTTTTTATTTTAAAAACAAACAAGCAAGCCCTGTCCAGATTTAAAAAGTAGCGCAAAAGTAACGTAACGCATTACTTTCCATAAAAAAGTAACTAAGTAACGTAATTAGTTACTTTTTTTATGGAGTAATGCAATATTGTAATGCATTACTTTTAAAAGTAACTTTCCCCAACACTGTATAGCACACGTCAATATCAATATCAACTATCAAACACATAGGCCTACAGCATACGATTCTACTGCGTGGCTTTATGGCTTTATCTGAGTACTCTTTTAAACTGAAAGCCTATGCATTTGTAGTATATTATAGAGTGGCATTATATTTATTTTTAAATGTATTTAGGCTATATTATAGTATGCATATAACGTTTTAAACTCTCAGAACAAAATTCACAACAACAAAGATAATTAATACATTAAAATACGCATGGTGTTATTATTACGATTGAATCCGAGTTATGCGTTATTCAGTGACCTTAGATCTGTCAAGGTGGGTCTGTTCAGATGAACTTGAACTCTACTTACATGTTTGGCGAAGTATGAAACTCTCTTTAAATGTCCAATTGCACCATTGCTGAACGTTTTCCGTCGTCAACTACAACAAGGACAAATACAAATCGTAAGGGAGTTCACATTACTGCGTGTAGCGAAGAGTGAAGCTCATATATTCCCTCTCGTCTCCAGCTGAGCTCACGGGGAGAAGCGGCCGCGCGGCGGAGCGAGTGAGTGTAACCCGACGCGCCCGCGGGGGTCTCTATTTATAACGACCACTCAGGGCAGCGAGCGGACCTAAAGGAGCATAGCAGACAAACCAGTAAATGAACCCCCTCTGTAGATCAATAACCACACGGTGCGAATTATCTGCGAAATTAAGCGAAATCTGCGTGGGGAAGTTTTTCGCCCTCAGAAATTGAAATTAATTCGTCAAAAACAAATTCGTACCATAAAAGTTAGTCACTGCGTATATTTTTTCACCAGCTGCTAAACAGTAATCACGAAGCTGAGTAGGCCAGATGAGGTAACCATAACAACAAGTAGCACAGGATGCTCATAGACGGTGTGTCGAGAAAGCATTAGCCATGCAATTTATTCCTGTGATGGCAAAGCTGAATTTTCAGTGTCACATGATCCTTCTAATATGGATCTGTCTTCTAATAAAATCATTCTAATATATGGATTTGATGCTTAAGAAACATTTCTTATCATCAGTGTTTAAAACATTGAAACTTAAAATATTGAAGTTTTTCTGTGCAAACTATAGTTTATCATATATGGTATTTTTTTGATTCTTTGATGAATAGAATGTTCAAAATAATTTATTATTTGAAACAGAAAACTTTTGTAAAGATTAGAATTGTCTTTAATGTCACTTTGATTAAGATAATGCATCCTTGCTTAATAAAAATACTAATTTCTTCAAAGAAAATTTAAATATAAAATAAAATAAATATATAAAAAAATCATGCTGACCTCTTTTGATTGGTAGTGTACTGTACATGTTGAAGGCATGACACAATTTTTACAAAACTTTTAACGTGACCTTTAAGTAAAAGAAAAACAGCCCTGTTTTCATAGATCATTACAACTCAAAATATAAACACTTGTTACATTAATCAAGAGTAATTGCTTAATTTTTTGTAACCTATAGAGCATTTAACACTTAATCATTGTTCTGAGACACACAACCTCATCATAAACTCTCATTCTTTCTGTATGTGTGCTAGACTCTCTCTTGTAACTCTATGCTGTGTGACACTGGCTGTTTGGCTGTGTTGTGGAGCTCATACAGAGGCTTCGGTGCTCAACCTGAAGCGTTTCATCGGCTGTGCAGTCAGAGAATTTTCCTATCTGGCCCGTAAACCGGGATGCAGTGGGCTGCACATCACCACTGATGCCTACTGGGGACGCTGTGAGACTTGGGAAATAAGACTGATGTTATCAGCCCATGAAAAACATACTCGCATAAAAAGAGAGAAGAGCTTTTGCAGCACACCTGCAATGTGATCAATACTTATTCAAAATGATATGATAAACAATGTCAAGGTGAAAATGAATTTTAATGCATTGCAATTATTTAACAGGGTTTTATAAATCTCTAATATATGAAATAATAAACCCCCAGATCCTGTATATTACATAGTAACATAAATAATAGATAATAATAATACAAATTGAATTTCATAAAAATGCAAAGATATTATATTATAGAATTATATTAGAGAGATTCAATTTGCAAAATACATTTTGATTGTGTTTAAATGTTACACATAGAGCAGTTAAAAGCACTTTGGGAACAGAACTCACTTTGACCCAAATAATCATTTTCCAAATATGAAAAAAAAAAAAAAACAGCTTTTCCTTTAGTGCTCTTAAGAGAAAGGTGGAGAACCTCTTGTGCTCATTGCTGGAAATTAAAAGGAAAAAATAACAGAAAATAGAGAAAAATGGTTGAGATATTTTTGGATGTGTATGTATTTTTTAGTTCATGACGATTTTCTGCAATAAATGTTTTACAAAAATTATTATTTACTGCTCTTATTATTGATAAGAGCATATCTGAAGGAGAGTGACGGTTTATTTTCTATGCGTACACTCAGAAAAAACAAAAAAATATGTTTCATGTGCTAACATCGAAATCAACTACTTTTTATTACTCAGATACAACCGAATATATATACCTCATCCTCACTATATTAGGTCAATTCAGTTTTAAGGGTCAGATCAGGACAACATTCATTTTTGAAGAAAAATTGCCTTCAGGGACACATTTCAATTTCAGTAAATGTTATTTGGGTTGGAACAGACATTGAGACATTATTTAACATATTTAATTAAAGATTCTACAGTATATTATTAAATATTAAACTTTAAAGATGCTCTTAAGTGCACAGTCTATCTAAAAAATAAATCAGTGCCCAGATGAAAAGTCCTCATTATGACATCAGTCTGATACACACCCTTCTCTTCACCTGTCAATCACTGCAGAAACCAGTTCTGGACCCGCCCTTCATCGAGTCGCAGCAGCGCATGTCCACTTATAATGAAACTCGATTAGAGACGGTGCAGCTGCCAAACTGCTCCGCAGACGTGGACCCATCCTACACATATCCAGTGGCCCTCCGGTGTGATTGTGGGGTTTGTCTCACCAGCACCACTGAATGCATCACTTCAGTCTGATGGAGAAATCAGCCTCCACTTTAGTTATGGTTAAAACACCAAAGAGCATGTGCACTGCAGGAATAAAATGAATCAAAAATCAATTTGTTTGAGGTCTACGTACATATGGGAGAGATTTTACTTTCAAATGGTCACTGTGTGTTACATTCTCATCTTCTTTGTATTTTCCTTCTCCGTTTTTCATGAAAAGAGCAAAACTGAATAAAACTGCATTACTGCAAACACCACACCTGTGGTCTTCTGTCATTACCTGAAAAAAAAATTATATAAATTATATAGCATTTTGGGTTCTATCCTCTTCTTTTAATTTGAAACAGAAAAACTACAAATCCTCATGCACTAGCATTTATACAATGTATTAAACTGATCAAAAGTGACAGTAAAGGCATTTATAATGTTCCTAAAGTTATTGTTCATTTGAACTTTCTATTTATCAAAAAGTTCCTTCTTTAAAAACAAATTAGCGCAATTTCCATTAAAATATTAGCAAAACTGTTCAACATTGATAATAATAAGAAATGTTTCTTGAGCAAACAAAAAATAAATAAATAAGCTTATTAAAATGATTTCTGAAGGATCATGTAACAATGAAGACTGGAGTAAAGGCTGCTGAAAAATCAACGTTGCCATCACGGGAATAAATCACATGTTAAAATATATTAAATTTAAAAACAGTTATTTTTAATTGTTAGAATATTTCACTAAAATATTTTTTTTACTGTATTTTTATAAAATAAATAAATGCAGCTTTGGTGAGCATAAGAGACTTCGTTCATTTAAAAAAATTGGTTGCACTTTATTTTACAGTATGTGTACTTACAGTGTACTTACCTAAGAACGTTCTGGTAATACAAGGTAACTACATAGGGTAGGGTTAGGTTTTTGGGTAGGTTCAGGGTTAGTACCTAGTTATTATATAGTTATTGTAATTACTATAATAAGTACATAGTATGCACATGAGGAACAGGACTGTAACCCCAAACTTTTGAACAGAAGTGTGTTTCATTATTTCCATATAAATGACCTTAAATAATCATACAGTAAATACATTTTTAAAATACTGTATAATCCGATGGCCACAGTGCATGATAGGTAACAAAAGCCAAGTACATTTTTTTGTTTTTCTTATTTGTCAGATTTGTTGTGTGTTTGTTTTGTAGATGGTAGAGGCAAAAGTCTCGTGACTATGACACGTGTCCATATGTGTGTGATAAAGAAATCATTAGGGGGTCCAACCACCTGCTCAATGCTGCTCTCATCTCAATCACTGACTCATAGTGTAATGCCATTTATAGTCATATATTTACCACCTGCTCTTGACTTTCCATCTAAGGCCAACCAGACAAACTTTTTCTCCATTTAAACTTTAATGTATTTACTTTACATTTGCTGATCTCACACATATGAATAATGTATAATTTATAATTTGCTCATCATCAGAATACTGCAGCACTGAAGACTAATTTTTCTGAATGCTGCATTACTGTGAGTTCACATGTCCCAGCAGTCCCTGCATGATAAATTATTTAAAACCTCACTAATGTGAAAATGATGAGAAAACAGTTCCCTCTCCTATTCTGGCATTGTATTGAGTAGCAGATGCACATGATTATTACCTTTTCCATTATAAACCTGAACACAGTGTGTAACGCCTCAGAGGTCAAATTCAGCAGTTTCTGCACTGGAAATTGCATTTAGGTCCAGCAGTTTAATATAGTTTCATTTAGTTCCACAATCACAAATGTGTGCAGATTTTGTTCTGATAAATGTGGTGGTTTCTTCACAAGAGTGGGACAAAAATGTTGTTTATCATTGCGACAAAGATGTACTTAAAATAAGGGCTGCTGTGGTCCTGGTTTCTGAAAAAATCAATCATTAAATTAAATTAAAATTAAATTAAACTAATTTATTACTTTGACATTACATCTCTCAAGATACTGCAGACCACCTCAAATATTTTTTTTAAACAAATCTGCCAGTCTTCGACCCGAGTTTGGCGGGGTTCGGCCTCGGCGAGATTTAGCCGGTCAACAATTCAACTTTGGGGGGCGCTATCCCCGGCCCCAGGGGGGCTATTGACTCGGGGGCATCGTCGTCGGATAGGGGGCCTCAAGGTCTCTATCTTCGACCCGAGTTTGGCGGGGTTCGGCCTCGGCGAGATATAAAAGATCATGTGACACTGAAGACTGGAGTAATGGCTGCTGAATATTCAGCTTTGCCATCACAAGAATACATTTCCTTTTTAAATATATAAAAGTAGAAAACAGCTATTTAAACTGTAATAAAATATTTCACAATATTACTGTTTTACTGTACTTTTGATCAAATAAATGATGATCTGGAGAGAATAAGAGTTCTTTAAAAAACATTTAAAAAAAATTCCATATATCTTAATTATCTTAAACAATCGTGGTAAATTTTCAGGTAAATGTGGTGGTTTCTTCACAAAAGTGGGACAAAAATGCAGATCACTTCAATTTCTTTCCACAGAGTTGTGTTATATGTTATGAGAAGCTAAAACTGAATTCTTGATTTTGAGTCATGCAATATAAAGTGTTGTAAAGTGCAGTTACAAGATACTATTTCCCCCATTTTAACTCCATGGCAAAAACCGTGTGTGGGGTATAAGAGGGGGCCTCCAAAAAAGGTTGATGCCTTAGGGCCATAATCCGTCCTTGCTTTTGTTCAACGTTGTTCCCAGTGATTTTGCGCTACGCTAATGTTGGCATGTACGATATTCACCAGCATTCCCAGAAATGTCAAGCCTCCCCCAATGCTGCCTTTGTCCCAGATTAACTGCCAAAATTACCCTTCTGTTAAATCACTTCCATTCAATTAACTGTCAAATAAACAAACTCTAAATCTGGCCCAACTTATGGGCAAGACAGTATCTTTCAGCATTTGAGCTGACAGGCACAGATCCATCCAAATGAGGTTCTAAATATAAGCAAGAAAGAAAGATATGGGAGAGAGAGTGTACAGTCTTCTTACACAACATCTCTCTCTCTCACCTTTACGTTAATTTATTTTTGGCCATTTTAAATACTATTATTTACTGTATGTCTGCACTATATCAAGCTCACTAAATAACTGAATCATAATGTAAATGTTTGTAATAACCAAATTTTTATCACTGGACAATGAATATAATTAATTTCTAAGTAGACTGAGTCCACAACATTATATATCCAGGCTAAAATGAGATTATTCATTTTTGAAGGGCAGCGATTTTATGATTACTTTCCTATGCTTCAATGCTTCATATCATCTTAAGTTTACGCTGATATGTTTCAATATGCTCTTTCAAAAGGCATAGAGATTGACAGAGAAAAGAAAGCAACATGAAAAAGAGAGTTAGGCCATGTGACCTTAGCTAGAATATTAGCTTGCATGCATCTGATATCTAAAAAATCTGATCAGTAAGAATCTAATAATTCCCATTCGTCTTACAGTATATAGCTACTGCAGAATGGATGTTAACGCTAAAAGATGCTTTCGAGCAGCAGAGTGGTAGTTTTAACAGGGGTAAAAAAAAGAAAAAAAGGTAACTAGCAAAACTCTTGACCCCTTGGTCTTTTTCCTGATCTATATACTGAGGAACAACAGCTCATTGAGACCTTGAGACCAACCAAAACTGGGAATATTTAGTAAACAAAAGGCAGACCTCATCTTATATTCAATACAGCAAAGTCTTTAGTTTTAAATTTACAAACACACATTACTGCTGAAATGGACTTGTATTTGTGAAACAACATTTATGTGTGTGTGAGTATATAAAAGAATATAAAAGCACAAAACTAATATTTTAAAACCAACCCAGATCTTTATAAAGCTCAGCAAAAACAGAGACAGAGTGAGAGATAAATGGATTGTAATAAAAAAATCTTGAGGGCTTGATGCCAAGCTGCAGCACCACTACCTGAAAATTGACTTCAGCTGAGAGCTTCATCTGTCTTTCTTTTGTAGAGAACTGGATCAAACCAGCAGGACCATAATACAGAGAGCTGCACTCTTAACCTGTGCTGGTACATTTAACTCTGTGCTACCTGGAAACAAAGAGGGAGACATTATTAAGCAGCATTATTTAAACATATTTTGGAAAATAGTTAAAATATTCTAAAAAATTTTTTTTAAATACAATGTATATAAATCATTTATAATGTTATCTTGCATACGAGAACAAAACATTGTGGTTTACTCTTACAATTGTTATTTTTTATTTACCATTTTTTATTAAGGTTGCATATAATACAGTCAACAGATATACAGTGGTGAAGCTGCATTTCAGGCCCAAAAGCAGCTACTGGTGCTATATAAATATAAAACAATTCCAATAACATTGAGTGGAACATAAATGAAGGGCCTAAACCCTCCAAAATCCTGACACATTAAAATATTTAAAAATAAATAAATAATAATAATAAAAACAGACCTGTCCTATACTAACCAGTGCAGGTTTTTCTTCAGCTTTATTTCAAGAGTGATGTTTAGGTCCTTTAAGGCAAAGTTCTTGAATGCTGTCAAAGTCATTCATGCATACGTAAATGTTTCAAACACGACACTTTCTTCCTAAGTGATCTGTCATGCTACGTTTTGTTAAAAACCTGAATGTAAATTATGGTGATATCAAGACAATCAACAGTCTCTTTCATTTAAACATTGAAAATAAGCATTCTGTGAGAATAAAAAGATCTGCATGCAGTTAACTGCATAATATACAAGCATTTAAATATAATTTCGTATTTTTGTACAGACGTCATCAGGGTTGAACATTTTTGGCAAGCCAGAACCCCGCCGGACTTGCATTATGTATACTGTACAAACTCACACTGAAAAAGGGGGGGGGGGGTAGTTCCATTACTTCAGTGTGCAAAAAAAGTGCTGATTGAACATTAAAGCACTAAACTAAAAATCCTCTTATTTTTGTATTTATCAGTACACGCCACTGTTCTCTGATTGGGTTAGAGTTCCTGGCAGTTATTTAGATCCAGAAACCAACTCCTGTTCCCATACAGATATTCAGGTGTCAGCTTTATCCTCAGAAATCCGAAGCTAGAAACCAACCCAAGCTCCTATTTTGGGCGTTCCTGTACAAGATGTAGGTACAGGTGCCAAATTTGGATGCACCAAAACCCCAGTGATGCTACAAATGCTTCATCTCAAATACTTACTGAATGCAAAGTCTGTTTTCCTATGGCAAACCCTCGTCCTTTTCAGAGTCTGGCGTACTGAGTGTGGACACTGGGATGCTGCTCTGTGCTTTGAGTTTGGGTCTGTGCATTTTTGAGGTTGGATCTTCACTAGACGTGGGCTTTGAAGTCTCTAAAAGCAGCCTGAGAATTTGTCCGACCCGTTCTTCTAAAGCTGCCATCCTTCCATTCAGGACTTGGATGTCTGTCCGCAGCTCTAGCCTTGCCTCCTGCAGCGTGGCCTGGAATGAGCTCTCGCTACTGGGGTAAAAATCCCGGGCTGATCCTTCTCCTCCACCGACTCCAGGAACAGGGCTCTGGGGTTCTGAAACCCTATCCAGTCTCTGGTCGCTGTATGTCAAGCCACTATCCCAAGAGTCCGTTTTGCGGAGTGAATTCTTCCTGGATGCTCCAACCTCCTCAACACTTTCTTTCTGAACTTTGACTTCTGGTGAAATGCGCTCCATGGACACGGACTTAGCTGCATTGTTCAATCCATCTTTCCTCTCATCCTCTGGAGGTGAACCTGGGGCCGCCATGTTGTTTTTCAGTCTCATCCAGCCACGGGCGGTTCCTGCGGGTTTGGTCCGTGCGGTGTTATTCACTTTGAGTCGGTTTGCGACTTGGTCACCGCTGGCAACAGCAGGTTTGAGTTCCATGATGTCGCAGTTGTTCTGTTTAATGGGGTCGGCTGCTTTAGGGTAGGCCAGGCAGTTCTGGATGGGTGTGATCTGGGAGATGGTGACCACGCTGCTGGTGGACCCATTCTGAACCGCGTGCAGCGAGTTCTGCATGAGGGAGGTGTGAGGTTTCGGCATGTGTGTGGGCTGCTGTTGATGCTGCTGATTTTTCTCCAAGTCCAGCTGGGCCGAAGCACCCTGGTTACGGAGCTCTTTCTGCTGTTTAAACTTCTGGAAAAGTTTTCGGACCGGGTGGTCCACAGGAATGGTGAGCGGAACCTCATTCTTTGAGCGCTGCCTCTCTTCTTCCTCCTTCTTCATGTCGCTGATTTTCCGGAATATAAACTGGATACAGAGAGAAGAAATACCATCAGTTAGATAGGAAAGGGCATCTACAAAAATTCTGGAAACAAAACTTTCACTTAGCTAAACATTCTTTTTGTGTAATTTGACCAAATTCCTTGTTTGTATGACTTTTTATGCATGTTGAGTTATTAAAATTGCTTTCTCTATTATTTAAAAATCATAACCATAAAAATAGCTTTACAAAAGACAAAATGTCTGTCATTCAAAATAAAATAGTAACATGAATATCTAAAAAGAAGTGCATAGCCCAGTATAAAAATTAAACATTTAACATGTAATAATAGGAATTTCATCATAAGGGTATTCCTGAAAATGTGTGCTGTGTTGGGAAATTATACATGTTTTATCTTCTTCTCCCGCCGTCACACTAAAGCTTCCATTTTTTGTCTTGCCATAGTCTGCCCACAGACTACCTGCATGTGTTTGGAGAATCAGTCTTAAATTATACATCTGTTGATCTCTTCACCACCTCTTTGTTTTTTTTCAAATCCCATTTTATCAACACAAGAAAATCATCAAGTTCTTTACTGAAACTAATATGAGGTGATGGAATCATTTAGTTCAGCTGATAATACTAAATGATGAGAACAAATTATTTTAAGTTTAGCAGAATAACACGCACATCACCCATTTGCCTGTTTTTCTTAAGAATCTGCTTTGTTTTGAAGAATCCATACTGAGAGCATTTGACTCTTAAATCTGAAACTGATAGATTGGTTCAGACACTGGAACTCACAGACAGAGAACGGCCGTCATTCTCTTTTGCCCGTTTTCTAAAAGTCAGCAAAACAAGAGCTGAACAGTGCAACATTCTCTGTTTGAACATTACAGCATTTTCTGTCCCACTGAGGCTTTGTTTGAGATCACACACCTTCCTCTGACACACAAAGTTCCTGGCACAGAGTTATTCACACAAAACTAATAGAAATTATTGAATGAGTTCCAATCACGGCAAGAACTGCCGGCATTTGTGTTGTTTTTTAATAACGTTAGGAAATGAAAGCTCATTAGAACCTATTCCTTCTGACCCCTTTTAAGGCAACAATTGCTTGTATGCCTTTTCAACACATCTGCAAACAAAGTTTTATGAACAACACAGTAAATTTGATTTCACTAACTGCGGTAAAGCTGGGGATGAACTGGCCATAAAAGGAGCACAGGGATGCTGGGACAGTCGTCTTGTAGGCTTGCGGTCAAAATAAATTTAAATATAAAAAAAACAAAAACAAAAGATTTGAAGAGAGAAAAGGTTCTGACATCTTCTGGCCGGTCCATTATTATACATGATAAAATATCTAATAATTATTATTATACATGATAAAATATTTAATAATTATAATAAATTAAATAATTAAATTACATAATTAAAAAATATGTATAAAAATATAAAATATTTTTCATAAATACAAAATATAATTATAAATATTATTTTATACATTTATAAATGGAATATAGTATATTTAAATAGTTAATAATTACAATTAGTTATTAATTCATTAATACATTATATGAAAAAAATATAAATATAAAATGTATTATGTATGATATAAATATTAATGTATTATGAACATAAAATATATATAAATAAAAAATGTTTTATTTATTTATATTTTTAAGCCCCACTCAAAATATCATATTAAAACTTATTTTGGATTTTCTGCTTAGCTTTAGATGAGTCTTCTCTAATAAAAGTTGATCATAACAACAACTTGTATTAAAAACAATGACAAACTGTCTCTGTTCATATTCTCACTGGCCAGTTTGTGACTGGCCCCAGTCTTGATTGTTTTTTCTCTCTCTGTCTTTCTTCTTTCCGACCCCCATCACTCCTTGTGACAAGAGCCCTCAGAGAAAGGTTAAAATTAAGGCAGAACCTCTGATGTTATTAGTGGACATAACCCAAGCAATTAGTGCATGAAGAGAATGTAAGTGATTAAGAGATAGAGGCTCTCCTCAACTAAACCTCAAAAACATGAACACAATTAACACTATGGCCCAAAAGTAAACGCAACCAACAGAAGTGGAGAAGATTTACAGCATATTCTGTAATTACAGCATAAGGAAATTACATTGCCTGCTACAAAAGTTGAGAATGCACATTATGACATTGTAACCGAGTACCCTCTTGCGGAAAGGACACAATGCAAATTTGGAATATGCATATTCAGATTTGTGAAATGCATATGGTAATATCAGAGAAATTAACATTGCCAGAAGGCATGTTGTATAAACATTTACTGCATAAAAAGATGCAGGACTGAAATATCTACATGAAAGTCTATAAATGCTTTCATATGGCAGAAGAAGAGGCCTTTATAAACTCATAAACTCCAGCCTCAGTCTGGGTCAGAGCCATTATCACATTCTTTACGGATCCGAAGCAATGATACAGTTTGAAATTTTCAAATGGACTGACTCACATTCACCTCAATGGACTTTAGCATCTCACTGTGTCTAAACAATCGACAGCAGTGGCTGACCTGACTGTCCTTCCCTGAAGGAATATCACACACAATGCACATCACAGCACAGCAATACGCATCACAATTTCATGTTTTTTTCTTGGAGTATTAAAGCACTCTGACAACGTCCTTTCCATATTGGAATAGCTATTTTAAGATTCCACTTCTGATCTCGGAGCAACAGACTGAAGGATTAATGCACTGTCTTGTGTGTGTTCAACTGTAACTGTCAACAGAACAAGAGAATGAGAGATAAAAAAAATTTAAAAAACGAAGGAAAAAAAAGCTGTCATGACGCATGTGAGTGCTGAGGTCAGTGGAGCAATTAGAATACTCTATAGAAACCATAAGACAGACATCATATATCCATTAAACCAATAGCTATCAGATTGTCTACCTCTGTAAACATGTTTAAAACCCATCTTAAGACATTTGTTCGATGAGGCCTTTGCTGCTTTGTGAGGACTACTGGTTTGGATTAGATGCATTTATATTAGTTTTTTTTTTCATTTTTCTCTTGCTTTATTGTATTATCTATCTCTTTCTTTGTATTTTATTGTGTTTTATCTAATTTCTTTGAAATTGCACAGCACTTTGGTGTTTTTTAAGGTGCTTTATAAATACATTTTGATTTGATTACTCCAGTCGCTGATTTAGTTCTCCAGAAACAGTTCATATTATTATGCTGAAAACCAAAACTGTGACGCACTACCATTCAAAAGCTTGGTGTTATTGATTTATTTATTTAAAAGCAATAATAATAATAATATTTTTATTCAGCAAGGAATACAATTTAATTGTTTAATTCTAAATAGTTTAAAAAGAGTTTTAAATTGTTTAAGACATCTATGGTACATCTATGGTTATTCTGAACATGTCACTTGTCAGTCCTTTCCAGGTTGAATGTTTACTATGTGTGTGAAGCACTGAGGTTTAAGTGACTTGAAATGGCACAGAAACCTGTTAGCAACACCATTGCATAACACATCTAGGACACACACACAAACAAACTGCCATCCCGTAGTGGGGAAACGTCTTCTCTCTGACGAGAGGTAATTGGCTCAAAATGTGTCCACAGCATTTACTGCTGAGAATCACTGACAAATGCTTCAGACCCTCTTACTGTCACATTACAGTTAGAAGGAAACCAGGTGTGCTCACACACACACATAACTCCTCTTCATTATATACTAATAGACAATGTAACCCCATCTTAAAATGTAAGAATCCCCACACAGGTGGAGAAATAAATAAAATTCCCTGACATTACGGCAGTGAAAATATCACACACACACACACACACACAAGCTTTCAGATTTACAGCTGCCACATCAAGTGAAAAAAGCAGGCCTGCTCCGCTCCTCCATCAATCTCTCACTCTCTAGAATGTTCTGGAAGCACTCGAGAGAGAAGCCATTATTCCAAAGAGGAACTCGGCAGAGGAGTCTCACCTTTTTCTGAGGACCTGTGTGTGTGTCTGTAGGGAGGTCGCTGTGTTTATCCATGATTAGATAGGACTGGGCCCATATTCACAAAACATTTTAAGGCTAAAAGTAGCTCATAACTTGCCGATTTAGGAGAAAATCTTAAAAAGAATAGGCGTGTCAGTCCTAAATTTAGGACCCCTACATTTTTGCTCTAAGAATTTTTCACAAACGTTTTTTGCTCTAAAACTAGCTTACTATCAGCCATGATTATTCTACTCCGTTAATTAAAAGGCTGTTTATATGCATATCCACTAATTGTTTACGAGGAGAGGCTGACAAATAACTGAACAAACGAGTCCATTTTTCCTTGGTTTTCCATGCCGATGGTTCTGAATTGGACAGGTGTCAAAAGGTTGAGTTTCTCTGGTGTTGAGGAACTATCAGCCATGATTATTCTACTCCGTTAATTAAAAGGCTGTTTATATGCATATCCACTAATTGTTTACGAGGAGAGGCTGACAAATAACTGAACACATTCTTGTTTAATTTATTGACACTTAGTCTGCATTTTAAAATCTTTATTTGAATGTGCATATTTTTTTTATTTTTAAACCTTTATGAATATGGCAACATAATATTGCGCTCTACAATATTTCTATGAATAAATCTCTGACAGAGACCCCTCCCCCATCAGCCAATCACTGTGTGAATAGTTAGTAAGCGAGGTCAACCCCGCCCCCTTACTCTTAGCTTAAGACTTCTCTCTATTCCTTAGTAAAAGTTTGTCTCAGCAGCTTTGTGAATAGGTTTTAAGAGAAAACTCTTAGCTAAAAACTTTTACCTCTATTTAGGAGAACTCTTAGTGGTAAGATAAAATGTTTTGTGAATATGGGCCCTGATTTTTTTTTTCTTGGCAAGAGCTCTTGGGGACCATCTGCCTGGGGAGTGAATTGGAGCATTTCATCTTTTTCCGGTTTTTGTTTTTTTTGTGTGTGTGTAACTTCTTTCTATCTGTTTTCCATATATTTATCATATACAGTGTCTGTATTCGTGTATCTCAGTTCTCTCCTGAGTCCTGGCACTACAGAGAATAAACTTAAAAACACTGCTAATTAGACCACTAAACAGACTAATTGGAGATCAAGACAGGACTGAGAGGGAAAACAAATGAGAGAGAGAAAGAGAGAGTGTGTCTTGGGAGGAATTCACTTAAAATGAATGGCACCAGTTGCTAGCGTTGTTTGTGTTCATGTGCTGTCCATGTTAAGCGCAAGGAATTGCAATCAGGTAATGGTGCAGTTGTTAAAAAATTAGATTAGATTAGATTGGAATATACATAACTAATAATTTAATATAAATATATTACATATAAATTAATTACATTATTATTTTATAAGAGTAACTTGTTTGTCAGAATTTCTTTAATTTCAGGGCACAACGCTAAGTGGTCTGGTTAATATAATAAAACCACAAGATTTTTGAGACTATGTATATACAGTCAGGAGTTACTATATTATTAATATTATTATATTATTAATATAATTGTATTATTATATAATAAAAGAGGTATGTAAAACTATTAAACTAAACTATTAGTATTAAAATGTTAAAATATTAATATTATAATTATTTTTATTGTAACAGTATGGCACACTGGACATTTGCCTGGTTAAACTCTTTCATCATTAGATGTAATGGTCAATAGAAAATGTAAACAAAAATCTAGATTACATTTTATTTTTTCTGTAGGCAATGAAAGGCAATTGCCGCATTGGCAAGCAAATATTTTGTGAAAAAAGGAACATTCTATAATAAGCATAATTAGCATAAAAAGGAGGCGTGTTTGTTCTAAAATGAAAGACAATGATGCGGTAGTGCCTTAAACACATATAATTTCTTAGTTCTTCTTTTTAATATATATATATATATATATATATATACCTCCGCCAATGATGTCATTGTTTGCTTGCTGAGATAGCCATGGCACTTATGAAAATTTGATGTGGTTTGACAGTAGTACTGTAGTACTTTAGGCAAACAAGCAGTCTCAGAATTAGGAAGTTAGTGGCAGACACGCTCTTATTCTGGGTCACATCATTAATGCAAAAGCCTTCTAGTGGAAGTGTGTCTGTGTGTAGTGTGTCTGCCTGAAGGCCAACAAGCTGTCTTAAATTCTTTTGACTGATTAACCAGATTTTACACACACACGCACGCACGCACGCACGCACGCACACACGCACACACACAGGTTTGTTTTTGTCAAAAGTGGGGACATCCCATAGGCGTAATGGTTTTTATACTGTACAGACCGTATATTCTATTGCCCTACACCAACCCTACCCCTAAACCTACCCCTCACAGGAAACTTTGTGCTATTTCAGATTTTCAATACACTTCATTCTGTGTGATTTATAAGCGTTTTGAAAAGTGGGGACATGGGGTAATGTCCTGAAAAGTCACCTTCTCCTTGTAATACCTATGTCATACCTTTGTCATTATACAAATTTATATACACACACACGCACGCACGCACACGCACATGCATGCACATGCACGCGCGCACACGCACGCACGCACGCACGCACGCACGCACACAGGTCAGCCACCAAATACAACATAGATGTCCTCCATTAGATGCCAGATACATGCTTGAAATCTAAATGTTTCATTCTGTTGAAAGCCTCAGGATCCTCTACAGAGACCCCTACACCAACCCTACCCCTAAACCTACCCCTCACAGGAAACTTTGTGCTATTTCAGATTTTCAATACACTTCATTCTGTGTGATTTATAAGCGTTTTGAAAAGTGGGGACATGGGGTAATGTCCTGAAAAGTCACCTTCTCCTTGTAATACCTATGTCATACCTTTGTCATTATACAAATTTATATACACACACACACACACACACGCACGCACGCACGCACGCACGCACGCACACGCACATGCACGCACGCACGCACACGCGCACGCACGCACGTACACGCACACGCGCACACACACACACACACACAGGTCAGCCACCAAATACAACATAGATGTCCTCCATTAGATGCCAGATACATGCTTGAAATCTAAATGTTTCATTCTGTTGAAACATTTAGATTTCAAGCATGTATCTGGCATCTAATGGAGGACACATGCTTGAAATCTAAATGTTTCATTCTGTTGAAAGCCTCAGGATCCTCTACAGAGACACTTAACACAACTGGTCTTTTATTTGACCAAAGACTTCACTAAGTTGACGTTTTGTTTCTATATCATCTATACTATAAGGACATAATTGTTGTTTATGAATTTTTGAGAATTATGAATTTTTTCCATTAACTGGCCTAACTGTTGATCATGAAGGTTCAAATCTGACTCACGATCCTGATCCTATTCCACTACACTCTTAAAAATAAAGGTGCTTCAAAAGGTTCTTCAAGCGATGCCATAGAAGAACCATTTTTGGTTCCACAAAGAACCATTCAGTCAAAGGTTCTTTAAAGAACCATCTCTTTCTTACCTTTTTATAATCTGAAGAACCTTCTTTCGCCACAAAGAACCTTTTGTGAAACAGCAAGGTTCTTCAGATGTTAAAGGTTCTTTATGGAACCATTTAGACAAAAAGGTTCTACTATGGCATCGTGAAGCACCTTTATTTTTAAGAGTGTACTGGAACTGCAGTGTAAGTTACTTTGGATAAAAGTGTCTGCCAAATGCATAAATGTAAATGAAGGTACAAATCTGACTCATGATGCTGATCCTATTTCACTAAATCCCATTAATTTTCTGTCCTCTATTTAATATTAATACAGTCGTGAAAAGAACAACACTAAAAAATTATCAAAAATATCTTTAAACAATTTAAAACAGCGCTGCTGTGAATTTTTGTTTTGCCTCAGCATTGATGTAAGACTCTTTGTCAGGGTAAAAGCATGCAGGCAGGGAACAATCAGGGTGGAAAAAGGGAATAACATTAAGAAGAGAGAGAGAGAGAGAGAGAGAGAGAGAGAGAGAGAGACAAAAAAGTGATAAACAGGGTATGTATGAGAGGAGCTTTTGCTTTGTGTTTTGATTTATTCATATCTGACCATTAACCTAGAAACCCTATGTTGTTCGTAGGTTTGAATGTGTGTTTTTGTGGCTGTGTGTGAGAGAATGAGTGTGTGTGTGAGGTTTAGTAAAAGTTGTTTAGAAAAGATCAAGAGAGAGAAAATATGGCGGGAAGGAGCAAACAATAAGCTTCTTGTCAAATCCAAGGCTAGTAACGAGTACAGATGAAGAGTGTTTAACAATGAAAAGACAACCAGAAAGATGACAGTGGAGGGGAGAGGACTGAACATGAGAAAAGAAAGAGGAAGGAAGAGAGAGAGAAAATCTTAGCTCCATATGCATACTGAACGTTTTTTTCCCATAGGTTTCCCCTCTTTCACACTACTGACCCAGTTCTACCCATAATCCCCCTGACGGCCCTGACACATCTTTATACTCTGTACTGTTTCCAATATACGATTAGGGCAACTGATGACAATTGTGGCTTTTATCCAATCAGAGCTCTGAGAGATTAAAAGGTTACTTAACCTACAAATGAAATTTACCCTCCCTCACGTTGTACCAAACCTTTATAATTTCTCTTCTTTACATATGAGGAGATATTTTCAATATATTCTAGTTCAACTTGTGATTTTCCAAAAAAAGAAAGCTTCAACAAAAACTAAAAACAGTAAAAGTCTGAGTCTTCTGAAGCCATACAGCATATTTCTGTGAGGAACAGACCAAAAATGAACTTCCCCCCTCTTCACATCTCTCAAATCACTTATAAAGTGGCTTGTGAACTGCTTTGATGCTAACCTTTATTATAACCTTTTCCCCCCAGTAAATATACCCTTATTAGACCCTTAAATACCTTAATTCAAAAATGAAGCAAGTGACTGTCTTTATGGATGAATCACCGAATCATTGACTCACTTGATCTGTTCAAACAGCTGATTCATTCAGAAATGAAGCAAGTGACCGTCTATATGAATGAGTCACTGAATCACTGACTTGATCCATTCAAACAAATGATTTATTCAGAAACGAAGCAAGTGAATATCTTTATGAATTAGTCACTGAATCATTGACTCCCTCGATCCGTTCAAACAGCTACAGTAATTCTTTCAGAAACGAAGCAAGTGACTGCCTGCGTCCCAATGTTCATACTATCCATCTTAAATAGTATGTGACATTAGAATAAGTGTGTAACAAAGCATACTAGTATGCTGAAGAGTATGACAAACGTCCCCAGATGGTTTACGATTTCAGGTAGATTTTTGAAGTGTGGATCCATGCACACTATAGTGGCTAATATTGTCTACAATCCATTGCGCTTTGGCGAAGGATTCGGTTGAGAAATATAAACACGAATAAAAAGCTAAAGTTAAAAAACTACAAACATGGTGGATGTGCGCGAATCAACGGTTAAATAGAGAGGTTTAGATAAAGGGGTTTGAGTTACTACTTATCAATATTTAACCTGGTAAAAAATATTTAATATCTTATCTGTGTTATACTTCATCTGCAACAACAATGTGAATTTTAATAACATCTGTTTGTCCATTAACTTTTAAATGTATCATCATGCAAAAAATATGAGCAGATGCTAGGAGACCCAGGTTCGAGACCCACTCGGAACAAGAACGAAGTGTGGCGGTGAGGACCCGGGAGAGAGGGGTTACATTGGTGCCGTGACCCGGATGGGAGTGAGGTTTATGGGGTGAGTGTAACGGAGGCTAGCGGGTAGGTGCTGTGCAGGTAAACCTCACTCCCCTGATCTTAAGAGGCGCACTAGCGACTGACGCTAGGGGCTGCAGTCTTTAGCCTCCTTGTTAGTGAGTCCGCCTCCCATGCCGGAGACCTGGGTTCGAGACCCACTCGGAACAAGAACGAGGTGTGGCGGTGAGGACCCGGGAGAGAGGGGTTACACAGAGTTCTCTGCATAAAGACCCACGGCTGGCAGATCAACATGCTACTTCTTTTCTCTCCGATATGGTAGGAAGTTAAATGAAATGAAATGTGGAGGATGTTAACTGTGACAAGATGTTTGACAGGACAGTTTACATTGACAGGGTGCATGTAATTGTAATTGTGTGTGTACAAACGTAATTGTATGATGTGATAGTAAGTCCCAAAGCTTGCCTACTCTTCTGCTACACTCTCAAAAGTGTGTATTTTTTTTCTCTCAAAAGAGTAGGCTACATATTTTAAGGGCGTAATATAAGTATGCACATTAGCAGCAAATGTCTTTATGAATGAGTCACTGAATTCTTGACTCACTCGATTCATTCAAAAATGTGGATTCATTAGTTGCAAATCACTGCTGTGTGTCAGAAAGGCACAACAGTTCTGGGGCCTGTACCATGAAGCTGGATTAGCTGGCTAGCCAGGTAAGGTTCAGTTTAGTTTGCACCAATCCTGGGTTTTAGGTACCATGAAAGTGGCTTGGCTTTTAGCAGTGTTCATCGCCATAGTAACTTACGCTCCACAGCTCCACAGCTCTTCACAATCACTGCTGTGTGTCAGAAAGGCACAACAGTTCTGGGGCCTGTACCATGAAGCTGGATTAGCTGGCTAGCCAGGTAAGGTTCAGTTTAGTTTGCACCAATCCTGGGTTTTAGGTACCATGAAAGTGGCTTGGGTTTTAGCAGTGTTCATCGCCGTAGTAACTTACGCTCCACAGCTAACCTGCTCCGGGGCGGGTTATGTTCTAGTTTAGAGATCGCAAACTGAAATTTGACCAATCAGCTTCAAGAAAAGTGACACATCTCTCATGCAATAAAGCCACTCCCCCAGTTTCTCTTGCTCCAAATTAAAGGGCACTACATAGTAAAACATTTTTAAAGATAATAATTAATAATAATAATAATAATAATAATTTATGCATTTAGCAGACACTTTTATCCAAAGTGACTTACAGTGCATTCAGGCTATACATTTTTTACCAGTATGTAAAAAGATAAAAGATACATTTTTTAAATACAATTTTTTTTTGAAGATAAAATCATCAGGCTTTTAGTGATGATTATTTATTATGATTTATATATTTATTATATAGTCTTAATCCATTACAAAAGCCGTATTAAAATAATAATGATTCATCTTTTATTTTAAATTAATATAAATATATACAGATAATATAGAATATAAATAAGCTTTACAATTAATGGATAAAGCTTTAAACATGACTACATTTGAGTTTAGATTTTTGAGTCTCTTTATATCTATATATTATCAACAATATAAACTAATGTCACACGTTTCACTTGCACTGATATGCCAAGATGTTTTCTTTTAGTTGTTTTAGTTTTCCTCTTTCACTGACAGCTCTTTTCACCATGCTGTGTAAATGTATTTAAATGATTTTTCAATCTTTTAATCTATGGCAGTGAATTGCGAGAAGTGAATCACAGTTAAAAGGCATATGATTGGCTGTTCATTACTGATGTCACGCTTTCAAGTGCACGCGCTTCATTAACTCCGGCTCAAAGCCTGAGTTGACAGAGAAAGTTGATGGTCAGCATCATGGTACCAACAAAGCCAGATTGGATTGGTTTGGTTTTGTCAACTCAATTCTAATCCTGTATCCTGAGTTTGTTCAGCCACTATCATGGTACAGGTCCCTGCTGTGGCTTTGATTAGAACTATTTTCGTTTGTGAAACAGACAATATTGTGTCTAAAATATACTTGTACTTGTTTATTGAACTGTTGTATAAATCAATATCACATTTGTAGACGTGCAGATATTAGGGAAAACTGCAGTAATTACGAGAAAGGCTCTAAAATGTTTTCTTCTTGACAGAAGTTCTTCTTGTTTTTGCTTCCTTTCCCCTCCAGATTCTCAAGTGGTTTAGTTTTCCATGACTCACTGGTGTACCCATTCACTTTCAAAGTATGAAAACAGCAGCTTTGACACCCATAAAACAAAGAAAGTCATAGAGGTTTGGAATGACATGAGGGTGAATAAACGATGACAAGAATTTTCATTTTTTGGGTGAATGTGAAAACAAGCTTCATGTGCTTCAAATGAGGATTCATTTTGAAAGCAAAAACATCACTTCAAAGTCCACAACCCCATTCTTAGCATGTCTCTTAAAGCAGGGGTGTCCAAACTCGGTCCTGGAGTTTAGCTCCAACTTGCCTCAACACACCTACCTGGAAGTTTCTAGTATGCCTAATAAGACCTTGATTAGCTTGTTCAGGTGTGTTTAATTAGGGTTGGAGCTTAGTTTGGACACCCCTGTCTTAAAGGAGTACTTGACCCAATAATTACAATTCTGTCATCATTTACTCACCCTCAAATCGTTACAAACCCATAAGACTTAGAATATAATCTTCAAAACACAAATCAATATATTTTTTAACAAAACCTGATAACCTTAATGACCTTTTTGGATCTCGTAAATTTTAGTTACCTGAAGGGTCAGAAACAACTCAGGTTTCATAAAAAATATATTAATTTGTGTTTTGAAGATTAAGTCTTTGAGTTTATACGATTGAGTCTTATGATTTTGGAACAACATTTGGGTGAGTAAATGAAATTATTTTATTTCTGGGTCCCTTTTTATAACTGTCCCTTTAATACATCCAACATAAATTCCTCTCTGGATACTTCAGTCCTTTAAACACTCTTGTGGATTTAATTAGCATCACAGAGTATCTTAAAAGAACATAATAATCAAGGTGTCAAATCATCAACTATTAAAACCATTTAAACACTGTAATACATGACCAGACAGGACCCAGAAATGGAAAGGGGAAAAATAAAAGGGCCTGCAAACTAACATGAGAAAGCATGAGATTTCAGAAAACTCAGAGAACTCAGAAAAAGGAAGCACTGACAACCATAGCAAACACAATGAGAGAGACACATAACATTCAAGAGGTGTGCTGGCTAATGCGTCTCACCCTTTTGCGTAGGTTACAGGTGAGAATGAGGTTTCGGGAGAAAGAGTTGGCAAACGCTGTGTAGAAGTCCAACACTTTCAGCAAGGCTTCTCTCTTTATAATGTGAAGATCACAGTACGTTAACGCCCGAACGTTAGCGCATGAGTGGGCCAAAGTTGTCTCCTTCCAAAACACATCACCAAACACGTCCCCTTTACCTGAGAGAGAAAGAACAAAAAATATTAGAGAATATGCAAAGAGAAGATTAGAACAATATTTAACAGAGCAGAGAGTTAGTGTGAGACTAGACTGCTTTAATTGATGTCAGTCAAATGCATAATCTCACAGCAGGGTTGAGCAGCAGAATGATCAAATTTGACATTTCAGTGAATATTCTCTTTATAGAGCTGCATGGCACAGGCTTGAGCAGGATAATTACTTAACTGTATTGGAAAAAAGTTTAGCTTACTCGTATTAAAATGGGCAACTTACCTAAAAATTTAAATATTGTTATCAATTACTCTCGTCATTCTGAACTCATTTGACTTTATTTCTTGTGATGAACAGACAGAAATATAAAGGGAGAGTTCACTTAAATATGAAAATTCTGTCATCAATTAATCACCTCATGCCATTACAAAACTCTATGACTTTCTTTCGTCTGCAGAAAACAAAAGATATTTTAAGAACTGTTACTGAATGTTGAAAGTTTTCCCCTTGCTCTGGACTGTTCCTTATACAAACCCATCAATTAGTTTCAGAAGATTTAGAACAATGTGCATGAGTCATATGAACTCTTTTTTTTTAACCTAAAACGAGCAGCTCAGACGTTCTGCAAAACATCTTTTATGTTCCACATAAGAAAGGAAATCATATGAGTAAATGACAGAATTTTAAATTTTCTGGTGAACAGAACTGAATGGAATTACTGACAGATCTTTTGTGTTTGTGTGTGTGTGTGTGAGAGAAATCAGATTATCAAAAAGAAAAAAAAATGTAAGGCAGGGTCTTGGTTAAATTCAATGGTTGATGAACTGTTAACAATGAGATCAGTTTTTAGAAAATAGATAGGATGAATTTTCATTTCATGCCAACTTCAAATTTTAAGGACAAAAGCAAACCAAAACTATTCACGAATGCAATAAATGTGAAGCACACAACACACTTAAAGCTCAAGGACCTTTCTTTAATTATCTCTCATTTTCAGAACTGACAGAAAGCTTTAGTGAATGAGGATAAGGAACAGTAAGAAAGCAGTATAATTGCTGCATTAGATAAATGTGGCATTATCAGAGAGGAGTATAGTTGTCTCTTATTGTTTGAGATGCCGAAGATTAATGGCACACTGATCTCTATGATCACTTTCCACAGATCCTCGGCGCCGGGAACCTAAAATAGACCTTCAACCTTCAAGTTTCAACTCTGCACTGATTCCATAGGTCGCAGCAGAGCTGAACATACATTTACCACAAGAACAACAGACATACACCAGGGCAAACCAAAAACCTTATTTGGTTGGTTTTAAAAGAATATTTCTTGTTTTCCGACTAATATTTTTAATGCTGATCTCGGCATAATTTCAACACCGAGATCGTCTGTCACAGGTGTTTGTCCTGGCAATTAAAGACTTATTCCTAGTAGCAAAACACATTTAATTGGCTGCACATGCCAGACCAATTAAACCACAACTAGCAGCTGCTAGGAGTGAATGCACAAATGCGCTCTAATGAACCTTTCAAAGCAAAACTGAAAAATTCTCTTTTCCTGAAAATCATTGTTCTGGTGTAATTTTTATAACAAAGCAAACCCCTCTTGTGTCAACTCTAATAATAGGTTGTAGAGTGCAGGCACAAGAGCTGTTAAGTTGCATTCAGTAGAAATCATATTAAAAAACTTAGCCTCTATACAACTTAATACCCATTCCAAAATGATTTTCAAGCTTTATGTAAACAATATTCTGATAAATAAATAAGGTGTGATTCACATGGTCAGGGTGTTTATTTTGATTCGAACATACCGTGTGCAGCAGATATGGCCTGCAGAGACTTTGTCAAGGGCTCTACTGAGAGTTTGAAGACATATGTAGTACAGCGAAGAGACTGTGGGGATTTACAGTTCATCTCAGACAGAAGAGCAAAGCCACCAAACGTGGTCTCCAAGGAGTCATGCGTTACCATGGCACTCTGTTGCCGTGGGGACAGTGTTGAACCCATACCTTCGGGATCCATACTGTCATATTTTATAATACTTTTATAGTGTGTGTAGAGTAGAGGTTGAGAATGTTAGGCAGAATATGCAAATAAGCAAAAATGCAGCAAAAAATTAGGCTCTGAAAGCAAACACAAAATTTTAATTTTAAATTTCATTTACTCACCGTCATGTCAATCCAAACCTGCATGATTTATTTTCTACTGGACAACACAAAAGATGATATTTTGAACAACGTTGAATTTTTTTCCCCCCATAAAATTAAAGTCAGTGGGATCCAAAACAACATTTAGACCCAACAACATTTCACTGTATAGGCAAAAAACACAGACTATTCAGAATATCTACTTTTGTTTTCAACAGAACAAAGAAATCAATACAGGTTTGGAATGGATGATGGTGAGTAAATGATGCCAGGAGCTTCATTTTGGGTGAACTTTAAGTAAACAAGTGACTCTTGGCAATGTTTTTCCTTCATTTACACACATTTACAACAGTTCTGTTGAACACAGTCCAGCGAAAATAGTTTTGGGTAAACGTGAACCATATGGATAAATGTGACTAATGACTTAATTTCGTTTCATTCATCTCCTGCAGAGCCGCTCAGCTATACACCTCGCTAACTCAGCTCTCCAGGAGCTCATCTTCCTCTGCCCAGACACCCACCACCCTCCTGGGCACAGAGAGACACTTTGGGTCCAGGTCTCCTGCTGAGGCCTCAACTTAGTGGCCATTAGAGATTCGTGATTAATGGCGCTGCATGGTTCCGTTGCTATGACGACTCAAGTGAGAATGATAATCTAATGCGATTTCTGTGAAGCAGCTGATTGAAAGTTTGAAAATGAGACAGTGCTTGTATTGGAAGGCAGTCTGATAACAAATGAACAACTTTAAAGAAACATCTATTTTTTAATCTTTGAGACGTGTATGCTGGTTTTGTTCTGTTGTGTATCAAAATCTGTTCCTGCTGTTTTAAATTGTTTTCATCACCATGGCAACCAAAATGCAATAGATGGGATTTTTTGCCCGTCATTTTCTCACACCACAGATGGCCTAAACATATCAGATGCTGTTGTACGAAACATGCTGAAAGTTATTGCAGAAACGTGGTTGTGTTGTTGCGAAGTGCATCTCAAGTGCAAAATTACAGTATACGGCAAGTCAGCCTAATCTACACACTTGGTCTAAACAAGTTGAAACAGATGCAGATGGCAGCACAGAATAAAGCCATGCAAACATCTGTGTTGCAAACCCCTCCATAGTGCTGTTGGTTTTTTTTGCAAGATATTTCTGGAAAACAAATTTAATCAGTTGCATTATACAGTGTGGAGTCAGTCATTTAGATCAGATTCCAATTGGATACACAAATAATCAGAATTGGACTGGCAGTGTGAATGAAGCTAAAGGTCATAGAATGTATTAATTAGTGCTTTTAAAAACTTTTAAACTTTAAAACTCAGTTTTTAAACTAACCCAGTATAGCGATGACCTCGTCATCCTGGATGACCTCCAGTGACCCTGACACCACGAAGCAGAGCAGGTCCACGCTTTCACCCGCATGGAAGATGAGGTCACCAGGGGCGGAGTGTATCATCTGGAACTCCACGGCCAATGAGCGCAAACATCCGTCACTGGCCAATCGGAATGCTAGGTGCTCGTTGAACACCTTCGTGTTCAGGTGCACGCAGATGTCTGCCCGCATGTCCTTGGGGCAGATGGAGAGCACCTGTGCACAGAGATGAATTTCCAATTCAGTATTTTCCACGGATAATATCAAAAACTTCAGTCATGTAACCATCCCATCTGTTTCAGTCTCACCTTCTCTGTGTCGATGCCTTTGGACATGGACCACGTGGAGACGATGTAGTCCATCACTCTCTCACTGAGGCCTTTGGGCACCTGGTAGAGCTTGAGGAAATCCCGCACGTTATTCAGCATTTCGTGGTAACGGTTGGTGTTTGCATACATCTGCTGGAAAATGGTTGTCACATTACCGAAGATAGTGGCGTAAAGGAGAGCTTTAGGACATGAGGAGAGAAAAAAATTGTCATGTCAGACAGATTTGAAATAAGAAAAACTAAATCTGGTTAAGTTGTTACAATATTACACAATAGTGTTCACTTTTGAGAGTCTGAATATGTGGCTGACTTAAGTACTTAAAATTTAATTATTAATTAATTAATTACAAAAATAAAACAGTTGCATAAATGTACTTTTAGTATTTATTTATTTTTTAAATTTTCAAATATAGCTTAGAACAAAGTACATGTGTACTTGGACAAAGAACATTTATTTTTAAACAAACTGTAAAAAATTACCAACATATGCTGTATCAATTGTAATACATAGTAATTGTTGTTTTAAAATTTCATAATATACACTTTCACAAAGCTAGATCTTGATTTAAATGATTTCTTTTAATTTCTAAAAATGTATATTTCTAAATGTCACTTTTATATGACATTTATATTTTCAAACCCATATTTACCCAAAGAGCTTGTAATAATGAAAGTCACCGGATGTCATTTGGAACATTATTTTATGAACAGAATATTATTTCAATGCAGTACTAGAACAAGTACAAGCAAAATTGTTTGTTTTCCCATTTCTCTAGTACTTGAATATTACATTTTACAATGAGATGTCTTATATACGTGTATATATATATATATATATATAAATAAATGAAAGAAGAGTACATGTAAACTTCTGGTACTGTGTTTATTGCCTTTCTCATGAGTTACCACGGTATCTTTGCTCCTCGTCTCTATGGCAACCTTCCCTAAAATAGCTTTCCAAATACTTCTGCTTACAACCAATAAGGGAAGAGCGGGAACAGAGAAGAAAGTGAAGAGGATGGAATATGATGAGATAAAATGGATGATGAAAAGCCAGCGAAATGACCAAGAATTTGTACAGTAAGAAAAATGATTTTGATCACAGAAAGACCGCCAGAGAAAGGTAAAGAGAACAAACAGTTAAGAAAGAAAGAAAGAAAATTCAAAATTTTAAAGAAATTAAAAGTGGTGTCTAGTTTTTGATCAAATACTCTTAATCTTAATATGCAGAAACTATAAGATCTGATTTCACTGAACAGTGTAAATGCTGTTGCTCTGTTCATGCTGTAAACTGAATAAATGTCCACGTATGATGTGCTTTAAATAAGACTGAAAGTATCAACACATTTTCACAATTTACAAAGTAAACAAATCACTCTTTTAGTAATAACTGAATCAGTGTTTGAGAAACAAAAATGATCTGTGCATGCATGATGTGAGCAAATCATTGAATCAGAGTTGTTGTAAATCAGTTCTTTGAAAAAAAAAAGTTTTGAAGTAACACTTCACACTCTCAAAAAAATAGTCAAATATGTCTTTAATAGCCAATATAATGTGCATTAAAATGATCACGTTAACATTGCATGTGAATTATGAATACTGAATATATTTTCCAGTCCTAACTGGCTGTGACAGTTCCTCACAGCATCAGTCAGAGATGATGACTGAGAACATGTGATCATAAAAGTCTGCTTGTTTTGAACAGCTTGTAATAAATATAAACAGTAAAGGGGTGGTTGATTGCGATTTCACTTTTTTAATGTTAGTTAGTGTGTAATGTTGCTGTTTGATCATAAACAATATCTGCAACGTTACGAAGCTGAAAGTTCAATGCAAACGGAGATATCGTCTTTTAAAATTCTTGCAGTTTAATGCCTACAAAAACGACTGGTAAGGGACTACAACGAGTTACTTCCCGGGTCCGTTACGTCAAGAACCCAGAACTTTACATAAACCCCGCCTCCGGGAACACGCAGCAAAGGGGGCGAGGCCATGCTGTGCTGCTTTAGAGAAGAGGAAGAGAAAACTACAGGTGCACGTAAAAATCTATTCATATATGAATCGCGATTCTGTCTTCTAATGATTCTAATGGATTCACAAGTTTCAAAGTCAATGTTCTAAAGCAGCGTTCTCATCCTGTTCCTGGCCTTGCCCTGCTCTGCATCTCTCTCATGCTAGAGGCGGTTTAGCCAATCACAACACACTGGGCAAGCTAATCAATCAGAGCCCATCGTGTATTTCTGAGGGAGGGGCTTCATAAAAGCAGGAAATGATCAGTGCGCTCAGAGGAGAAGGGACAGAGAAGTGTGGAATAAAGGTAAATTATGTGAAAAATTATGCGTTTTTTAACAAACGAAGCATTAACACATGTTAGACTGCACCCCATAAACACAATCAAGCCTATAAAAAAAACAGTCAACCACCCCTTTAAAGGGGTCATATGATGTGATTTCAAGTTTTCCTTTCTCTTTGGAGTGTTACAAGCTGTTTGTGAATAGATAAGATCCCTAAAGTTGCAAAGACTAAAGTCTCTAACCCAAAGAGATATTCTTTATAAAAGTTGACTCGTCCAGGCCCTCCTAAAATGCCTCGTTTTAAACACACCCCCCCACATGTCTACGTCATGATGTGGGAAGATTTGCATAACGCCGCCCAAATGTTCACGCAAAGAAAGAAGGCGTAACTTTATTGTTGCTGCCACCGCCGCCACCATGTTGTGAAGACGCGGTGTGTTTCGTTGCGAAAGCGAAAATACTTCCAAAAGAGGACACAACCAGAAATCAGTGGTTAAGTTGTATATACAACACTGTTCCAGAACAGTTCAACCCAAATATTCAGATTTGTGCAGCGCATTTTATGGAGGACTGTTTCCTGA
>NW_015505645.1:960866-963929 GCF_001515645.1 Sinocyclocheilus grahami
TTTATAATGGGTTTTCATGTTTTTGTCTCATCGCTCCGGGACACGGCATCACCGTATGGTAAGGGGCGTAACACTTCCGTCTTGAGGTATTTGGCCAATCACAACGCACTGGATTGCTGGCCAATCAGAGCACATCTCGCTTTTCAGAACGATGAGCTTTGTCAAAATCGACACGTTTCAGAAAGGCGGGGCATAGAGGAGAAACAATCATGTACAGTATGTGGAAAATAATGTGTTTTTTTAACCTTAAACCACAAACACATTTCATTACACCAAATACACAAAATAATGTTCTTTTTAGCAACATCATATGACCCCTTTAAAATCTAATGTCATGAGCGATCTAGAGTCACCGGTTTATCTGGCATTTGCGAGTAAAATACAATTATATTCCACCCTACATATTACCCAGTGCAATTTTAAGCTTTTTATCCCGGTGTAACTTCAGGGCAGATATGGATAAAGTTGTAGAGCAAATGGCACGGATGGCACACGAGGGAGAGTCTCTGGGGAACCTGTACAAACTAACACACATAATGAGGCCTTCTAGGACCTCACTACCACAGAGACAGACACACACAGACAGAAAGATGTTGGCAAGACAGGAATAAAGCCAGAGTAAGATAGAAGATTGGGATCTTTAGCGAAACATAAACAAAAGAGAAAAGATCTTGACTGAAGGATCAGCAGATGAGACCAATGCATTCAGATAATTACAGACAGAGAAAGAGAGAATAGGACTCTGTGCTGTGTACGAGCCTAACTATAATTATTCTCTTCATTAAATGTGTACTGCTGTTTTTATTGGGCGTGTGTGATCATCTCTCCTTGATCAAACCAAAGTGTGCTGAAGACAACATCATAAGTATGTTAAGCCCTGTTAAGGGCCTTAGGCTGAAAACAACCTAATTTCTGGCCTTACACTCTTACACTTTGCCATCTCAGAAATAATGGCATAAACGCTGTCACTAGGGTGGTCCCCTTTGTACATTTTTAGGTACTAATATGCATCCTTTAAAGAGAAATAAGGTACAAAGGTGCACTTTTTAAAAGGGTACTGCCCCAGTGACAGCTTTTGTACTTTTTTCTGACTGTGGCCTTAATAATGTCATTAGACACAGATGGGAGAAATCCCTTCTAACATCATACAGACATAAAGTATTTGCTTTGTCATATGCAAGTCACACTGATAGCTGTTTCTTGAAGAGCCAGCATCAGCAGAGCTCATTTGACCATCCTCTTAAATGTTCATAATGACCCATTAGTCTAATAAGCATTTAAAAATAACTCCACCCGTGTGATGTCAGGTTAAAGAATATTACAGGTCAGGGAAACCGTTGTGTGGGTCAAAAGCAAGAAAATGCCTTACGATTCACAGCTCTAATGGGGGTATTTTTACAAAAAGACAGAGGAACTGAAGATAAGCTGGAGCAGAGATGGGAGGCAAGTCATATCGGAGTCAACTTAAACAGGCAATAATGCAAAGACTCTTATGCAATAAAGTCAAAGTCTCTTATGCTCACCATTTATTTTATCAAAGATACAGTACAATATTACGTTTAAAATTAAAATCAGTTTTTTATTTTTATATATTTTTTTCAATTTTAAGCAGCCATTACACCAGTCTTCAGTGTCACCTGATCCTTCAGAAATCATTCTAATATGCTGATTTGCTGCTAAAGAAAAAAATATTATTATTATCAATGTACATACCAATTTTAAAGTTTTTACTGTCACTTTTAATCACTTTAATGCATCTTTGCTAAATAAAAGCATTAATGTCTAAAAAAATCTTACTGACTATAAACTTTTGAACTGTAATGTATTGTAATACACTGTAATACTGTAAAAAAATATATGTATATAATTAAAAAATAAATTAATCAAAAGAAATAGAATGGCCAGCCATTTATTGTGGCCAGCCTAAGGCACACCTGTGCAATAATCATGCTGTCTAATAAGCATCTTGATATGCCACACCTGTGAGGTGGATGGATTATCTCGGCAAAGGAGAAGTGCTCACTAACACAGATTTAGACAGATTTGTGAATAATATTTGAGAGAAATAGGGGGGCAAAAACAAGTGTTGCATTTATAATTTTGTTCAGTCTATATATATATATATATATATATATATATATATATACACTATACATTTTTCCCCTGTAACTCAAATAGTAGAGCATGATGCTAGCAACATCAAGAGTTCTAGGGAATGCATTTATATATGGGTTCAATGTCAACTACAGTGGTGTGAAAAAGTGTTGGCCCCCTTCCTGATTTCTTATTTTTTTGCATATTTGTCACACTTTAATGTTTCAGATCATCAAACTAATTTAAATATTAGTAAAAGATAACAAGTGAACAACATGCCGTTTTTAAATGAAGGTTTTTATTATTAAGGGAAAACAAAATCCAAAACTACATGGCCCTGTGTGAAAAAGTGTTTGCCCCCTAAACCTAATAACTGGTTGGGCCACCCTTAGCAGCAACAACTGCAATCAAGCGTTTGCGATAACTTGCAATGAGTCTGTTACAGCGCTGTGGAGGAATTTTGGTCCACTCATCTATGCAGAATTGTTGTAATTCAGCCACATTGGAGGGTTTTCGAGCATGAACCGCCTTTTTAAGGTCACACCACAGCATCTCAATAGGATTCAGGTCAGAACTTTGACTAGGCGACTCCAAAGTCCTCATTTTGTTTTTCTTCAGCCATTCGGAGGTGAACTTGCTGGTGTGTTTTGGATCATTGTCCTGCTGCAGAACCCAAGTTCGCTTCAGCTTGAGGTCACGAACAGATGGCCGGACATTCTCCTTCAGGATTTTTTGGTAAACAGCAGAATTCATGGTCCTGAAGCAGCAAAACAGCCCCAGACCATCACACTACCACCACCATATTTTACTGTTGGTATGATGTTCTTTTTCTGAAATGCAGTGTTACTTTTACACCAGACGTAATGGGACACACACCTTCCAAAACATTAAACTTTTGTCCCGTCGGTCCACAGAGTATTTTTCCAAAAGTCTTGGGGATCATCAAGATGTTTTCTGGCAAAACTGAGA
>NW_015505645.1:965483-970516 GCF_001515645.1 Sinocyclocheilus grahami
CGTCGCTGTGTCGCTGTGCTCTTGGGGTAATTTTGGTCGGCCGGCCACTCCTGGGAAGGTTCTCCACTGTTCCATGTTTTGTGAATAATGGCTCTCACTGTGGTTCGCTGGAGTCCCAAAGGTTTAGAAATGGCTTTATAACCTTTTCCAGACTGATAGATCTCAATTACTTTCTTTCTCATTTGTTTCTGAATTTCTTTGGATCTCGGCATGATGTCTAGCTTTTGAGGATCTTTTGGTCTACTTCACTTTGTCAGGCAGGTCCTATTTAAGAGATTTCTTGATTGCGAACAGGTGTGGCAGTAATCAGGCCTGGGTGTGGCTAGAGAAATTGAACTCAGGTGTGATAAACCACAGTTTTAACAGGGGGGCAAACACTTCTTCACACAGGGCCATGTAGTTTTGGATTTTGTTTTCCCTTAATAATAAAAACCTTCATTTAAAAACTGCATGTTGTGTTTACTTGTGTTATTTTTGACTAATATTTTAATTAGTTTGATGATCTGAAACATTAAAGTGTTACAAACATGCAAAAAATAAGAAATCAGGAAGGGGGCCAACACTTTTTCACACCACTGTATATTTATATAGAAGTCAACATTTGAAGTGGATCAAAACCTTTCATCAAAGTTGTCCTAAAACCAAAACAATACCAATTCTTGTCTTAGGACAACATTGATTAACTTTTTTGATCCACTTCAAATGTTGACTACTGTATACGTTTGGCATTTGAACCTGGGTTTTTTTGCACACGCAAGAAATACTGTAAACTTAAAGTATCCTCAAAACATGGTTGAAGCCCCTGAGAGTCTGTGTTTTCTTTAATACACAGATTTGCTTTTTATAAACCCATAATTAAACAAATGTCTACACACCAACATGCAGCACACAAAGAGAAAATCAATTCGACATTTAATGTGCCTGGTTAAATCATTCTTTCATTGTCATTTACCACAAAGATGCTTAAACAGACCATTGAGTTATTTAATATTATTTGGCACACAGCAATGTTAATCGGACGCTACATTCGGAAACTGAGCGCTATTCAAATTTTTCAGTTCACTGAACACACTCTTTACAGTCCTAATTGCACAAAATAAAATTCTGCAAAAGTTTGTTCTAAATTTGAAGCAGGAGAGCTGAGCCAAGCTGACAGAAAAAAGGTGCGAAAGCGGTTGGACATCAGAATCACTTTGAGGGGAGAACCCTCTGTTCTCCCACATGATCCTCCAACATTAAAAGGCCTCTGAAAATTTTGTCAAGCAGCACTATAGTCCTTCCACTGCATAAAAACATTGCCGTTCCCTCCAGCCTGACCTAGTGTGACCATCTGAAGCGTCTCCTTTCCAATAAAGTGCAAATTCAGTTCCAGACATGCAGTAAGATTAGAGCAACTCTGTGTGCAGAAATGACCAACAATCAGGGTTCTGTCACTTCGGTCTAGTTTATTCTTGGTTTTATTCTCTTGTATGCATGCCTTGTTTCATGTTCGGGGCGTGGTGTTTAGATTCCAGCACTCATGTCTAGTTCGGTTTTGGTCTGGTGTTGGGGTTCGAGCACTCACGCTCCATGTCTTGTTTCTCGTGTGAGAGCACGGGTTGTGTGTTCATTCACTGGTAATGCACTCTTGTCTTGTGTGTTTTGTGAGGGCTTAGTTATGTTTTCATTGGCCAAGTACTAGTGTCGTTGTGTTCTGTTTAGCATGCGGTTCGTGTTTACATCAGCCGTGTGCTTTCATGTTATGTTCCATCTTGTGTTGTGTAGCAAACGGCTTGGGTTATCCTCGGTCGTGTGCTTTCATGTTGTCACGCTTAGCTGCATGTTCATGTCTTGTTTTGTGTGAGTGCTTTTGTTTTGTTTGTTTCTGTGTACCATGTGCTCTCCTGTCTATTTTCCAACCCTGCACACTTTGTTACCCGATTATTGGTTCTTTTGCCCCACCTGTCCTCCCTCATTACCTGCCTTGTTTGTTCCCTATTTATTCTCCTTGTGTTTGCAGTTTGCAGTCCTGTGCCAGTTTGTTGTCTAATGTTTGCCATTGTGTACCTGGCCTGTTCCTGTCCTACCTTGTCCTGCCCATCCAGTCAAGTTGCCGGTAGTGTTTTTTCCCCACACGGGGTAGTTTTTGTTGTCTGTTTTTGGTTTATTTTTGGTAATAAAGAGCCCAAACTTCCTGCAATTGAGTCCTCGCCTCATCCCTTCACCCAACCCTGACAATACTCACTTAAACTTAGACAAAAATTATAAAATATAAACCAAAATATTTAAAGATATACAAGTAAACTTCAAACTCCAGCCCTATCACAGGATTATAGAAGCAAATAAATAAATAATATATATACCTTGTTAACTAAGTTTAGACACATTAATGGATATTTAATTGTAAGGCACAGAGCAAACAATAATGTGAATCATGATATTACAAAACAACAGCTTTAATGCATTTAATGCATAACTTTGGATGCATACATATATTAAAACATTCTCACAGCTTTTTAAGTTATCAGAAACATTTTTTTTATACAAATTCCAAATGTGTGTATTAATATATGAAAAATTGAGCTACTGAAGCCTGAAGTCATGCTCCTTGTGTTTATTTCTCTAATGCTGGCCTGCCTAGACACAGAAGGTCTTCATGAGAATAAACAGACGATTACATGATGTTTACAGCAAAATCTTAAATATAAAATTCTCTTTCATATGATAAGACATTCACATGAAAGTTAACATGCCGAATTTGCGCTTTGGGATTTTACTGAAAGCTTCTACTAAAGTAACTGTGTATTTTGCTTGAGGTGTTTATCAGAGCTATTTATCATAGCCAACACGCAATACTGCATTCAATTCAGACACAGAGTTCTGTTATCAAGGAAAACGGAGAAGAGTGCACTTGAACTAGTAAACACGCACAATGCAGCTAGCGGTGAGGGATTTTAAGCCTTCGTTCAGACGCACATCACTGCACATGACGTGGACAAAAATATATTTATTGTGGTCATGAATTAACAATTTAAGGCCACAAATTAACTATTCGTTCCATTTTATTATTCTATTCCCTAGTTTTAGTTGGGATGGTTCATTGCGATTTCACTTTTTTAACGTTAGTTAGTGTAATGAGACAACAACAAACAAAAAACATAGGCCTACCATTAAAAGACGTGCTTGCACAGGTTCTGCACGATCCTCGTCAATAATATCCTCTGCTTCTCAATCGAGCTCAAACTGATAAGCGATATTAACGACGCCGTTGTTTACAATACAACCGGAGCACAAGCCGCTGAGGTGAAGGGTGGGATGTTTAGACGCGCACTAGAGGCGGTTTAACCAATCACAACACACTGGGCTAGCTAACCAATCAGAGCCCATCGTCTATTTCTGAGGGAGGGGCTTCATAAAAGGAGGAAATGATCAGCGTGTTTCCCAGAGACGGGACAGAGCGATGTGGAGTAAAGGTAAATTATGTGAAAAATAATGCGTTTTTTAAAAAACGAAGCATTAACACATGTTAGACTGCACCCCATAAACACAATCAAGCCTAGAAAAAACCCACTGAACCACCCCTTAAAATTGTGGCCACGTTGTACTAATTTGTTCCCTTGTTTTTATTCAATTAAAATGAGGGAATGAATTAGTATTCATGTGCGTGTCTTTTTTCTTTTCTTTCTTTTCTAAAATGTTGGTTTAAGAGTGTTATTCATCTAATGATTGCAAAAGAAGATAATGGTTAATATTCCATCTGAGCTGCTTGAGGCATCACCACTTTCTTAAGTTATATTGAATTTGTTGTCATAAATGAAAAATGTAATGACAAATAAAGAGGACAGACATACCAATTTATAAGAAAGGGTCAAGATAATCAATTACCTATGGTGGTTTGGATGTAACATCACACCCTTAATGGCTAAAAGTGGCTTTTAAAGATACAACCACTCTACAGTAGTTGACGATGCATCAGAGGGTTAATTGAGATAATTATGTTAAGTACATTTCTTTAACGAGAAACCTTGATTAAGTGGACTTGAGGAAGAAAATTAAAACACTCCAAGTCCAAAGTGTAAAGCATTAAATTCTGTGTGCTTGACTCACATTCATTCTCCAGCTCTTGAAATACAATAGATGCTTCTGGGACAGTCCAATTCTACTGCTGGGGCAGATCCATTCTATAGCTACTGATCTCTCAGAGCAGAGCACCACCACAGGGACAGTAGATTACAAGGTTCACACCAAGGCATCTGGGATCCCTCTTACATCATGACAAAGGCTTTCTCAGAGGGTTTCTGATACAGTGAGCAGCTCTCTGAGGTAAAACTTGTACATTAAACTTACATCATGTATAAAGTGAGTTTTGAGCTCTTGGCACACGCCGACTTTAAAGAGCCATTAACAATTATACATTGTGCATGATGGAAGACAATGACAGCGTGCATTATTTAAAAAACTATGTAATTAATTGAGAGATTTTTTGACAGTTTTTTACCCTCTGGGTTTGAAATGAACATCACAAACGGCATCAATTCATACTATGAGTGTGCTGACAGATTCCATTCAAGTGGATTTTTGATGCAGAGCACAAATGCAGTGCAATTATTTGAGCATTAAATTACACATAAAATGACCTGTATGTGTTTGTGGATTGTACTATGAGCTTACAAAACAGTATATATTTTGTGCATTTTATTGCATGCAATTTTACTGAGAGCTGCATTGCTGAGAGCAATGAATTTAAAACGGTTCATAATTAGTCCAATTTTTTTTTCTTTACAGACCTAACTAAATAAAACACTAAATGAACAAGAAAATACTATTTGCCAAAATAGGTGGAACAAAATAAATCAAGGTATACTGAAAACTCTTTTCAGAATTTGCCAAAGTGTAAACGTATCTTGTTTTCAAGATGTACAGACATTTTTACTTGAAAATAAGCTTAAAAGCTGTAAATGTACTTTTCATAATATAAATTCCAGAACAGTCAGGAAGATAAAAAGAAAATATACAGCGGTGTGAAAAAGTGTTGGCCCCCTTCCTGATTTCTT
>NW_015505645.1:971189-1024782 GCF_001515645.1 Sinocyclocheilus grahami
TTTCATAAAAAGAGCATCATACCAACAGTCAAACATGGTGGTGGGTAGTGTGATGATCTGGGGCTGCTTTGCAGCTTCAGCACCTGGACGACTTGCCATAATTGATGAAACCATGAATTCTGCACTCTATCAGAAAATCCTGAAGGAGAATGTCCAGCCATCAGTTTGTGACCTCAAGCTCAAGCGCACATGGGTTATATAGCAGGACAATGATCCCAAACACACCAGCAAGTCCAGCTCTGAATGGCTCAAGAAAAACAAAATGAAGGTTTTGGAGTGGCCAAATCAAAGTCCATTTGAGATGCTTAAACAGTCCATTCATGCTCGAAAACCCTCCAATGTGGCTGAATTAAAACAATTCTGCAAAGAAGAGTGGGACAAAATTCCTCCACAGTGATGTGAAAGACTCATTACCAGTTATCGCAAACACTTGATTGCAGTTGTTGCTGCAAAGCGTGGCACAACCAGTTATTAGATTTAGGGCGCAATTACTTTTTCACGTAGGGCCAGGCAGGTTTGGACAGCTTTTTTCCCTTAATAAAAGAAATCATCATTTAAAAACTGCATTTTGCATTTACTTGCATTACCTTTGTGTAATATTACAATTTGTTTGATGATCTGAATCTTTTAAGTGTGACAAATATGCAAAAAATAAAAAAAACAGGAAGGGGGCAAAAACCTTTTCACACCACTGTATATAACTGAAAGTGTGCTAGTGTTCAATGAAACCGTGTTTACAGGTGTGTGTCTGGGGCTCAGCTCATTGCACTCAGACTTCCTGAGTGAAAGAGAGAAGATGATCCACTGTATGCGCGCCAATCAATATCTATCCTAAAGCACATAACCTGGACAGACTCCAAGAATAAATAACAAACCAAGAGAGGATGCAAAGGACAATATGACTTTGTAAATGGTTCAGTTTTCAAGAGGAAGAACTGTACAAATCATCACACATGATTGGTTGAGTATTTGGCCAATCAATACAGTGGGCTTCTTTTTATTATTATCAGTCTAAAAAGGCACAGCCACAGACCACACATAGTGCCTTCACTGACTGGCTTGTGAATACTACACACATAAATGATAAGAACCACAATGACACTACAACGTTTGTGAGTAGGAGTGGAAGTGAAGTATGTTTTTTTCCAGGTACAGAGTTGATAAAATAAGAGCTTCTGGGGAAAAAACTCAATTGTTAGAACTTATTGGCAATGTAGTGGTATTTCATTTGAGGTGCTTGATAGCTCATAAACTTAAAATTCACAAGTATGATGGGTTTTGGCCAAAATAAGCACTAAAATAGAACAGATTTATGTCGTCAGTGAAAAGTCTGTTCCATTTGTATGTGACACTAGCTTTCACTGAAGTTTTTATTGCTGCCAGTTCAGCTTTCTGTTTTTCTGTCCCAAAACTATCAAGCTCTTCAAAAGTTTAAATGAATTTGACCAAGAACCCTAAAGCATTATCCTCAGAAGAGTACCTCTGAGGAGTCCTGACTTAGGTAATAATTGTTAAATCTTTCATTTTTGAGGGGTTGACAGGTAAACATTTTTTAAGTGTTTGAAGCATTGCCGAGTTACTTGAAAAAGCCAACTACAGCTTCTCTTAGAACAATAAAGTGTCGAACATTTTCAGAATATAAGAACAATTAATATTTCGTTTTAATATTAACCCAAGTGTTGCCACTTCATAGGGCCACAAATGAAGAACCATTTCCTTTACACTGTGTCCTAATCCAGTACAAAGCAACGGCTTTACGGTATCTCACCTCATCCACGTTTTCGAAAGCGTTGATGATGTCATAGGGCAGACAGGACAGCAGGTCTATTACGAACCAGGTCTTCAGGTAGTTCATCCTGATCAGCTTCGGATCCGAGATCACCTCCCCTCCTGGCCCGACAAACGTGGTGTGGAAGTTAAGCACGATGTCCACAAGGAATATGACATCCACAACGCTGTCCAGAACCAGCCACGTGACATTATTCTGTTTGGTCTTGAAGGAGACATTGTAAGGAACCATGATGGCGGTGTAGAAGGTCAGGATGAGGATGACCCAGTCCCAGGTGGTCTTAAATGTGCAGTAGTGTAAGATGATGTGAGGTGGGGTCTTAGGGGCTTCCTGCTTATACTGCGGAAGAATGTCAGAGCCGAGTTGAAGCACCTAAGACAAATGAGACAAAAAGAGATAAAGGGAGAGAAGGATCTGAGACAAAGAAGAAAAGAAAAATATTAAAATGAGAAGAGAGTTAAAAACCAATGCAAGTTAATTTTCACATTTTTTGACATGAATATTTCTTTTGATTGTAGGAAAATGCATGGTGAAATGGTATAATTTGACCAAATTTATTTTATATAATTTATACATTTTTAGAATTAATCAATCTAAATTGAAAGCCATAATTTGTTTCTTTTCAGTACTTCTGACATAAAAGGAAGATTATCTTAAGAGACTGAGAGTAAAAATGAAATTAAATACAGTGAGCCTTCAGGAAAGTGAGTTTGTATTAAATATTAATACTAGCACTGGAAATTTTCTGTTCTTCCTTGGACAATACACAATGCATATTTGTTTAAACAGAACATGAGATTTAACAGAATTTCCCTCCTAGAGACAATGAAGATCAGAAGATAATGGAGGGTGAAAGATCGTTTGAGATCATTTATCGATCTGCACTATTTTTAAATTGTTGGTTGCAAAAATATGTTTAATGGAGATGCAAGAAAAGAAACCTGCAAAATGGCTGCATATTGTCTGTTACATTTTGAATGGTAATAATTATGTCCGTGTTAATCAAGAGGAGACCTTAGTTTTATATTTAAGAAAAAATATGTTTTAAAACGAATTTTAAAATTTAAAGCTTACAAAAAGAAAAAAAATTCAAGTCAAAGATTCAATCGACAGCATCTATGACACATTTGTGGCAAAAAAAAGATTTTGACTAGCTCCTTATTTTCTTCACAAAAAGGCAAACTTCAAGGTCACATTGATGCACACCGTACAATGGAAGTGAAAAGGGACAATTTTGGAGTATTTAAAGCAATGACCAACAGATGAGAAAAGCAGAAACGTGAACAGGGGTTATGGGACACACACATACACTCCTCATCAGTGTTAATTATTAATAGCAGCTTCTGGCAGCCCACTGTTGACTTCTGCTGTCCAACAGACACGTGTGAGATTGCGTTACAGCAGCGTCCTGTGTGTGTGTGTGTGTGTGATTCTATTACAAGTTTGTCCTCCATGAGATGAAGTTTTGAATAACCTTGTACTGCACAACCAAGGATGTAAGCAAATGCTGCCTGTCTGTGTGTGTGTGTCTGTGTGTGTGTGTGTGTGTGTGTGTGTTCTCACCTCTGCAAGTCTGGAGTGTTTGTGTGAAGTGATGTCGGTTCTGCTCATGGGCGTGAGCTGCTGAATGGTGCTTTTGCTGGTCGTCAACGCTCGAGTCAAACGTGCAAACTTGGTCCAACCTAAAATAAACATGTTTTTTATTAAAAAAATGCTACGCTGAATTGAAAGACAGATGCAATGTGTTCATAATATACATTACATGTGTCTTTCAGTTCAATTCAATTCTGTGGTGCTTTTATTAAAGAATCTGCACAATTGAATTCAATTCAGTATTTTGCGTTAATAAAAATTGTGTACAAATGAATTGAACTGAAATTGTTTTTATTATTTTACTGAGCATCTTGTGCTTTAATGAAAGCATGAATCTGACATTTTATACAAGAAGTTTCACAAGCTCATTGTCATTTGCTAAGTTTGTTGATTTGATTAATTAATGAAAATATTGTGGATTGTAGCAAAGTTTTTTTTATACATATATTTTTGAAGTCTGCATTTATTTGATCAAAAATATAGTAAAAACAGTAATATTGTGAAATATTATTGTAATTTAAAATAACAATTTTCTATTTTAATGTATTTTAAAATGTAATTTATTCCTGTGATGGCAAAGCTGAATTTTAGCAGCCATTACTCCAGTCTTCAGTGTCACATGACGCTTCAGAAATCATTCTAATATGCTGATTTGTTTATTATCATCAATGCTGTTAATATTTTTGTGTAAAATGTGACTTTTTTCAGTATTTTTTGATGAATGGAAAGTTCAAAAGAACAGCATTTATTTGAAATAGAAGATTAATGTAACATTGCAAGTCTTTAACTGTACAATTTAAAGCATCCTTGCTGAATAGAAGTATTAAAGTATTACTGACCTTTTTGAACAGTATAAGCACACAACAAAAACATTAATCCAAAACATAAGTCCTCTGTGGCTCAGATATGAGCAAAAGTGTGACAAATGTTTGCTGTCACTGCTGCAATGATCCTACAATGAAATAGAACTGCTGGAACACTGTCTGGAGCTGTTTCAAATCTCTCTCTCTTTTAATCTATGCGTGTAAAGCTCATCTCACACACACTGGTGAATCTCATGCTAACATGTTCACATCACATTTCAACCCAAAGTCATTTAGCATAATAAAAAATTTAATTCTCATTACTGTAACATAATTCCCCTTTATTCTCAATAGTGATATATACATAGCAATGTTTAATACACCAAAAGTGGTTTGTTATGATATTCCATTCTGTGTGATGTCTAGTAGTTATTTTTGGCAACTTAACGTGTTTTTCTATGGTTTAGAACACAGCTAAAAGACATATTCTGCATTCACCAGCATAAGTAAGAAACTTTAGAAGTGTTAGCCTGTTCATATATTTGTTTGAAGTCTCACTTACTGTTCTTTCTGTACAGCAGCACTTCAAAGCAGTTGGACTCATAGTTGTCAAAGGCCTGTCTCACCTTTTCTATGGTCTTCTTGTCTGTCAGCTCCCCATACATAAAACTACAGAGAGAGATTATTCAGACAGACAGGCAGTAATCTCCTATTTTCAAACCAAATCATTTGGTTTAAGAAGAAATGGTCAGTTCTCCCTGCAGTCAAATGTTTTAAAGATTAAAAGATTACAGAGACTTGCTGAAATTCATATGCAACACACACATGAAGCACAGTGTGACCAATTATTACATCTTAGCCTGTTTGTTTCTGTTGCAGTCACAGATAAAAGTTTATCAATGACACAAAATTGTGCGTTGTAAGCATGGCAAGAAAAGATGCTTTAAAGTGTGGTATGGAGTCTCTAAGACCTGCAAGACAGTATATCTGTGGCTCAGCACTTTATGACAGCCACTTATTGAAATGAGATTTTTTTTGCCACTGCGATGCCAGACCATGGCTTGGCCAAAAAGATACTTTCATCTATTTAAACTTAAATTCCAAATTCCTAATACCAAACTCGTTTACATCAGTTCACAAAAGAATAACCAGTAATGTCACAGTACCAGAGATTTCAAGATTCGTTTAACATTAGGCAGAGCCAAAGTGATGTAACGCCTCAAGATTATGACGACATCTTGGTTTTGTAGGAATGAGTCCACATGGATCCACAACAAATAATTTAAAGCTTCAGTCTTAAACTCTTTTGTTGTTTTATTCAACAGGCTCCTTAAGGTACTGCAAAACCAGAGATCTCAATACAGCATGAACTGTGTAACAATATTCCTACGGATTTCTATTGTCACGTGTATAGCCACTCACCTGCATGTGCTGCTTTTCTGCATGACCTCTGCTCTGTGGTATCCAGACAGCTTGCAGAAGCCATCATTACTATAAACTACAGGCCAGTCCACAATCTGAGCGTTCCCCAGCAAGAAACTTGTCTCTGAAGGTTCAGAGAAGATGACAAAGAATAAAAGAGGGAGCAGGCATTAGTGATCTGACACACACTAATGCATTCCCAGTCTTTGCTTCACAGTAAATGACTGTCACTGATCTACTTCAACATCTGGTGTACTCTCTATAAAATGTAGATCTTCAAAAGCTCGAAAAACAAAGCTACAAAATGTTGTCCTTCTTACTGCAGAATGTGAATGGGTGTTTTAAAACCTCGTATTAGATTTACATTGAAAACATTTTTCCTCACTTTAACTATCATGTGTTATATACTATAATCCTCAGATAAGTGTTGTTTTTGATGCACTATAAAGAAATCAGACACAAACAGCATTACTGTGACATGAAATTAGAGATGATGCTCCCTCTAGTGGTCACAAACGCAACAGTCCGCGATTTGCCTCGGATCCCTAAAAACCATCAAACGGACTTCATGCCAGTCCTGATGTGCTGCAGGAGCAGAGATGTGGAGTGAAATTACATTGAGTGCCTTTTTAGTCACCTGAACGAGAAATGCCTAATTATATTAAATTGCATAGGTTATAATAATTAACAGTACACAATAATTGTCTCAATTACGGCTGCTTAACGTGTTATTGTTTATTAGAATTAGTACATTTCTCCAGATGTTAAAATTCTACAATTTTTTTTGTTAATTATGTTTTATTGAAGAGCTCAAATTCACTTGACTCAAAATAATAAATAGATTTGGAGTTAGATAAATAATAAATAAACGTTAGATTAAATAAATACGGTCTCTAAAACATCAATTCTGCAGCACGGTGAAAAATTAATATTTTTTATTAGATTACATAAAGTGCATTTGCAATGAAGACTGCTTCATGAAGTTTCTTCATTGAACTCGTATTTTATCTCAAAAACGCCTCAATCACTCAACAACGAACATCATGGTGTAAATAATGCATTGAAAGAAATCACAATAAATTAAACAAACTAAAAGAAAAAATACGTTATTATTAAGTTAAAGCATTAACATTTTCCATCACACCGTCCATGTTTCATATATTAAATGCAATATGAAAATACAAATAACTGTGCAAAACAGCTCCATATTAATTACGTATTTAGTTTGAATTACTGACTAATCAGTATGTAAATGCAGAGCAACACCGTCACTGTAATATCAAGTGACTAAAGCATCTCAGAACGCATAAGCGTGCTCCTCACCACTCGAGCGTCTGACGATATTCTCCAGGAAAGTGTTTTGCGGTGCCACCAGCCCTCTCTTTCCCCCGGGCATCGTGCGGCTGTGGGTGTCGCGCTGCTCTCGTCAGGTGGGCACTCTCTGCGCGTGGAGTCTCTGCCGGTGGAGCGGGGAGGCTCATGGTAACGTTGCACGCTGGCTGCCCTGGTGCTTCTGTGTGCCACCCGCGCGCGCTCTGGGCTCAAAGCTACAAGTCGGTGGGCACGGGGAGCTCCCCGCGCATGCGCAACTGCGCCGACGCGCACAGGCAGGGATCTCCGGCACCAAGCGCGTTAAATGCGCAAGAGTGCACAACAACTCCACTGCACAGAAAAAAGGATAGCTCTTAAGCGTTCTATTGTAATACTTGACATTGCAAAAATATAAAATGAAAATGTCAAAAAGTCACATTTCTGTAATAGTAGCTACAAGGGACTACTAGTTGGCACAAGGGTTGTATTTCAGTAAGTATAAGATTTTGAGTCAAAGGTCCAATTACACATAAGTGTGTTTTCTTTAGCAGTGGTTTGAAATGTTGGTTTTAAACATAGAATCCTGTGTAAATCCTCTTAAATGTGAAAGTGAATTATAAATCTAAAATTTTCATATCATACTTTTACTTTAGTCGTGTGAACACAATAAAACACATTATATTCAGTATATACATTCTCAGAAAGTAAAAAATAAAAAAAGTACAAAAGCTGTCAATGGGGCACTACCCTTTCAGAAGATACTAATGGTAAAAATATGTCAAATGCATCCTTTAGGGATAATTAAGGTACAAAGATGCAACTTTTGAAAGGGTACCATCCCAGTGACAGCTGTTGTACTTTTTTGAGAGTGTATCAAAAGTGTCAACTATAAAATGAAAGCAGATACCTGAAATATTGAACTGTGTTCAAAGGACAAGATTGTTTCTCAGTAATGTCAGGTTAAGGCAAGTGGCCACATAAAGGGGTTCTTTCTACATCATATTTGTTAGTAAAAACAATGGTTTTATTTTTCCTTATAATTCATTGATTCACTCATTCATGTTACCCTTTAAATTTTTACCATTTCATAAATTGTTTTGAGTTTCACAAGTCCTTTACTTCTAAACAAGACGCTTGACAGATTAAATATAAAGCGATGTAATTAGCACAGCATGTCCAAAATGAAACTTATTGACAGTTAATGTGGATTTGATTAGGGTGAATATTATTATTATCTGAAATATGACAATATTTTGTGAGGTACAATTAATTTACAGAAAGCAAAAGTACAAAATAAAATCAAGGGCCAGGTCACAGCCAGGAACATACAGTAGTATAGGAGGTTAATCAACCGAAGACATTGAGAAATATTCAGAGGGACATTTCCCTATATTCAGATTACTGGTTGACTAATAATAACGGTTTATTTAATTAATAAAACTTTACCTTTGGTCCCCTGAATGCTTGAATATTTAGTTCCTTGTCTCCTTGTCACAGCTGGCCTATGCAGGACAAAGTTCCTAGTTGTCCTTTCCTAAAAAACAGCCCTTTTAAGACCCATTTGTACACAGGCTTACGCAACAGATGACAGCATGCACAAAAATCCGCCAAACTCTGTATAGAGTTGCTTCTTTAAGACCCCACGTATCTGCTTCAGTGCTGTCGGCTTGTGCCTGCCCTTTCATTTCTATTAAGCTTTAGTCACTGAAGGCTCTCTCTCTGATGGGCCCCTCACAGGGCCACCTGCCAACAAACAGACATGATGAATGGGGTGATAAAGAAGAGACTCATACTGAGTGAGTCTACATCAACATATTCCTTTAGTTTAAAAAAGCAATCTGTTAAAAGCAATCGGCTTTGAGGTCTAAGAGGAACATGAGACTATAACTTGGATACAACACTGATCAAGAAATGGGAATGGTGTAATTTTAAAGTCAGGCATTGCATAATCCATACTTTGGCACTGCAGGGGTGCAACAGCAGTCACCAGGCTAACTGCCGTATTTGAACTCTTGAAGATGTCCAGGTCAATTACCAAACCACAGGGTTTCAAGCCCACATGCAGAAGCTCACTAAAAACCTCCTTTTCTGACATTATGGTGAATAGTGCACTTATATGGTTACATAAGCAACATAAAAACATGTTATTAGGAGAAATCTCACAAAAACGTGTCCGGGTTCACGTTTCTTCTTAATTAAAAGAAAGAAATAAGAAATAATATGCTGTACACAGAAAATGAAGTCTATTTAAGACCATTTTTAATTGTAATACATATATTTATAATATTTGTATTTAAATAAATATACAAATCTATTTAAACAAATGTTTATACACATAAATCAGCAAAAACCTGATTTACAATTATACTTAAAATGTCATCAAAATATTTTTTTCATAAAAAATAATTATATATATATATATGCGTGTGTGTGTGTGTGTGTGTGTGTGTATGTATGTATGTATGTATGTATGTATGTGTGTGTTAAAATGCATTACAGTAATACCAGCTGGGGAAGTGATTTAATAATTTTTTTAATAAATAGAATTTAATGGTTGTATAAATAAAATTAAGCCTATTTTAGAACCAATAAGATGGATTTTTAATTGTTTCCATGCCAATTAAGTACATTTTCCCCAAATTTCAGTAATATGTCCAGTAATAATTCTAACTATTCATATTAGTTTAATACAGAATATATATTATCCCGGTTTCTTATGTGTTTCTGATTTCAGGGAGAAACATGGTCTGGATATGTTATTGATAGGCTTTGATAAATTCACCTAGTTCATATCCTAAAATACTGCACAGCAAAGAACAGAATGCACAAGAAAATATTCAAGAAATCTGAGAGCCGTCAACATTCATTCAATTTACTCACACTCACAAGCTGGCTCACATGCTTTGTCTTTGCAGTTAGAACAACATGTGAGACAAAGTGCAGATATTCATGACAGAGAAAAAGAAATAAAACACATAAGAAACAGGAATAAAGGACTGGGGGTGAAAGAGTGGTGACGTGCAAGGAGGAGGGAAATACAATTGTCCCAGCTGGGAACTTTAAAGGAGGCCAAAACTCATTCCTTAAGACATAATCTGATTACTACAGCTCTGTTGGTTCTTACAAAAGCAACACAGTTTAGGCTTGACAGCATGAACCTCAAGTGATCGATATATTCCCAGATGTTTAATAATTCAAATTTCACTGTAAATGTCACAGACACAGATCACAGGGGAGGGCTGTGACCTCACTCTACTTCCAGAGACGGCGACACACTGTGTGACTGCAGATATACACACATTAAACTACACAAAGTCATATACACACACTCTCTACTGTATTCACCGACACACGTTTGCTTAATCTCGCTCACGCATACACATACAAAAACCCTGCCATCTCTCCATTTCTCTGCATCGATTGTGACTGTTAATTAGCCCGTGAGCATATCGGTCTTTCTTTTTGGTCTCCCTCTTTCTCTCTCTGTGATGACCATATACAGTCAGATATCAAAAGTTCTTCCTAATTAGAATCCGTTTGAACCTCACTAAAAATATCCGGCCGATAAGTCAACCTCTGAATCTGAAAGCAGAGAGGTTTCCCTAAGCAACTGTGACAGGGTCAGAGATGGAATGATAACTTCACAGACATGACATACTTTCCTTTGTCGTTACACCATTAGTGGTCTCTATAGCACTGCCAAACTTTCCTTAAGAGGACTGAATTACAATACATGGCCTTTCCATTAAGTGAGCTAGATATGTTAGAGTCAACATACCCATTTTACTTCTGTATTGTGCCACACCTCAAAGCAAAATGGGATATTCAATGGAAAAACTATAGGATGGTACTTGATTTTATCCATCAGGATTTGATTAAAAATGAAAAGTAGGTGTCCCATACCAGAATGGAACCAAACTTGAATGTGAGTTTGCAGTCAATTTCAAAAGACTACCAACTTTTGAACCACAATGTGGAGGCTGAAGGTCAAGACTGTCTCATAACAGTTTAAATATTTTGCACACAACAAAATGCATTACTTACAATAGTAGCATTCACCATTGAATAACAAATAACCCATGCGACCCAGGCAATGTCAGCTGAAAAGGAGACATTTAAGAGGAGGAGCAAGTTCCATCTTAGTAGTGATTAAATTATAGTAAAAAAAAATAAAAATAAAATTGTATTATTTAATTACGGAATTAATCTTTACAGATTAAATGCACACTGATGTGAGTAACACAACCTGCTAAATTCACTAAATTCAGATTTGATTTTCAAAAGAACAACAGTTCGAAATATGGACGTATTGTGTAACAGTGAGTGCTAATACAATGGACATAATCGTTCCTCTTTCAGAGGCGTTTTCTTCCTTCATAGCAGTCAGGTGAGAAGTTTCTAACAATCAAACGTGTGGTCAGTACAGTTCACAGAACACGGCTTCAGTGAGTCACAGCAGGACTCCAGCATCTGAAATTGACAGACACACTGGCCTATTCCCATCAGGGAATGAAATGAGAAATAACAGGCAACAATAAAAGAGCAGAACTGAAGATTTCCAAATGCAGCAGCATGGTTTTTCACAGCATGATTCAAATTTGTCTTTTAATACGAGTTAAACTTCAGATTTAGGTGTCAGGCTGCCTCTATATTTAAGCACATCATCAACAGCAGCATGTCCCAGAACTGACCTCACGTGGCGTAAGTGCTGTCACTCAAAACAATAGTCTTCCTGGAACCAATAAGATTAGATGCCGTCCTCCTACTAAGTAGGAAATATTTGTTCCCTGAAGTCACAGAGTCCATGAATCTGTTTGTATGCAGTCAGATAAACACACGTCGTGCTGCTGCCGGTGATGTCGAGTGCAAACCTGATCTCTTTTGTCTCCATGCTTGGGCTAATTACAGCTCTGCCCACGATTCCTGTCCACATTCTCAGATTCAGAGCCACATAAACATTTAAGAAACAGGAAGTCTCTTTTGTAACAGCTCTCCTGGTAATATAAAAACAATATGTTCCCATACATTAACACCATAAGCAAAAAGAATATGCACAGCATCAATGACAAGAACCATTAAATGATAATACACCAGTGTTGGAAACAGAAGCTATTTCTTCTATTTAAATGTTCTTAAAAGAAATCTTACCAAGGCTGTATTTATTTGATCAAAAAAAGAAAAAAAGAATAGGCTATTTTTATTATAAAAAATGTTGATGGAAAAGCTGAATTTTCAGCAGCCATTACTCCAGTCTTCAGTGTCACATGATCCTTTAAAAAGGATTCGCAAAGATTTGGTTGATTTTTTTCCCCCGGGAATCTCTGATGAATAAAAAGCTTAAAAGAACAACATTTAATGACCCCAAACTATTGCATCGTAGTGTAGGTTATATATATTTCAGTAAGGGCAGGGGCGGACTTAGTGATTTGGGGGCCCTAAGCAAATTTCAGGTATGGGGCCCCAACACAATAACTATATGCTCTTTTACGTCTAACCCTCATTTTGCTCGCTTAAGAGGAGGAGCAAGTTCCATCTTAGTAGTGATTAAATTATAGTAAAAAAAAATAAAAATAAAATTGTATTATTTAATTACGGAATTAATCTTTACAGATTAAATGCACACTGATGTGAGTAACACAACCTGCTAAATTCACTAAATTCAGATTTGATTTTCAAAAGAACAACAGTTCGAAATATGGACGTATTGTGTAACAGTGAGTGCTAATACAATGGACATAATCGTTCCTCTTTCAGAGGCGTTTTCTTCCTTCATAGCAGTCAGGTGAGAAGTTTCTAACAATCAAACGTGTGGTCAGTACAGTTCACAGAACACGGCTTCAGTGAGTCACAGCAGGACTCCAGCATCTGAAATTGACAGACACACTGGCCTATTCCCATCAGGGAATGAAATGAGAAATAACAGGCAACAATAAAAGAGCAGAACTGAAGATTTCCAAATGCAGCAGCATGGTTTTTCACAGCATGATTCAAATTTGTCTTTTAATACGAGTTAAACTTCAGATTTAGGTGTCAGGCTGCCTCTATATTTAAGCACATCATCAACAGCAGCATGTCCCAGAACTGACCTCACGTGGCGTAAGTGCTGTCACTCAAAACAATAGTCTTCCTGGAACCAATAAGATTAGATGCCGTCCTCCTACTAAGTAGGAAATATTTGTTCCCTGAAGTCACAGAGTCCATGAATCTGTTTGTATGCAGTCAGATAAACACACGTCGTGCTGCTGCCGGTGATGTCGAGTGCAAACCTGATCTCTTTTGTCTCCATGCTTGGGCTAATTACAGCTCTGCCCACGATTCCTGTCCACATTCTCAGATTCAGAGCCACATAAACATTTAAGAAACAGGAAGTCTCTTTTGTAACAGCTCTCCTGGTAATATAAAAACAATATGTTCCCATACATTAACACCATAAGCAAAAAGAATATGCACAGCATCAATGACAAGAACCATTAAATGATAATACACCAGTGTTGGAAACAGAAGCTATTTCTTCTATTTAAATGTTCTTAAAAGAAATCTTACCAAGGCTGTATTTATTTGATCAAAAAAAGAAAAAAAGAATAGGCTATTTTTATTATAAAAAATGTTGATGGAAAAGCTGAATTTTCAGCAGCCATTACTCCAGTCTTCAGTGTCACATGATCCTTTAAAAAGGATTCGCAAAGATTTGGTTGATTTTTTTTCCCCGGGAATCTCTGATGAATAAAAAGCTTAAAAGAACAACATTTAATGACCCCAAACTATTGCATCGTAGTGTAGGTTATATATATTTCAGTAAGGGCAGGGGCGGACTTAGTGATTTGGGGGCCCTAAGCAAATTTCAGGTATGGGGCCCCAACACAATAACTATATGCTCTTTTACGTCTAACCCTCATTTTGCTCGCTCGCTCTCTCTCATAGGTTATAGCTATAACTATTATTTATTATAACCATTAACCCTTCACAACTTAAGTAAATAATTAGTCAACCTGATGCTGTTTTAAAGCAATATTAAGCTTCCTTATTTTTTTCCGGATCACAAAAGTCGACATTATAAAAAAATGCTTGCACTTGTCCATTTAGTGAATTCAGTCATTCATTCATTACATTTATATAGTGCTTTTTTAGGCACTCAAAGCGCTTTATATTGTCAGGGAGTATCTCCTCATCCACCACCAGTGAGCAGCATCCACCTGGATGATGCGACGGCAGCCATAGTGTGCCAGAACGCCCACCACACACCAGCTTATTGGTGGAGAGGAGACAGAGTGATGCCAATCAGTAGATATGGGGATTGTTAGGAGGCCATGATGATCAGAGGCCAATGGGCAAATTTGGCAAGGATGCCGAGGTCACACCTCTACTCTTTTCGAAAGACATCCTGGGATTTTTAATGACCACATAGAGTCAGGACCTCGGTTTAATGTATCATTCCGAAGGACAGTGCTTGTTGACAGTATAGTGTCCCCGTCACTATACTGGGGCGCTAGGACCCACACAGACCACAGGGTGAGCACCCCCTGCTGGCCTCACTAACACCTCTTCTAACAGCAACCTAGTTTTCCCAGGAGGTCTCCCATCCAGGTACTGACCAGGCTCAGCCCTGCTTAGCTTCAGTGGGCAACCAGTCTTGAGCTACAGGGTGATATGGCTGCCGACAATTTAACGAATTGTTACATTTTTTACAAAAAGGGCTCAAATGTCATAAAAATTATTCCATGCAACTCGTTCCGTATTCCAAGTATTCTTAAGGCATAAGGTCGGGTTTGCCGAGAAACACATTGAAAATTTAATCTATTAAGAGAAAATCTCCAGTCATTGCATGCATTTGTGCATTTATTCGAATGTGCGGCATTTCGAGCCGGCGTGCCTAGGAAAGGAAAACAAGAGTCATTTTGAAACATCAAGACAAATAAAATTATGACTTGAAACGCAATTTCTTTACTGAGGTGAATATATCTGTTCTGAGGCAGTGAAAACAGCTAAGAATGCACGCAAAGTACGCTCTGTAATCACTAAAAGCTGTCACTCACTTCAGTTCATTGTGATCTCACGACGTTCCGTTAATAAGCTTTCGTCGGGTTTGCCGAGAAACACATTGAAAATTTAATCTATTAAGAGAAAATCTCCAGTCATTGCATGCATTTGTGCATTTATTCGAATGTGCGGCATTTCGAGCCGGCGTGCCTAGGAAAGGAAAACAAGAGTCATTTTGAAACATCAAGACAAATAAAATTATGACTTGAAACGCAATTTCTTTACTGAGGTGAATATATCTGTTCTGAGGCAGTGAAAACAGCTAAGAATGCACGCAAAGTACGCTCTGTAATCACTAAAAGCTGTCACTCACTTCAGTTCATTGTGATCTCACGACGTTCCGTTAATAAGCTTTCTATACTGCAGAATGAATCTCTTATTTACATCATATCTACACGTTGATATGATGTAAATAATGAGAGGATTCGCGAGCTTGCTCGAATGTGCGGCATTTCGAGCCGGCGTGCCTAGGAAAGGAAAACAAGAGTCATTTTGAAACATCAAGACAAATAAAATTATGACTTGAAACGCAATTTCTTTACTGAGGTGAATATATCTGTTCTGAGGCAGTGAAAACAGCTAAGAATGCACGCAAAGTGCGCTCTGTAATCACTAAAAGCTGTCACTCACTTCAGTTCATTGTGATCTCACGACGTTCCGTTAATAAGCTTTCTATACTGCAGAATGAATCTCTTATTTACATCATATCTACACGTTGATATGATGTAAATAATGAGAGGATTCGCGAGCTTGTAGAACTCCGCACCTGACAAAAACTCGCCGTTTTTAGCGTGAATAAACATTTGACGCTCTAACACAAATACATACTGGTGGATTTGCCAAATATGTTTCGCCAATATCAGATGGGGCCCCCTGATTCCCCGGGGCCCTAAGCGGCCAATTACCTCGCCTATTGGTTAAGTCCGCCCCCGAGTAAGGGTGCATTAAGCAGCACAAACAAATCTATAAAATTCCACAACCTGCACAACTGGAAAAAATCTGATGATAAACATGATAAAATATTGTATTATTTTGAATGATCAACTTATTTGATTAAAATATTGTAATATTGTTTTTCGATACTTAACCCTCTGGGCCTAAAATTTTATTTAAAAAAATGTTACAAATCATAGCTTCATCGGAATGAGATGACACTTGGTAACTTTTGTTACATTAGCTATGTGAACACACAAAAAGATCATGGACATGATTCGGATATATTAAAGGGTCAAAACACCAGTAAAAACAAGAGAAGGATAAAACAGTGCTCTTAATCAGTATAATCCATTCAATCTCAAAATGTCTGTATCAAAATGGCTCATGGCACCATGCTGGTGCATTTTAACTCCATTGAAACACTGATATGTCAGAGAGATTTAGATCCAGCTCACTAAACATCTTCAGAAGAACATTAAGACTGATTAAATATTCAGAAACGAATCAAGAGAGAGACAGAGAAGCAAAAATAGAAGAGAAGCATGTTTATGTGGGAGAAAGTGAGAGAGACTTTTTTTTAAAAATCCCCACAATCCTCAAGTTCATTGCATTGCATTAATAATGCATATAATAAACCAATATAAACAATATATAAAGCCCAATAAACACAAATAATCCGTTATAATTCAGCACTAAGGTCTGAAGATGATGTAAGGATGTGTTATTTAGTTAGGAAATCTGGCGTGTGCCATTTCAAACTCAGAAACAAATCATTATATTAAAATGATTTCTCAAGAATCATGTTAAAATGACTGATTTTTTTTTATTGTAATAAGTTTTCACAGTATTACTGTTTTTACTACATACATATAGAAATAGGAGATGCTTGGTAAGTTAGCCAGAACATAGCCTAATTCATTTTCAGTGAGATTGGTTCATATTTGGCCTTAAATTTGGTTTGACCAGCACAGTTGAGTAGAAGCTTCAGACTTGCATTTTCTAATGTTCAAAATGCCTTCCCCAAAGTGACTGATGTTTTACCAGGTTTCCTCCTGGGAGAAATCACAACCCCACACACACATCATCATCACCAGGAAGATTATGTAAGTCTAATGAAGGGGAGATGAGCTCAGGAGAGAGTAGGAAGACCATCTTTGTTTTCAGCCATTAACAAGACAGATAATTAGGGATTGTCGACCGGATGCGTATTCAGAAGTTTTCCCCAAGACTAGTCATGCAATGTTTCATCATGTTAATAAGAGCGTTCTTTCACGCCATGACATTACAACGGTGTTGTAAATTATCACTTGAATGAAGGTTTTGTTCTGCCACTGATCACAACAGAAAGCGAGCCATGCAGGGATAAAAGAGGGGAAAATAAAACATGAAAAAAAGAGACAAACAAAGAGAGCAACAAGAAACAGTAAAGAAAAAAAAAGAAAAAGAAAAAAGACAGAGACAGAAAGAGAGAGACAGCGTGGATATGTGTGGGCCAGTGTTGTATTTATTTTAGAAACAGGAGTGGGTGGATCTCATGGTGTACATCACCATATTACATTCAGAAAAAACATTTCATAGCATGATCCTCAGAAAAAGACAACATGATAAAAAGAGCTTGACCTGTTTTTATCATTAAAAATTATTATCTATATTATATATAAAAGTTCCATACTACCTGACAGATATGAGTCGGGTGTCATGACATACCTCATATCTTAAAGGTATAACTGACCCAAAAACAAACTTAGAGGGATGGGATAGGGCTGGTCTCCAGTCCATCATTTAATGTCTTGTGAAGTGAAAAGCTGCATGTTTGTAATATAATAAACAAATCCATCAAGACATTTTTAACTTCAAACATTGCATCCTCTATCATTAATATTGCTTTCTCCAGTAACAAGAGCCCAAAACAGTTCTAAACAAATATGTTGGAGGATTTTGATGTGAAATGGCAACAAGGGGTCAACTTTTTCACCGGAGGAAGCATTATTATGGATTATGGATTTATGTTTTGGCCAGATGCAATGGTTTAAAGTTAAAACGATGGATCAGTTTGTTTTTGTTTTTTTTACAAACACTCAGCTTTTCACTTTACAAGATGTTAATTGACGGACTGGCGTCGTGTGGATTATTGTGATGTTTTTATCAGCTGTTTGGACTTTCATTCTGACGGCACCCATTCACTGCAGAAGATCTATTGGTGATCAAGTGATGTAATGCTAAATTTCACCAAATCTGTTCTCATTAAGAAATGTCTGGCCTGAAGGCGAGTATATTTTCAGCTAATTTTCGTTTTTGGGTGAACTATTAATTTAATAAAGAAAGCAAAAATCCCTTGACTCACCTGTTAAGGGACACAGTTGTGATTTTACCATACATTTTGACATATTCCAGCATCCTCATTGGTCCTGAAACAAAAGTAGTGTCGATGAGGTTATAGCATTAGTGGAGTATTACTATTATTTGTTTGACAACAATGTTGTTCTAGGATACATAACAGATACTGAACCAAGAATATGTCCTACCTGGGAATATCACAGTCACTGAAGGGACAAATAGATGTTGCTCTCTAGGTACAAACTCTGTTGACCTTTAGGACATTAAAATAAGGCAAACACTCAAAAAAAGCAATAACTGTATGTCATGGTTCCAGACATGAGATCATTCTTGATGGTGTCCCAGTCTCCATGACACACTAACTATGGAGCATCTTACACAATCACTGGGTTAAAACCTAACAAAACAGACTGTGAAAAAATGGGGTGAATTTATAATAATAATAAAAAAAGGCAATTTCACACTGGAGAAACAGCAGACACAAGGACTGTGTGACAATTGTGACCTGAATATACTCCAGTTATATCACAGATCTAAATGTTAAAATCACTTTCGTTCAGATTTAAAGTGCATGAATTTAAAGTAAGATCCCAAAATACATGGATTTGATCCTGTGTTAAATGTGAGAAACAAATTACCATAAACTGCAAAAAAAAAAAAAAAAACCTGGAAAAAAAAGTCATGCATGTCTTAGTTAATTTGGAAGATCCTAATTACAATGTAAGCATCAATATTTCAATAGCTGTACACTCTTTTAACACATTACCTGTTATTTGGAATAAATGCGTACATAATCAGTTATGCAAATCAGAATATGAAAGAGTTTGCCAACCTCACATTACTCAGTCTTTACATCATTTTTTTCCCTCCAGAATTGTCGCTTAAATTCACAGGTCTCCAGACAATTTTTTTATGGACGGCCCACCCTCCCAGGGTTACTAAATATTTTAGAGGACTTTAATCAAGCCCAAGATAACTTTATAGGTTACTGTTGCTATAAGGACCTAAAACACTCCATAACCCATGGTTATATAACTAGCGAATTTGAGTAAACCAGAAAAAAAAAGCTCTAAATCTGCACTTTTCTGGCTATGGAGGAAAAGTTAACTTGTTCATACAATAACAAATGAATCATGACAATAATTTTACTCTTCCATCATATTGACTGTGGTCAAGTGTAGTTAAGTGAGAAAAGAAGGTTTTTTAAATGCTGAAAAAAACAACACACATTATTAACCAGTTTAAACTGGCTTGATGGTCTTAGATGGTTTAAACTGGTCTCCCAGGCTGAGATGTTGTTCATATAGTTTAGCTTGTTAACATGTCCAAAACCCTGATTTATTTTATTTTCAGCAGAGATGTAATGAATGGAAAGGACTTATGAGCAAAAGTTGCAGTTACTTTGGAGGCTCCTCTTCTCCAGTTATCAAGACTGACAAAGAAAAGATTTTGCTTCTTTCTAAACTGGTTCACTTAAAGGTATTGTTCACCCAAAAATGAAAATTACCCCATAATTTACTCACCCTCAAGCCATCCTATATGACTTTCTTATTTCAGAGGCATATAATCGGGGTTATATTTAAAAATGTCCTGGCTCTTCCAAGCTTTATAAATGGCAGTGAATTCAGTTAACTGCATCTATCCATCATAAAAAGTGTCCCACACAGCTCCGAGGGGTTAATAAAGGCCTCCTGAAGCAAATCGATGCGTTTTTGTAAGAAAAATATCCATATTTAAAGGGGTCATATGATGCGATTTAAATTTGTCCTTTCTCTTTGGAGTGTTACAAGCTCTTGGTGCATAAAGAAGATCTGTAAAGTTGCGAAGACTAAAGTCTCAAATCCAAAGAGATATTCTTTATAAAAGTTAAGAGTCAACCACGTCGACCTAAAACGGCTCGTTCTAACACGCCCCCACGTCTACGTCACGATATGGGAAGATTTGCATAACGCCACCCAAATGTTTACGCAAATAACTTTTATTCTCGCTGTAGTATTGTTGTTACCGCCGCCGCCATGTCGTGAAGGCGCTGTGTGTTTCGTTGTGAAACTACTTTGTGTGGACGAAGCGGAGTCCAGCCCAGGGTCGTCACATGTGGTTGCCGCTAGCCTGCCGGACGCTCCTTCGTCGAATCTGCCGGCCGCGCCGTTCTCAAGCCCGCCCGCCTTTGCTCACTCAAGCCGGCCTCCGCTCACTCTAGCCCGCCGCCCTCCACTCACTCTAGGCCTCCGGTAAAAATTCCTCTGAGTCCCCACTTTCATGTCAGAGGAACACCGCGAGTTAGGGTGAGATTTGGGACAGGGCCGATCTCTCTTCTGTCAGGTAGATGTCTGCTGCGGAACTCGCCCCAGTGCAGGCTCGGCAGAAGTGCACATCGGAGTGCATAGCGCCTGCAAAGGGGGAGCTCGCGAGCACTTTTCTGAAAGCTAAAATGACGAATGGGACATGGACACCCTACGGTCTCGTGGACTTAACGGACACGTGCACGTGGCGGCCATTGTAAGTCTGCAAGACTGCAAGTACACATGAACCCCTTGTCCAAATACCCACAGTTGTGGTCTTGGCCACTTGAGAGCGCGTGCGGGCAACAGGAAGTAAGTGCACAAGACTGTCCCAGGTTTTAAAAATGGCACACTAAATCCACAATATCTCGAATAAGGCCTTGTCCCAAATGGCACACTAAACCCTCGCGGTCTTCCTCTGAGTCCGCACTTTCAAGACATAATGCCGCTTTGACTGTCGGGTAGAAGTCTGCTGCGGAGCTCACCCTAGTGCGTAGTGTATCCCATCATGCATCATGTTGTGGAAATAAATCGTGAGACTTTTTGCCGAGATCTCGCGAGAGGTCACGGAAACCTTTCCAATATATGTTAAATATTAATAATAGTTAGATATTACATATACTTTGGTAGTAAAACAAAGAGTTGCACGTTTTATTGGTGCAAATGAGTAGTGGCGATAATTATTTTGTACAACATTTGCAACTGCTTTTTATCACTTAGAAGCACCACAAAATTGTGTCATCTTTTATAGGGATTACTGAACAGACATTTAGAAGTTGATTTTAAAATGCAAAGTATTGAAAATAAAAATAAAGCTCTGTAAACACTTGCATTTTTACATTATAAGTGTGACCCATCAGGTAACGAACAGATCTACACACACTTGTGGTCTTTATGCTCGCTTGAACACTTGGAACAAATACAGGAAATACGTCATAATTAGTCAAGTGGTCAAGTGCAAAGACCGCAAGTGCGGGTATTTGGACAAGGGGTAAGTGTGCCATTTGTGGCGTTCCAGTCAAAGCGTAAGCTCCGGTGAGAAGTGACGAACGTGGAAGCGCAGAGGACAGAGCAAAATAAAACACAGGTCATGAATTAGAAGTAAAAAAACGAGGATTTGTAAAGAAAAATGTTTTTGGATTGCGATATAAGCCAAGAGGAGACTTTGCTAAACAAAGGAAACTTTGCTTCCTTTGCTCCTGTAAACAAAACTTGGTTCTCGCGAGACTAATATATTCTCACCCAGGGGTGTTGCTAGGGTCAGAGAGCCCCTGAGAAAAAGAAATGGTGATCCCCTGAGATGGCGATCTGGCTATTTAAACATAAAACAAGGGCTAAAAACAACCACAACTAGTGCAGTTAATCACTGCTTAAAACATTAAACAAAATAAGAAATATCACTATTGTAATAACACTGTTTCACTATTATATACAAAACAGAGTATTTAAGAATAAATATAGTAATTATTCCATCATTGTATTTTACAGAAAACTGCAGGGTGACCTGTTAACATGCAGGGAGCCATAACTATCAACCTTTAGAAAGGCTTTATTATAAAATATTCAATTATGATAAAAAAAAAAATCTGTGACAGTAATTTCTTAATTTTTGTCAGGAAATCTTATGCATTCATTGAGAGATAAAACAACTCCTGTACACTTCTCTACACTGGAGAAAAATGTATGGATATGGATGATTACTTGCAATTTCTTTAGCGAACGTGTTATTTTTCCTATTTTTTACCCAAAATAGGGTGTTGTGAGCATTAGTAAGTACACACATGTAATGTAATGTTCAGTACAGAAACATGTCAGTACATACGATTGCGACAATATATAGTTTATCCATGTTCTTCAAGCCATCTGGGGCAGTATTATAATAAAGAATATTTATAATGCAATGTTAATCAACTCTATCACTGTAGAATACTATAAAATAGCATGATTTCTGCCTCATCCCTGATATGAAACCACGTCAAATCACAAAAGGAAGTTATTTCCAACACTCGACTGATGTTATTAAGTGAATTTGGACTAAAACATTTCATTAAATGTTCTCTTTGTTTAACAACAGATTTGTAAACAGGCTCACACACATTGCCAAACTGCATCACATGCGTGCTGCTAAATTTATTCCTCGCAGAGACTGACTTTTTAGGTCTTTTGGATTGCTCTGTAAGGTAAGAGGTAATCTACTACAGACAGCAGGGTAAACTGCATTTGGTTTTCTGGATTGCTAATACTTGGAGAACAAGTTAAAGTTATTAAACATTTTATTTGGTAAGTGAAACATGTTCCATCTTCAAAAACATAAGGGGCTTAGGCCCCCTCGCGACTCAGCTGTTCTCACTGGAGCTTACGCTACGCCTATGTCATCCGCTGAATCGCCACTCTCTCGTGAACGCGGGTACCAGTTAGTGGAAGCTAGAGATTACGGTTTATAAAGTTTTAAATATGGATATTTTTCATACAAAAACGCATCGATTCGCTTCAGGAGGCCTTTCTTAATTTATTATTAAATATAACTCCCTTTGTAGTCATCTGAAAGAATAAAGTCATATACACCTAGGAGGATGGCTTGAGGGTGAGTAAATTATGGGGTAATTTTCATTTTTGGGTGAACTATCCCTTTAAACACCCAAAAGAGGAGTCCATTAGTGTCAATGCAGACACTAACGTAAGAGGTGCATTTTCTGAACTAAGCGGTACATGTCCCGTCCATTTACTGAGGATCCATATTAGAGGGTATTATAATCACTGGAGGCTATTTGACTTTTAGAGGAGAATTTAAAGATAATAAATGACAATAAATAATAAAAATTCTATTATTATTTATTTGCTTTCATTTTGTTCCAAGCCTATACCCCCTTAAAAAAAACAGGTTTTGATTCTGAGGGTGAAATAATTTTAATTTCTGAATGAACTGTCCCTTTAAGAACATTTTTATTTTTCCTAAAAAGTACTGCTATGCTTCCAGGAGTGATGCTAATTAAAGTAAGCAGTCACCCAAGTACACCCTTCCTTCCTATCCTTTCCTCTCCTTCCTACTATCTGACAGGTTAATGCTCAAACTGAAAGAATAAAGCATGCATATGTGTCTTAAGTACATATACTGTATCCCTGCCAATTTCAGAGAAGCCCTGAATCCTTTAACATTTCAGGAAAAATCCTGCCAAATCCTACAAGCTCATAATTTAGCATGCAAACCATTAGGAAAAACATGATGGACCTGCATCAAAAGACTACTTGCACAATGGTTGAAAAGAGTTTATAATGTACATCCAATGTTTTCTACAAAAGCAAAAGTATTGTTGTTGGCTGGTTTGAAAATTTTTAATGTTGAGCTCTGCTGCACTCTTGTGGAAGAATTTGGTGAGTAAAGGGCTGGAAAGAGAGTAATACTGAATTTACAAACACACTACACATGGTCCTATAAACAATTGGTCAGTCACACTGATTTAAAGTAAAAGGGGTCAACTGAAAACGAACATACACTTATTTATTCACCCTCTAGTCATTCTAAATTCAAGCTATGCAGTGTGTTTACCCTGCAGAAAACAAAAGGAGAAATTTTGAAAAACCATTACAAAGATTGTGCAACAAAATTGTATTCATAGTGGTCAATTTCAGACCGGTTTTGTGAAGCTGAAAAGATCCACTTTAAAAGGATGGAACAGTTAATAGAACAAAAGGTCATGAAAATTATTGTTTTACCACTTAAAAAAAAATGGAACAAGTTGTGAATATGAACCATTTCACAACTTCAAGCTGCAATAATGGCCTATGTAAAAAGTGTTTTCACATGGCTTTGGTGGTCAATACAGATACCTTTTCTTTTACGCTTTTATCATCCGTGCCACAAATAAGGCAAATGTGCATTTCATCTATCACAAAACAAGTTTAATTTAATATCTCTTTATTTTTTAAAATAATTAAACATTTGTATTTATCCGACCCTTTTTAACTTTTGTAATCGTTTGATGTCTGGGGCTTTCTAAAGCTCAGGTTCAATTCTGACAAAGCTCACCACAGCATCAGTCCTCCACAATCCCCCTCTCACTCCCCCCAATCAGCAACTAAGTAAAAAAAGGAAAAGAAAGAACAAATTCCACTTGGTCAAAAGAAAAAAGAAAAACTATTCCAGACAAAACTTTTTTTTAAATAAACCCAAAACAAGTGAAACCCGAGAAAGAAAGAAAAAAAAAAACCAAGAGGCTATGTTCAATCTTTCCTCATCATATACTGGATTCTCCTAAAAAAAATATGCTAAAGGCTCTACTAGATACAGAGTATCAAAGTACTGCATTCAGATACAGTATACAGGTACTTAACACTGTAAGAAACTCCCTCACACACTCGAATGCAGAATGTGTGTGTGCACGTGCAGTTCGATTTCTCATGACAAGCATCTCCGGTTTTGCTGCTGAAAATCTGGACACCCGCTCAGATGTGTGTGTGTGTCCCATTTTCTGGTACCAGTACCAGACTGGTGCTAAAGAGTCCAAACGAGTGTACCGGGCGGCACATTTGGACATAAAAAGAACGAAAAGGGGGGAAAAGCAAGAGCTGGTGAGTATTCATGACTTCCTCTTCTTTGATGGATACTGCATAGTGTCCTCTGCATCCCCTTAAGACGTCTACAATCCAGACCTGCTGCGTTCATCCAGATGTTAACAGATAATCAAAGGTCAAGGGTAGACGATTCTGGTTTCAGATATTCAGGACACACAGGTGGCGAATGTTGATCCAATTCAGAGACATAAAGAGAGTAAGGGACATAGAGAGGGGGCAAGTGAGGAAAGAGAGAGAGAGAGAATTGAGCTGGTGTTGTTCAGTAATGATGGCCGAGGTATGTCAGATCGGTGGGTTCAGATTCTCTGTTTGTTTGATTTTCTTTACAGCAGTCATTCATTTCAGTCCTACTGTCTGTTCAAAATCCTTCCCCATCCAGTGCGGGTTTCTCTTGTTTTTTTTGTTGCTTATTTTAATTTTTTTATTTCCTTTTCTAGTCACGTTCTTTTTCGGCATAATATTTTTAAGGGGGAAAAAAAGAAGATAAAATAAACGTATTTACAGTGCTTTTGAAATAATGAGACTGACGAGGTGAATCTACGGTAAAGTAAATCGCACAAATACAGAAAGGAAAACAAATGTGGCCAACGTTCCCGAGCACATGGTGGTGGCGTTGGAAAAAAGCGGTCCAGGAGAGGCGCGTCGTTAAGTGGGAATAATCCCGTCGCTCTGGAGGCTTCTCTTTAACTCCAGGTCCTCCAACCTCTTCCACAGCTCCTCTCTCTCCTTCTCTTTTTTCTTCTCTCTGAGGAATGACAGATGGAACAAAAATGCAAATAAAGGTGAGGTATGTTTAACACTGCATGTATAAGCAGCATGAAAATGTCACAAAAGTAATGAATTAAAAAAAAAAAAAAAAAAACCCAGCTCACTTCTGACGATCTGACTTGTAAGTGGACGTGAGTTCATCAAACAAAGTGCTGTTCATTTCCATGAAGGCCTTCAGAACATTATAGACTAAAGCTACTATGGCCCTGAAAGCGGAAAAAGAGAAAGAATTAGACCATTTAAGCATGATTGGACAGGAAATGATTAATCCAGTTAATGCTGGACAGTGAGGACAGTGTTGTGTTGATCACATACAAATATACTAAATGTTTACATGGAAGCTGTGAAAGTACACTACTGTTCAAAGGTTTGAGCACAGTAAAGTTTTTTTATGTTTTTGAAAGAAGTCTCTTATGCTCACCGAGACTGCATTTATATGATAAAAAAATACAGTAAAAACATATCCTGAAATATTATTACAATTTAAAGGGGTCCTATTATGCAAGTTTTGAATTGAATTGGGACTGGCTTTTTCTACTATCAGACCCATTTAAAGATATTTGTGACACTTTGTTTGGTTCAACTGATTAATTCACCAACTAATCTAAGCTAAACTAAATTAATCAAAAGGACTTGGGTAAATCAACTTTACTGGACTTCATTTTAACTAATGCATCTCATACGTTTATTGCAGTTGGTGTCTTTTGTAATGACATTAGTGATCACTGTGCAGTTGTCTGTGAGAAATTGTAAGATTCCTAAGAGTTCATCGGGTTTTATTTATAAACGATTTTTTAAGCATTCTAGCGAACATGCTTTTATGTATGATCTTTATAACAGTGATCTGGGTTTTATTTTGTGTATGCCAGACGTAAACTTAGCTTGGGGTTATTTTAAAAAGATCTTTCTAACAATATGTGATAAGCATGCTCTCCTCATAAATGTTTTAGGATGGCAAAGACAATCCTTGGTTCAGTGATGCTCTCTCTACCCTTATTAATCAGAGAAATGTTGCCTGGGCCAAGGCGAAGAAATCAAATGATTTAATAGATTGGAGTTATTATAGAGCATTACGAAATATCTGTAATAAATCAATAAAAAATGCGAAACGTGATCCGTGGTCAGTGAAAATTTAAATAATCCTACAAAACTTTGGAAGCTAGTTACATTTACCTCAGCATCAAGTTTATCAGTTAAAGTCCCAAGAATCTTTTGGTTATGATGAACATTGTCCTAGGAAAGTATTTAATTTCTCTCCCATTACAACATCTCAGGGTTACAATGCTTTAGTGAAATTAGACATTAAAAATCAGCAGGAGTTGATAAAAATTTAACCTGATTTAAAAAAAAAAAAAATTGCTGATGGTGTTGTGGCAGAGCCAATAGCTTCGATTTTTTATTTAAGTTTAATTTCAAATACTATAATTTAAGTTTAATTTCAAATACTATACCGAAAACGTGGAAGTCGGCGACAGTTGTTTCATTACTAAAAAGTGGATATCCTTCTGATCCTAATAATTATCATCTTATTTTAGCTTAAATATTTCAATTATTGATAAATGACTAATTAAATATTTTTAATGGATAATAATGTCCTTAATGATTACCAATCAGGTTTTAGTACCATAACTGCATCTCTGTTAGTTACAAATTACCTTATAGATAGCAAAAAGTCCTGTGCAGCATTATATATTGACTTTTCGAAAGCCTTTGATTCCTTTGGCGTTGGCATAATTTATTGCTACAGAAACTTAGGTCTATAGGTATTAGTGAAGCTGCTCTAAAATGGTTTGATGACTACCTTTCTGAACGCACCCAATGTGTAAGTTTAGAAAATTACAATTCTCCTTTTCTCAAAGTTAAAAAAGGAGTTCCTCAAGGATCCATTTTATCTCCTATTTTGTTTACATTTTATCAATGGCTTTGGTGTGGACTCCGCTAATATACATCTGTATGCCGATGATACAATTATTTATTGTGCAGCATCAAGCTCTACTGAATCTACAAAAGGCGTTTTATTAATGTAACATTCGTTGTTAAAATTCAAGTTGTTTTTAAATAATAAAAAAAAAGACAAGGTACATGATTTTTAGTCATACTTATTCTAAAAACAGGTTTGGCAATTTCAACTTTAGATGGCACTGAAATTGAAATAATAAATTATAAATATTTAACCATATGGTTGGATGAAAACCTAGCTTTTAACATCCACATTGACAACTTGCTGAAGAATCTGGCCAAAATTGGGGTTCCTTTATTGCTTCAAAAATTGCTTTCCCTATAAGGTTAGAAAAAACTATAATTTTTTATGTGTTATTGATTATGGTGATCTTGTTTATATGCATGCAGCTTCGTCTTTGTTAAGAAAACTGGATTCTGCTTATCATACTGTATTTCGGTTTATATGTGGTGCAGAATCACATTGGAGTTCTCCTCAATCAGACTCATGATGTACTCATTATTCCAGTAGTACAGAACTCTCTCAGCCACCTGGACACACATACACACAATTTGAGTGCTTTCTAAGCTCATAATATGATGTATATTGATTTTGAATTGTCAATTGCTGCATGCATTTGTAAGCGGTTTCCCTTAAAGCGCTAAATTGTGGTGAGAACTGGCCTGTCCTGAAATAAGAGGGTTTCATGACTCATAAAAACTAAAAATTGTTTATTCTGGCAGCATAAATATACTTGGGCCGAGTCTGATTCAGTCTTAGACTAGAGTGGATTTGTGCAGACCTGAAAATGAGGGCTGGAGACACATTTGGAGATCTGTTTGAAGAGAGGGTCCAGGATCTTCACAAACTGTGTGGGCTCAATCACATCCAGAATCTCCTCCAACTCACCTAGGAACATGACCTACACACACATCAATGCAGACAATCAGAGAAGCAGATATAGAACATCAGTGAATCCATCCTACATCGTCATCAATACTGCCCTGAAATCATGACTGATCAACCACATGCTGTGAATAAGCTCTATTCAGGAGACTGCATCTCTCTCACCTCTTTCTGACTACAGGTTTTAGGCCAGAATTTCAGCAGACCTCTGATAACCTGTTAGAAGAGGAAAAAACATGACACTGATTAAATAAATGGACAAAAAAAAGAGAGCGATGATTAGTGAAAGGCTGCACTCACTGGTTCTGTTAATGCAGGGTCTTTTTCTAGGAACTGTACAATACAATACGCCAGCTGCAAAAACAACAGTAATGTCACTGACAGGATAAACAGGAAGTGAACACATAATTCTCATCTGAATGTTTTAACACAGGCAGTACCTGTGCATGGAAAAGTGAGAGGCTTCTGACGGTGTGAAGAGGAATCAAAACTTTCACCAGAAACTGTTTGTGCTCGGCCTTCAGCGGCAGAGCGAAGCCATTGATGATGCTGACAGGAGACAAACAAAACTTTCACTAACAGCATTCTGGGATTGCTCAACCCTGAATTTATCGCCACATTCAGAACAATGCAAAACTTAGTTTCATTAAATCATCAGTTTTAGAAGCACGACAAAAGCTGCAGTGGATGTCAAGATGTGTAATACTGTACAAATATGGACACTGTTTTTTATGGTGCTTTACAGCCCGTGGAAACTGTATGTTTTTTCTGTATGGATACAAATGCGCTTGTCATATAATACCATGAAGGTGAATAAAAACTATTTTTATTTTCGGAAGAACCTTTAAGAATGTTTAGATGATCAAGAATAACTCACATTTTATGTAAAAGAAAATCCCAACTGTTAATTAATTGCAATTATACAATTATGTTAAGTGACTGAAATTATGTAAATAGCAAACTTGGGGTGTGTGAATGGCATGACTTTTTTTGTCAAGCGCAAACCCTGCCCTGCCATTACTAAAGATTTCATTGGTCATGTCAATGACAGTGCTATTTGCCCATACAACTCTAACACCGTGTCTACACCGGCCACGAACCTATTATAATTAGTGATGCTGTCTACACTGGATGCGACAAATCCCCGACAGTAAACTGCTGCCTCATTCTATTTATGATGTACTGACGCAAAGTTCAAATGATTTGCAATGGTCGCTTTGTCGCATCCAGAGTAAACAGCCTCTAGCTGTTGCGGCGCAGCATGACAAATTGACAACTGTCGCGTCCGGAAAAAAATTAAAATCAAACCTTAATTTGTGGAACATACTGATAGACAGAGATGGGTAGATTACTTACAAATTGTAGCCCTTTACTGATTCCAAATTAAAGGACAAAAAATTTAGTTAGTAACAATCCATTACACATTTTAGGTAATATAATCAGATTATTCTTAGATTACTTTTCACCTAACTCGTTTATCAAATTGATTTAAATAGGAAATCTTGTACCAAATTGATATAAAAATGCAAAGAAAAAGAACGTATTCCATTCGTTGTTACTGACAACATGAAGGGCATTAAACATTACATTACGTCAAGGTTTCCTAAACTGGGGTTTGTGAAGGAACTGCAGGGGGTTTGTGGGTTTAATGAAAAGCAAATAATTAATTCAATCATAAATATATTAAATTAAAATAAATCATTTTAAAATAACAATCAAAATAAAACAATATTTTATTTGTTTACCTGCATGTCATGTGATCATTAACCAATGTCAGAGAACCATGAACATGCAAATGTGATACTTAATTATTAACTTATGACCTTAAAATCTCAGGGGTACTTCAAGTAAATATGTTGGACCACAAAACCAGTCATAAGGGTCAATTTCTCGAAATTGAGATTTATACATCATCTGAAAGCTGAATAAATAAGCTTTCCGTTGATGTATGGTTTGTTAGGATAAGACAATATTTGGTCGAGATAAAACTATTTGAAAATCTGGAATCTGAGGGTGCAAAAAAATCTAAATATTGAGAAAATCGTCTTTAAAAGTTGTCCAAATGAAGTTCTTAGCAATGCATATTACTAATCAAAAATTAAGTTTTAATATATTTACGAGTAGGAAATTTACAAAATATCTTCATGGAACATGATCTTTACTTAATATCCTAATGATTTTTGGCATAAAAGAAAAATCGATAATTTTGACCCATACAATTTTTTTTGGCTACTGCTAAAAATATACCCAAGCGACTTAAGACTGGTTTTGTGGTCCAGGGTCACATATATTAGCTGAAAGAGGTGTAGCTGACAAAAAAAAAGCCTGTGAATCTCTGCACTGCATGTAAATAAGAAATGTGAATTTGTGCATTTTAATGTGTTTGAAAGACAAAAGCCTTCCAAAAACACATGGTTAGATAACCCACTGGGTGATACATTAAATAAAAATGAATGTGTTCATCAGTAGTTTATGCAACGTTGAAATGCTGAGAAAACACTTCTTAAAACTCAAATGATTTTATGTAAATCTAGTGGTCAAATGCTGTGTGGTCACTCAATTTTCTGTGTAATTATAGCCACCCAACTAGTGACTAGTCTTCGTGTGAATGACCACAAAACTGAAAGACTTTCTGAGCATATATAAGTGGTAAGCTATTTTAGAAAGGAACATTTAAGAGATGAAACAGAAGAATGAGGGAGAGTCCAGAAATTATTAATAATTGATTGCTATTGTGTGAATAATATGTAATCATGTAATCAATAGAGTAACTGTAGTCCTGTAGATAATATATATATCTCACACATAAATGGCCATGTATGTAAGTTTAGCAGTTAAGAAAATTACATTGTGACTTTCAACAAGTACAACTCACCTTCCCAAAATCTCCAGCAATTCTGCGACTCCATTGAAGTGCTCAGTTTCATAAACAAAACTAAGAATGAGAAAGAGATATGAATGCTTGCACTTCTTTCTTGGATGTGCATTAATATTATGTAAACTGTCATATCCCCCACCGTAGAAAAATATTATTAATCTGTTTTCGTATAAAAGCTCTTAGTCCCAGGAATTTTCCGTAGATTCTGTGTAAGACTGTCTTCAGGTAATCTCTCTCCCGTGGGTCCTCGCTGTCAAACAACTCCAGCAGCTGATAGGACAACAGATGGACGGCACATAAAAATGAGGGGGAAAACGATGATGAGCAAACACTAGTGAAAAAAGAAGGGACTGAGGAGATTTTTAAAAGAACACCCTCACCTGTAAGACAAATTTCTGGTCTATGTACTTTTTGGCAATGCTGGGTTGAAACTCCTGGCTCTCCAAAAAACGAATGAAGAACTCATACACCAGCTGAGAAGAGAAAAGAACGAGAGAGAGAGTTTGTGTTATTTGGTGGAGTTCTTTGAACTCAGCATGCATGCAAAGAAAGGTCAAAGGTCATGGTTAAGTTGAGGTCACAGTCACAGAACACACTGCTACTGCCACCAGGGGTCATTGCCATTATAAAACAGGTTCACATGTCTGGGAATGTGGCTTTCATTATTGGAATTTTTTTTTTCCTTTTCTTTTTTTTTTTTTTTTTTTTTTTTAGATGAAGACGACGAAAGCAGGGATTTATAACGAAACAAAAGAGAAAAGTTTTACCAGGAAGATTCTCCTTGAGATATGCATCTCATTTCTAAAGGAGTCCTGGAAGCATACAGTGAGTATACACACACAGAGAGGGTCAGACTGTGTGTACAAACCCTCGAAAATACACACACACACAGACAAACATGCTGAAACAAATAAAACAGACAGGAGCTCTACACAAGGAGAGAGGGACCAGAGTACAAAACAATATTCTCAAGAACCAGCACCAATTACACACACACTCACCTGTAAATGTGGCCATGAAGCCTCTAGAGTGGGTTCATCCTCCTCTGGGTCAAACTCATTACTGTCACTGGGCGGAAGAGTTCGGAATATATTATAGGACACCTGAAGAAAAAAAGAAAAAGAAAAAAAAAAGAGACGTAACAACCATAAAAATTACTGAATTAAAAATTACAGACCACTCACTGACCGTCTGATCCATATTTCACACACACAAACAAAAAAAACAAGCTTTCTTAAAAGTACAAGCTCCCATCAGATTGACTTTATGCAACTTCTGGGAATCAGGGTTCACAAGTTTGTAATGTAGCAGTCAACCTGAGGTGTGTTTCCCAAAAGCATTGTTAGCTAACTATGGTGGTCAATTCTATTGGTAACGACGGAACTTAGAACATAGTTGCTTTTGGTATGCACCCCTGGTTGGAGTGCGTGTTTAAAAGCTGTTTTAGGTAAACATTATTTTAGATTTTATTTATTTATTTTTGCATGAAATGTATGTTCATTTAATTTGAGCACTTTTGCATATTGGTAGGTGTGTGCGATATCACGATTATTGAGCGTGGACGATAAAAATGTCTCCACGATCTGCTCTTGAAGAAATATCATAGTATCGTGCTACAGCGCACATTCTATCAGTTGCAGTTCTGGCATCTCAGTCTCAATATACTGTACAACGCGACATACATTCACATCAAATGTTAACTCAGCGGTTACACTCACAGGGACACTGCTCTTATTTGCAATCACAAAAGTACATTACTTGCATGTGCTTTAAAGCGTTGCCGGTTAAACATTTAATTTGCGTGCGGTTCTGACATGCACTTCTTCTGAATGCGTACACCTGAAGCACATGCACACTAAAAGCCTGTCAAACAGCGCCTGAATACTGGACTAAGAGAGAAACTCATTCAGGTTTAAAACAACTTGAGAGCAAGCAAATGATGACAGATTTTTCATTTTTGGGTGAACTATCCCTTTAATGTTAATAAAACAACAAAACAAAGATAGAAATCACTCACTGCTCTTGACTGAAGAACTTAAAAACAGTTGCTTTAATTAGAATCTATGTATAATTTATACAGTAAAGTGTATATAGTGTTTTATTTTTATATTTGTTCATTCAATTTCTTGAATGCTACTTCTAAATACACCTACTGTACCTGAAAAATAAAGTACTGTTTGTTTTATTTGTATATTATATGTATCTTTGTTCTTATTTTTTAATAAAGATAAAATAATGACAAAGATTTTGTTCTTCACCCCTTTGCCCTGAATGTCTTTGTTTTTAAAATAGGGAAATTAGTTTGGCTGTACTCCTCAGAATATTTGCAAAAAGAATCATGACAAAGAATCGTGATAAAATTTTAATTTTCCTGAAAAAAATCATGATATGATATGACATTTTTGCCATATCGCCGACCCCTATGTATTGGTATATCTCTTTAGCAATTAATAAATTGCTTTGGGTATATCAGAATTATATTGGCCATCTTGATCGCTAAATACTACCATATCAGTCGACCATAATTTAAAAAGCTATTCAGAGTTTCAACAAAAACGCTTTTAACATTTAATTAATGATAAGAAATGTTTATTGAGCAGCAAATCGGCATATTAGAATGATTTATGAAGGATCATGTGACACTGAAGACTGGAGTAATCAGGAATAAAATACATTTTTAACAAAATACATGCACGTGTACAAACATTCAGGAGGACACAAACTTCTTGAGAATGCTGCCCCGTGACTTTTATTAATAGATTAAATAGCCTACTGGAGAGACGCACAGACGCAGGTAGGCTAATTCACACAGGCAACTGTCACCTGTCTGTCTCTCTGACTGGAGAGACGCACAGACGCAGGTAGGCTAATTCACACAGGTGTCTGTGTCTCTCTGTCTGTGTCTCTCTGTCTGTGGTCTCTCTCTCTGTGTCTCTCTCTCTGTGTCTCTCTCTCTGTGTCTCTCTCTCTGTGTCTGTCTCTGTGTGTGTCTCTCTCTCTCTCTCTCTCTCTCTCATAATTAATGAATGTAGCTAAATGTTATAATTAATTCAAATAAATTTGATCTTACCACACTATTTCATCTCTTTCTGATCTGAAACGAGCAGAATGCTGAGCTAAAGAGCTGTAGCTTCGCGTCAGGTGGTTCTTGCCTTCACGTCGTGTATTAAAATCATTCAATGTACAGCTAGCCGTGCATCTGATAGGTTACACTGATTATTGAAATACAAATTCACATTATACCATTTGTATAAATGTATGAATCCGGCTCACAGAGAGATTATGCACATTGAGTTGACTATGCATGTTTTCACTCACCATTTTGACGACCTCTGGGTAGGCCTGTTCTGTGAGGTATCCTCGGCTGACTGTAACATAATCGACGAGCTCGTTGAGGGTTGAGCGCTTGTATTCTTTCATCTTCAGGTCTGACAGAGTGTCCATGAAATCAAACACAGCACAACACTGCTGAAGTTTCTTCAGGAACAACTCCGGCTGCTCCTGAGCAGAGACGTCTGTGCACAAACAAACACACACACACTTGAGAAAAAGCTAAAAAATGCCATGCTGAAAATTCACTTTTGTGATGGGTGTGTTCACAAAAGCACTTAAGTAGAAGGTTCAGGGTGTACTTCCATATATACTCAAATGCCATCTGACTCAGATACAGCCTGAGAGAAAAGCTAATAATGGGATTCATTATAGTAGAGTGTAAAGTCAGTAAACACATGCCAGACAAGACAAAAGATGCCATATCTCAAATAATGATCAGAGGTGGAAACATTTGAGGACATAAAGATCACACTAGGTCAGTCATCAAACATCACAATGGGCAGTTTTCCATTATCCAAGAACTGCAAAGGACTTGGATATGTAAACTAATCAGTGGGCAGCACAGGAAAGGGCAAGAAACCTAAACTTCCCAGAGTTCAAATTCAAAACCAATTTGCTGACATGACTTCACACATGATGGTAGAACGCTGATTTAGAAGCAAATCTACTGTGGTGGACCCACTAGTAACAGATAGCCTTTGAACCATCACCATCATCATTACAACAATGACAATAAAAACACCCAATTAACTTGTCTGATGAGCAATTTCCTTTCCTGAGTTGATGTATTTCTTATTGAACAGGTAGTTGGTGTTTGACAAAGGGGGGAAAAAAGCTTAGTTTTAACATCACCTTTAATTCTAAGATGATAACTGGACACCAGTGAATTAAACATGCAATGCAATGGAGGTCATGTGATGACAATGTATCATACAACTGTTTTTAAAATTCATTGTTGCATAACGCCTACTCACATACTAATTGTATACAAATGTATACTGTGCAGCATACAAGAAGCAGTCTCAATTCTCAATGCAGTCATGGAACTAAAATTTTGATATCATGAAGTCTTCAACATAAATTAAGAAAATAACATATGCAAATGACACACAAGACTGCAATTCTAAACTGCTGTGATTCAGTGTTACAGGTCACAACCCTCAGGGAAAGAGACAGAATCACGACACATCCAAGGAATCCAACTTATCCTATGAAACAGAATATTACATTTAAACCTGTACATCCAAAGGTGCAGAATGCAAGAAACACTAAAGACAACAGGGCAGCCAAGACAGAGCAAAACAGCACTGCTACAGCAGAGGACACGCAGATGTAGATCTAGAAAAAAAAAAAAAAACATCCGTACCATTGCTTAAGTTAGACACACTCACAATGACAGTCATTTTGGCTCAGGTGATTCAATCACTTGCAGTTATTTTCCATTTGTGTTCAGGCTGATTTCTTGATCCTGTCAGTTTAAAAGAAGGTTTTGAGGTATTAAGAGACGCTTAAGCAAAAGGTCTGAAGTGTAATAAACTAAACAGAAGGTCTGCAGCGAGGTCTTCTGAGACATTAAAGAGAAACAGATCTCCAAGATGTAGCGACACGTTCATATAAGGTGATAACGTGTGCTGCTTCACAAACCTGGGTGGGGGAAAACCCCACTTCAATGGAATGGTGGTCTTGGATTACGTTAGAGAGACTGTTTGTGTGTGTTTTTAAATGCACAGAGAGAGAGAGAGAGAGAGAGTACCGGTTACAAAGTTGTGTGTGCGCGAGTTGTTCCGACAGGTGGAACTAGCAGGTGACTTTCACAGAGACTGAGAAGGAAATGTACTCTATGCATTTAACGCAAACACACACACACACAAGCAGAGACAGTTCCCTGAATCTAAAGGGAAGGCTTTTTTCACTTGGGCATGAAACTTAATTTCTGCAGAGTTACAAAAAAAGTTGACTTGGATGCTAAAATTCTGGCCAAAATAATAAATAAAAAAATGTCCTCAAGTTATGGCTGATCACTGATAAATGGGAGATATTATAATATATACATTTTATTATCTAAACAAATAAAACAAAAACTCAAAGTATAAAATGTTTAGTTCACTTCGGCATCACAACAATATAATGTAGAGTACTGAAAAAAATAATATTCATTTTAAGGTGTGCCACATATTACAATTATTTGTGTTTTTAAAGATTCACTTGAAATATGCGTTAGCCAACAACAAAGGTAATATGGTAAAAATGCATTAACAGAGAAAATGAGCACACAATTAAATATGCAATAGCGGCCAATAAATCTAAAATCAACCAATCCTGCTAAGTAGTGAAAAAAAATCTCTATTATGATGGCCAATAACTGATACGGCACCATTATATAATTTAACAGTACGTGTCCGGTTCAATCAATACAAGGTTAAGCAATGGAAAAATATAAAGAATGGTCTTGCCGTGTAAACAGTTGGGGGGGGGGGGGGCTTAAATTATTCAGTCTGATTCCCGATTTAGTCTTACAATTGGAAAAACAGTATCAACAGAGTGATTTATTTGTACAATGTGCTGCATTTTGGGCTGTATTCATTTTTGAGAACAGTCAGAGAGAGCAACAAAGCAACTGATTTTTTTTTCTAAATAGCGGTTCATGAAACCCTGTTAATTAAAAACTTTTGTATAAAAAATGCAATTAAAGAAACTGCCAAGCCGAATTCCTCATAAGAACATTCTAAACTGTCCCATAAACTTGATACAAAACAATGAACTAACTCTGAACACATTCAACTTGCATCTGCAAAAGTGACCAGTCATGTTTGTGAGCTAACTAACAAGCATGACAGAACATTCTGCATTCATACCATTGTTTAAGATCAGTATAGATGTTTTATGAGATCACAGTGGCTGACTGAACGAACAGAACCTCTTGCTCCACTTGGCCCGCTAATCTCACTTGTCCACATACGGTCAGAACCAGCCCCCAATACACCAAACAACATGGAAGACAACACTCTAATAGACAGACATCTACAAAATGACAAAAATACACCATGACCACCCGCTCTTCCCTATCACTCACTCAGACAAGTCTCTCTCTCTTTTTCTCAATTTCTTCCTTCGTCGTTCGCTCCAGGGAATCGGTAGGGGTTTAGAAGTTGAAGTATTTGAAAAAGTAAATCACAGATGACTGTTTGTAAGCCTTGTGTGTGTGTTTGTGTGTTATGTGTACAGGGCACAGATCTGCACCTCCACAGAGAAACCCATGAGATCAGGTGTCGGATGGCCGAGCTGAGCCCAGGGAAACACGGACGGGCTCTGTGTTTAATGTGCTATTTTCTGCCTTCCTCATTTAAGCTCAAGCCAGCAAGGTCAGAGGCACAGCGCAGACCCCGGGGAGGAGGGGCAGGAGTTTACGATAGGCTGGAAATTTATCTATGGTGGCCAGAACACGTGGCTCAATAAGGGCCGAGAAACACCAGAAACACATCACATCAAGACTCCAAGCATTTATATTTAAAAACATCTACCTATGAACCTTATTTCTTATTTCCACTGAACTATTGAACTTTCTGTAGTCGTCCAGAAAAGTACCCAACTTGTTGGCAGGTCAATGTTTTACTTATGTAAAATGTTTTGCAGCATCAGCAGTCTGACAGCCAGCTGGAGAGAGTGTCCCACGCAGAAGAGAAACAAAAGTTTGCATCTCTCTGTTGATGCTGCTTGTGCTGCCACTTCCCACTTGCTTACAGTTTCTGTCCACTTCTGGACAACACTTGGTTGGTTTTAAGTGTCTCGGACAGTTTGCACACTACCGTGTAGAATGATTTTTTTTAAAGGATCACGTGACACTGAAGACTGTAGTAACGGCTGATGAAAGTTCAGCTTTGCCAACACAGGAATAAGTTACATTTTAGAATATATTAAAATACAAAAAATTTTATTTTAAATTGTAATGATATTCGTACATCTGAACGATTGAGTATGAAGCTTATTTTTGTATGTAAACGGGTTAGCATGCAAACACATGACAGTGCATCATGTGCAACTGAAGTCATGTGATCTATGACTAATCATAAGTTATTTTCTATAAAGGTTCAATGTTAACAGCTAAGTGGAAGTGAGTGGTCTAAACCTCTGCAATCAGATGATTAGAAAAAGTGCAACACTCCATTACTAGTTGCAAGTCTCTTTAGGAAAGCGCAGTGATTCTACAGTGCCATCTATTGGCAACTGGGTTTCATGCATTGTGATACTTCTGTCCAAAACTAGTCCAAAACTAGTAACATCCAAAGGCATGACATTATACATGTTATGCTGTAGTATGACTTGCTTTCTCGCTCTCCCCCTTCATGATCATTTTCACTGTTTACTAAAGGGATGGTTCACTTAAATGAAAATTGTGTAATTTACTCCCCTCATGTCATTCCAAACCTGAATGGCTTTCTTCTATGGAACACGTCTCTTTTGGTCACCATCAGCATTCTTCAAAATATCTTCTTTTGTGTCCCGCAGATGAAAGAAAGTCATACAGGATTGAAATGATATGAGGGTGACTAAATGATTACAGAAGATTCCTTTTTGGGTGAATGATCCTTTTAAATCACTGACAACTTGGGCTCAACAACAGTTTTTTACAATGCTTTTTTATACTTGTTAAACATAACGGTTTTATTTAATTTACAAAATAAATGTGAAATTCTGCAACAAGTGGAAAGTCATTTGGTTTTAATGACTATATAGTCCATAAATAACCACGAAAAACAACTATGAAAAAAGTAAGGAACTGTCAACACATTCTTCCTCATGCTTTCAAGACTATAATTTCTGCAAATTTGACAACACCTTATCTAGGCTAGCTAGATAATCTTGATGACAAATCAGCAGCCACAACAATATGGAATACATCAAAGCAAAACCAAACATTTAAGTTTGCAAGGCATAAAATAGGCCCAAAAGGACAACTGTTCTGGCTCACACACTGGCCCAGCAGGCCATCTTTATTGTTGAGTAACACTCAATAAGTAATCGCTGTAACACCTGTGGTTGGAGACTATGATTACTGAAAAGTTTCAGAGAATGATTTGATCAATTATTTTGATATATTATTATATTATAATAATTATTATATATTTAGCAACTTGACATTTTGCCGATTAATATGGTAGATCTGAGTTTGTTTCTTTATCGAAACAGATTTAGAAAAATATATCATTACATCACTTGCTCACCAATGGATCCTTTGCAGTGAATGTGTGCCGTCATAATGAGAGTTCAAATAACTGATTAAAATGACACCAGCCAAACAATTGTCTTGAGAATGTTGTATAGAATTATGAGAATAATTGCATGTTTTTAAGAAACAAATCCATCATAATCATTAACTTAAAAATAAGGCTGTCAATTTAAGGTGTTAATGTGGCACGATTTTATGGAAAAAACAATGTGTTAAAATTATTAACACTTTTAACGCACCCTGTACCTGTATAACATTCCTATTAGAATGCAGCTTTATGCACTGAAAATTCAAGACACGAGGGTGAATAATCCATTGATTAGCATATGATGTAAGGCTACATTTCTCCAAATTTGTTCTGAAAACAACATCTTGGATAGTCAGATGATGAGTAAATTTTCAGCAAATTTAGATTTTTGGGTGAACTATTTCTTTAAACATTACATTATGCATTATTTATATTTAACAAATACACAAAAACTGCCATAGTTTAGCAACACAAACTCTAAATACTTTTTGGATAAACCAGATTATTACATTTTCACTACAGATTATTGTTGTCATCATGACTACTGTTTAGCTACGAACCTCATCTTTACTAAAACGTGACTGAAATTAACTGATCATATCACACTCACACCATCTGTGTGACCTTTAAGGGAGTGACCCCTGTAGGGAATGAGATGCTTTGATCCCTCCTTCCCATAATCCATACTGAGCATTCTGCCAGGGGGTTAAAGGTCATCAATATAGAATGGAAACACTTTCAGTCACTCACTCCTGGGGCCCATTTCAATAAGGAGGTTCAACCAACTCGGAGTTAAAACTTGAACTCTGACTTGACTTACCCTGGTCCCGAGATGGGGAAACTGATTTTTCGGTTTCAGAACAGCTGAATTGTGTTAGTTCAGTCAACTCTGAGTAGGTTGACTGAGTTTAGCATGTGCACCACGACTATGAGAAGTCATGATCAATGGAGCTCCGAAATTATGATTCACCATGGCAACAGCACCGACAAAAAAACGTCTGCATACTTTGAGTCAACGCATAAGTTTAATTCTTAATCACGGTTATAATAACAGAGGTGAAAACTGGCAGAACGGTAGGTTATTGAACTAATATTAATTTTCATGGTATCCCATGGGCAAAAAAAATTAAAGAAAAAGGAACAACGTGACAGTAGCTAAATATGTTAAGTATAAAAACAATTCAATCAGGTAAAGCTTTAAGCATAAAATGTTCATGGGTGTAAGCTACATGACTTTACAAACATTTGATATATTAAATACATTTCATTCAGTGTCTATTTCAATGTGCAGCAGCTTTTTTTCCCACGTACTCCAACCTTTTCACTTAGTCTAATCTTTTCACATAATTAAAGATTCTCTAATCCAACCTGTTATATTTCTTAGAGTAATGAAATTAACATTTGACTTCTACTCAGTCAACAGCAAGAAGGCTCACAAAATAATGAAGAACAGATGAAGAGGAGATGGTCATAATACCAAGTATTGGAAGAATACAAAAATCCAACAGTAAAAAAAGAATAACTCTTGCTTTTGTATTTGTAGGAAATAAAGATGACCAAATAAATTGTGCATAATTTGTGTTTATGTAACAGCTGTGGTGGTGGTTACCAGCATAGCCTATATCTCAGACTACACTTCCATATGGCATCCTTCCATTCCATATCCGTTTCACTGCAAGATGTTATCAAGTGAACGTCAGCGAGGCACACCTTCATTACCGCTCTGCATACAGCGGCCTTACTAATGTGCTCTGCATCCCCGATACAGAAAACTACCAAATAAATATGCATGTGGATATGGCACAAAAAAATTTAACTCCCTACGAATTAAAGGTACAACATGTAAGTTCTAGCCACTAGAGGTTGCATTTTCAAAACAATAACAATGGGCGAAGTTTAATGACTATGAAGGAGGATGTTCACGGATGAGGTGATGAATTATTTTTTTATTACCTGTACCTTCCACAGTTATTCAAAGTCAAACAGCGAATAAATTACACAGAGAATGCAAGCAAAGAACATTTACACTGTCAAAGAACATTATTACTGACTTAAGTCTAGCGCGAGTTTAAGCATTCTCAAAAAACTCCCCTTATAATCAGTAAATCTGTTTATACACGGTTTTATGAATGAATCTTTTACATTCGCGTGAGAGCTGAATTCAGTCAGCGAGTGCCGTGCACTGAACAAAAACTTATCTGAACGCCTCTGATTGGCCATTGCATTCATAAGCTCAACAGACTTGTGTGTGATTGGTTATAATGCGCAACACTGTAAAAATGCATAAAAAATCATGGCGCAACACTGAGCAGATCTAAATTTAATGCTGCGGTCAACACTTTTCATTTCATTTGCATTTTATTTGCTACAGCTGTAATTAGGGCTGTGCAAAAAATCGAGTGCGATTTTCATGGGCATCTCGTCAGTAAAGCCGCTTCTGGTGATTAGTAGTTCGATTAGCATGAAAATCACATTTGATTTTTTGCCCAGCCCTAGCCATAATGGATTTAGTTTAACTGTATAGCAGCATTTGTGTCTGTGTGTTGCCATAGTTTTTACAAGTGAAACTGAGGATATGAGGATATTACATCATTGATCGGCTACAATGACCAGGGACAAGTCATTATTTAAAATAGGAATTTCTCTGGATTTACAAATCCTTGGGAACTTTTGGAATAACAAATACACAACTGCATAAAATATATAACACTGTGCAAGTAGTTTTTGGATATTTTATTACGAAAATCTTACATATTGTACCTTTAATACAGCCTCCTCATCAGTATCAACAGTAAAAAAGAACATGCCATTTTTGTCACTTTGACGGTGTCTGGTGTTTGACGGGGGGAGGTGGGGGAAATAAAAAATAATCTTGTTCGGATCGGCTTTTTTTTCTTTTCTTTTTTTCAGAAATACTGCACATTTACATTTTTCTCCTATATAAATTCAGGTATATAACCTTTCTTGTAAATACTCCTTTAAAAAGTGTTTTTTGATTATAATTTTATATAAAATCTAAAAGATTATTAGTAGACTAGAACACATGGATATGTTGTCACTCTTACACTATAATACTGAACTTTGATTTCAGTGATTTGGATTATGAGATGAACACTTGCTTCTTGCACTCTATGTTGCACTTTACTTTTGCTTTAAAAAAAGGATTTCATAGAAATTTGGATTTCATTTGGTTTAATAAAATATAGTTTAATAAAATATTCTTAAGTAAAACTGTTGATTTTTTTTGTGGGAAATTAATCGTTTAGATTAATCGATAAATTAGTCGATAGATTAATCAAAATAAAAAGAGTCGTTAGAGGCAGCCCTAGTTAACATACTCAAGAGTTTTCACTTAACCTCCTTTCTGAAACGGGCCCCTCCTCCATTTCTTAGCCCATCAATGAATAGATCTGACCTACCTGAAATCAATAACTTTAATACTGCATCACAAGCAGAACACAGTAATTTTCTAGGCAAGGCAGTGAACATCTGACATGACACTGGTGAATCTCACAACAGCATGTTCTTTAATGAGTGAGCGATTGTATTTTGCATTCATTTATGATGAGAGGTAAACAGACAAAGACTCTGAGGGAGGGCGGTTACCTTGGTAACTTTAACGTGGCATTTTTTTCGTAACTTTATGAAACATGCAAAGATCGTAGAAAATTGCACGTCACTATTTTCATAAAATTCTCACGATTAAAAAGATAAAGATGTTCATAAAATATATTCATTATAACACACATAAAACCACTAAATAAAAAACAAAAACATAGGTAACTTTCACATGGCGTTTTTGTTCATAACTTCAAGAAACATGCATAGATCGTGGAATATGGCATGTCATTATTTTTTTTAAATTATCTTGATTAAAAAGAGCCCAAACTCACCGTAATCTATCATTTAGATTTTAAGATATTCCTAGGGATGTGGAGTCGACTCCTCGAGTCGACTCTAAATAGCTCTAAAGTCGGATTGGAATCCCATTGGAATTCCAGCATTGGAATCGACTCTTGTTGTACATCGACTCCGAAATCGCTGATGTCTTCACTGATTCTCAAATCCATATACAGTGAATGGCAGTTGAGTGCAGTATATCAGCAAAGAGTAAACGAAATTAAGCGAGGATCCATTTGCAGTGCAGTCCGTGTGGGTGCGGTTCGTATGCAGTGCAGACGCAGAATGGGCTCATTGTGCTTTCACAGGTTTGTAGTGCGCCATGATCCGCGGCTATTTACCACCATTATTTTTATTTAAAATCCGAACGTTACTAAAATGATTTTTTTAAAAAGCAGATTATCTTTTTGCACAGTAGCTCATACAATCTTTCATAGACATACGTTTAAGCGCAATATAGTCTTTAAAGAATGAGATCGTGACGTAACTCCTCATTCTCTATTAAAATGACTTCTGTATATATGTATATATTAAGATACTCAAGCAAGTGGCAAAACGTAAACACAGCCCACAGTCTACATTTCTTATGTTAAAATGTAGTAGGCTATCACAAACATTTTAAATGAAAACTTACCATTGACAGAAACAGTCGATGGTAATTGCATTACATCCTCATTACAACCCTGCTGGTCATAAAGAAGTTTTTCTAACTCCACAAGTGCCATCTATGTTGCTGTAGCATAGCCTATTTATTTAAAACGGTACTTTTCCTTGCTTTACCCCCATTGCTAAAAAGCCATGTTAACTGCAAAAAACAACAACAACAAAAAACAGTCTTTAGGCCTACTTATTTGCATTTATGGTGTAATTAATACATTTCCATGCTCATTTTACAATCCATGTTCATTTTTACCGTGAGCAATGCGCTGTCACTTCAGCGTGTGCAGCACAACAAAAATAGACAAAACAAGAATAAAAAAATGAGTAAGTTTACATTCGTATGTATTTTTTACATGTATTTATTTTTAATATCAATGCTGTTTAAGCCAATATATCACCATCCCCTGACCATTATAATGTGACAAATTCATTAAAGAATACCTTATTTAATTCTGACATAGCCAAATAATTTTAGCTTTTATAATTATAGCTTTTTTTCTTCTCTGTAAAATTAGGTGTCGGCAACAGCTAACATTGATCATTGATAGCTCAATTAAAGGTAATGTCACCACCAATAAATTGGATTAATTTGGACAGTCATGCTAAATGGAGTCGAGGAGTCGATTCCATCGACTCCAATAGTGGGAGTCGGGAGTCGACTCAGAAAAACCTGGAATCGAACACCCCTAGATATTCCTCATCAAGTTATAACACATAAAACCCAAAAGGCGCGTATGTTATAACTTTCATATGGTTTTTAAGCTTGTCATGTCATAAAACATGATCTGATCATGAAAAATAGCACATCATTATTTAAAGCAGATTCTCGTGAATGAAATGAGTCCAAAATCAAAATAATCCATTGCGTCTTTCGTGTGTAAATAATACCTAAACCCATGAATTTAATAAATCGTTTGGAAAGCTTTATTGAATACGTGGCAAGTAAAATGAAAAAGCCAGCATGTTTCTGTCTATTATAACTTTTTTATAATTTTTTTTATATAACTAGGTACTATTTTAAAGCTTAGAAATTCAGCTTTCGAATGCATCCAACCATTTTGATCAACTTTTAACGAGTGCCGAGTAGTCCCTCTAAACCGGAATGTACTGCTGGTGGGTGCCACCTAGCAAATAAAAAAAATATTTTTCAAAAGCACTGCCTTGATCAACACAAAACAAGGGTGTCATTTAAAAGCTTAAAAGCTAAAAAGCCATGTTAACTGCAAAAAACAACAACAACAAAAAACAGTCTTTAGGCCTACTTATTTGCATTTATGGTGTAATTAATACATTTCCATGCTCATTTTACAATCCATGTTCATTTTTACCGTGAGCAATGCGCTGTCACTTCAGCGTGTGCAGCACAACAAAAATAGACAAAACAAGAATAAAAAAATGAGTAAGTTTACATTCGTATGTATTTTTTACATGTATTTATTTTTAATATCAATGCTGTTTAAGCCAATATATCACCATCCCCTGACCATTATAATGTGACAAATTCATTAAAGAATACCTTATTTAATTCTGACATAGCCAAATAATTTTAGCTTTTATAATTATAGCTTTTTTTCTTCTCTGTAAAATTAGGTGTCGGCAACAGCTAACATTGATCATTGATAGCTCAATTAAAGGTAATGTCACCACCAATAAATTGGATTAATTTGGACAGTCATGCTAAATGGAGTCGAGGAGTCGATTCCATCGACTCCAATAGTGGGAGTCGGGAGTCGACTCAGAAAAACCTGGAATCGAACACCCCTAGATATTCCTCATCAAGTTATAACACATAAAACCCAAAAGGCGCGTATGTTATAACTTTCATATGGTTTTTAAGCTTGTCATGTCATAAAACATGATCTGATCATGAAAAATAGCACATCATTATTTAAAGCAGATTCTCGTGAATGAAATGAGTCCAAAATCAAAATAATCCATTGCGTCTTTCGTGTGTAAATAATACCTAAACCCATGAATTTAATAAATCGTTTGGAAAGCTTTATTGAATACGTGGCAAGTAAAATGAAAAAGCCAGCATGTTTCTGTCTATTATAACTTTTTTATATAACTAGGTACTATTTTAAAGCTTAGAAATTCAGCTTTCGAATGCATCCAACCATTTTGATCAACTTTTAACGAGTGCCGAGTAGTCCCTCTAAACCGGAATGTACTGCTGGTGGGTGCCACCTAGCAAATAAAAAAAATATTTTTCAAAACCACTGCCTTGATCAACACAAAAAAAGGGTGTCATTTAAAAGCTTAAACTAGAGTCTGAACTTTACAATGCATGTGGCCACTTTGATGAACTCCTAAGCAGTGCAAAGTTATTTGCTGATAAATTAAAAAAATTATTAATAATTTATGAAATATGTTTTTTGTGCCATGTACTCTAATAAGTCAAAAACATTATACAGCTCAGAACGTCATGTGTCATATGTCCTTTGAAAGGTCTCACAGAGTAGAATACAACAAGCATAATTGTTTGGGGTTTTGACTAAACTTGAGCGAGGCATTACTTCTGTGAATGTTAGATCCTCTTACACAGACATTCCGGAAAATACACGGATAATGCGTCCCGTGATTTGGCCCAGGATTGTTTGATTTTGGTTCATTCACACATTTGGTAACATTCACACATTCAAAAAATAAAATCACTATTCGAGTTTTGCTTTCCTGGCCGTAAATGCAGGGAATCCATGATAAATCCTAAGCACGCAAACTAAAAGTCAGTTATAACTAAATGCAGTGGATGGTGCTGTGGAGCGTGTTAACAAGTTGATTGCATTTGATCACAGAATGTCCTGGTCTGCCTCGCAAAGTTTGTTATTACTTTGATCAAAATGATCTTACTAAATGATTACTAAATGATGAAACTTTTGATCAAATGAATCAATGAAATTGATTCAAATGATCAATGAGTTATCAATGTCCACCACCACAATGAGAAATCACATGAAATCCACGTGCTGTATTATATACCGACTAATAAATTACAGAACGTTTAGCAAACACGGAGGAATCAAATAAATAAATAAATAAATTAAAGAGAGCCTCCATAGCGTAATGTGAGGTAAACAGCAAAGATATGTTTTTCAAAAATGAAAACAAAAAGAAAAGTAAAACTAACGTGACAGTGCATGCATGTTTTTTCCGCACAAGAATACCAGCATGTTCACCTTCTCTGGTTTAAGAAGCGGTCTTTTACTTGACTTTACCTTGAAAACCATCCATCGTTTCCTCAATATGTGCGTCGTTTTTGCTGCGCGCACCTTCGCGCTCGTGCTGATGTGGCGAGAATACTCTCTAAGCGCTGTTTCGTTATGCTTTCATTTTTGTTTGCCGTTTGATGTTTCTCATATGCAACAGAAATTGCAGAGCTTATGAGTTGACCAACACGGTGGTCGCGCCATTGCGACCGCACAAAAAATTTAGTCGCACAGGCAGAAAAAATGGTCGCAATCTGGAGCCCTGCCACATCATCTGAAGCCATTCCATATCTTAATGTGAGGGACAGAATTTAGGTTTACAGAAACTCATCTTCCCTCCTCTGCAGCTGTCAGTCATTCTCCGCTCAGCATTCAAACAGCACGTCACATTCAGTTATGACAGTCAGCATAAAACTCTCTCTCCAAGATGATATATTCCCATTATAATACTTTAAATTTAAGGAAGATATTATCACAAACAGAAAGATTATTAGAAGCCTTTCTTTTTCTTATGATTTCTATCTTATTTTCATGAATGTATTTCAAGTTCAAATTCAAATTCAATTTATTTGTAGAGCACATATACAACAGCCACCAGGCTGACCAAAGTGCTTTCCAGAAGAGCAACAATTTTACCACATACACAGAGAACAAACCAGACAAAAATTTAAAAACGCACGTTTAAAAATGACCATATCACAGTAGTCAATACACTAAGGAAAACAAATAAGTTTTTAGCAAGGACTTAAAAACAGACAAAGAAGGGGCCATTCTAATCTCTAAAGGTAGGGTATTCCAGAGTCGTGGCCCTGCCACTGCAAATGCACGCTCCCCTCTACGCTTAAGCCTAACGTGAGGGACCACCAACAAGGCCTGGTCACAGGACCGTAGGCTTCTAGATGGAGTATAGAAGTAAAGAAGGTCAGATAGATAGACAGGAGCTTGGTTATGTAGGGATTTATATACAAAGAGGAGAATTTTAAAGTCTATTCTCTGACAAACCGGCAACCAGTATAGAGATCTAAGAATTGGAGTGATATGTTCATGTTTACGACACTTTAAAAGAAGTCTGTCCGCAGCATTTTGGACAAGCTGAAGACGCGCAATTTGACATTTAGATATACCGCAATATAAAGAACTGCAGTTATCTAGACGAGACGTAACGAACGCATGAATAGCCATTTCTAGAGTTTTTGGAGTGAGAAAGTTTTTAATTTTAAGCTGATAGAAACTGGACCCAATGACAGAAGAGATATGTTTATCAAATTTTAAATGCTGGTCGACTAGAATACCTAGGTTCCGCACCCGCGAGGATCTAAAAACGGATGAACTTTCTAACTCTTATAAACTGAGAGTTATCATTTGGACCGAAAACAATTACCTCGGTCTTGTCTTCATTTAGGAAGAGGAAATTTTGGGCTAGCCATGATTTAACCTCCTCTAAACATTTCAGAAGAGAAGTAATCGCAGTGGAATTGTTTTTCTTGATTGGTAGATAGATTTGAGTGTCATCTGCGTAGAAATGAAAAGACACACCATGTTTTCTTAGAATAGAGCCCAGAGGTAACATGTAAAGAGAAAATAGAGAGGGAGCTAAAATAAAGCCTTGTGGAAGGCCACAGGTCAGAGGAGCAGGGGAAGAGGAAAAATTACCCAACTTCACTAAAAACTTTCTGTCAGACAGGTATGACTGAAACCATTTCAGAACGTTTGCTTTTAGACCTACCCAAGACTCTGATCTAGATAATAGTGAGGAGTGGTCTATGGTATCAAAAGCAGCCGATAAATCTAAAAGAATAAGAACCACTGAGTCTCCGGAATCAGTAAAGAGGTAAATATAATTTAACACTCTTAAAAGGGTGGACTCAGTGCTGTGAGCAGACTTAAAACCAGATTGAAAAACCTCATAAATACAATTACTAGTCAGAAAACACAGAAGTTGATTCAGCACAATTTTCTTTAAATGAAAAAAAAATGTTAGGACAGAAGGATCCAGTGAAGGCTTCTTGAGCAGAGGAGTGACTGTAGTGCATTTTGTAAGAATACAAATAGTTAACAGAATAAACATGTTTAACAAATTTTTTCGTAGACTTTTACCAGCAGGAGAATGTCGAAATGTTAAAAAAACCTACAGTTTTAGAGCTATGATTCATATTTTTTGTGTATGTTGCTCAGAAAACAACACCTTCAGGGAGTCAAAAATGCCGTCAGGGCTTAAAGGGTTAATTGCGCAGCTCTAGACACTTGTTATTAATGTGTGTGTGGTTTTTTTAACTTTAAATGAGAAAGACGAAAAAGCAAGTAAGACCAATGGACAAATGCAAGGCACATGACTGCACACACCCACGTTTTCACTCCATCACACATGCTCCACAAAAACAAGCGTTTCAGACACAGCCAACTGACATAAAACTGTAAGCTCTCGCTGAAAAGGACAGATTTCTGAGCTGATCTCTCCTCATTTAATTCTAGGTTTGCCAGCACCAGCACCACAATTCTCAGGCAAGCTTTAGGGTGACAAATCATTGGATATGACTCTGCATCTGTTTGTTTTAACGTGAAGGTCTCGGAGTCTCCAACAAAAACTGAGAGTGATTCAGTAAATAACAGAAAAACATATTTATAATACAATTGAATCCACAGTATTTGCATAATGTTTACTAGCAAATAGCAGAAAAAATATCTCAGATCTGCACTTCTTAAAGAGTACAAGTCATCATCCTAAACAAGCATAGACAAGTCAAGATGTACTCTCCTATCTGACATTTTACTGAAATGTTTTACAGAGCCATGATGCATAAGCAAAACTGGCTATGTTTCAAATTGCAAACTACCATATTTACTATTTGTGCGATGTGCGGCATGTGTACTGTGCATATTTGCAAAAACTTATTTTAATTTGCAATAATTCTTCACAGTATGACCGTTTTTGTACTTCTGATCAAATAAATGCAGCATTGGTGAGCTAGAGATTTCTTTCAAAAACATACAGACCACAAACCTTTGAACGGTAGTGTAACTAGAGGACACAACCAAAGAGAAATAGTATATCCACACAATGCAATGAACTTGGCCTTCCATTTACAAACACACAAACAAAACACAAGGAATGCGTTTATTTGCACAATAAATATAACTATTGAACAAGTACTGTTCACCTCAGGAACACTTGAAATTTACAGAAAAACTGTATCCTTATTCTACTGTAAAGTAGTATAGACTACTACTACTAAAATAGAACAACACGAGGGTGAGTAATTAATGCCAGAATTTAAATTTTTGGGTGAACTAACCCTTGAAGCAGTCTGAATCAGAATTATATTCTACTCTGTATCAGGGACTTTCAGAGCACAAGTGGTTATGAGAGCATTTAGTCATCGTGAGTGAGTCACCTTTGAGCAGCGGAAGAGGTGTGAGTTCGATTGGTTTGCCCTGAGAGCGGAACTGTGAGGAACTCTGAGAACGTTTCTGCTTGGCTTTCCGGACAGACTTCCGGGAAAATCCGTCTACTTTATCCACTGATGGAGGCGTGGTGGCTGCGGAGGACATAGCCCTGGAAAAAAGAGCAAGGTGTATAAGAAAACACATGAACAAATGCTCCAAATGCATTTTGCAAAAAATAATATATACATATACATATATACACACACACACACACACACATATATATATATATATATAAAAAATATAAAGGGATTGCTATGACGGATTTCTGTCATTTCATAAAGACAGTCACTTGCTTCATTCCTGAATGATTCAGATGTTCGAACGAATCAATTGAATGAATGATTCAGTGATAAAAATCAGTGACTTGCCGCCACCTGCTGGCAGATTTAGTTTAATTTTTAGCGTATAATTTCAGTTATTTGAATCATATTTCTTTATTCAAAATGTTATATTTAAAACATTAATCTCCACAAGAATTTAGGAATTTAATTGCACTCATGCCACCTCCGAGCCTCATTAAACGTCTGAAAATGTACCTACAAGCCACTTTTGGTGTTCTTCTGTGCCACCTCTGTAGTACAAATTAATTTATTAATACTAATTTATGACTTATGACTAATTATGACAATTTTTTTTAATTGACATGAGAATGATGCCATTTCAAACGTAAAAAGAAAATAATCCTGTAAGTCGCTTTAAGGAGTCAAATGTCACCTCGTATTAAGAAGGTAAATTTTTGATCAGAATTTTTGATTATTGATCAGAAGGTGGTCCTACATTTTTTTAATTAGAAGGACAAGTGCTCCTAATTACAAGAAGAAAAAAACTGCTCTTAAACTGGGTGTGTGTCAGGTATGGCTGAGGAATGGGGTTTGGTCGAAGAAAAATTTTCAGTCAAAAGATTTTTTTTTGCTTTAACCCCTGCAATATAATAAGTAGAATAAGACAAATAAGTTAACAATCATATGAAATTAGCATTAATAAATTAATTTGTACTACAGAGGTGGCACAGAAGAACACAAAAGTGTTCTTCACAAAAGGTAAATTTTCAGATATTTAATGAGGCTCAAAGGTAGCATGAGTGCAATTAAATTAATAAATTCATATGTGGAGATTAATGTTTTAAATATGCAATTTTGAATACAGAAATATGATTTAAATAACTGAATAAAAATAGAAAATAAAGGGTTTATTTTTTGTTTTGACGTAAACAAGATCTCTGCATTAATGTTATCTTTTTCCGCAATATTTTTAATGAACAACGCAGCAGCACCGCATCTAGTGGGTTTAACTGAATAGGCAGACAAAAATATTATAATGCAGTGACACCACCTACATCGTCATCTCGTGCCCTGCTGATAAGGCTGTCTGACGCACACCTAAATTCGAAAAAAAATTTGAAAGCCCTAGTGTATATGTTCATTATGTCTGTGCATTAAGCGGTTTTGTAGGACCAGTATAAACAGCACTAAATCCAGACCTCTTTTAATGCCTTTGTGCAAGGAAGTTTGCAATTCAGAGCTGTAATAAAACAAAATTCAAACCACAAATGGCTATAGGAAGGAAATGTGGTGGTAAAATGAAAATCTAGGCAGAGATGTAAATAAAGGCACGAATGAACACTGCAATGAAAGATAAAACAGCATGGAAACAAATCTAGAGCCCGACCGATATATCGTTTTGCCGATATTATCGGCCAATATGAGCCTGTTGTGCTGTTGTGCCAATATGCCGCCGATATGAACGTTTTTTTTTTAGAGAACATATAATGCAGATAAAATGCTTGAAATGGTGTAATTACTTAGTTTGTCCAGCAGAGCACGCTCCATTGTTTGCTACTGGCGACCTGGATGAATTACTTTAAAGCTTAAGTCTATGGAAAACCATTAAAACTTTGAACGGCCATATCTCCGTAACGGCGCTGCGAATCCGCACCAAATTCGGGGGATCTCTTCAGCTCAAGGACCCTCGCGAACGCGAATCGAGTGTACGTCTCGAGGCCCTCTTTCGAATGAGACTACCCCCGCGTGGATAGCCCCTGGTTCAGGAGTTACGTGTGGTTAAATTCGCGGTCCACGCCGACCGATCTATCTGAGGGACACGTTGTAACTTGACCATATGACAGCTTAAAATGTTATCTGACCTAATGAAAAAATATATACAAGACAAACTAAAATATTTTGTTAATATATATATATATATATATATATATATATATA
>NW_015505645.1:1025038-1040469 GCF_001515645.1 Sinocyclocheilus grahami
ATATATATATATACACACACACATACATACATATATACACACACATACATATATGTATGTTTATTTTTATTCTGTGGCATGTAAAAAAAAAATATGGCGCCTAAGTTTTATCTTATAGGAGCTAGGGATGTCAATTTTCAATCATTTCCATGATCGATCATCGTTCAAATTAACGATCAATTAATCGATTAATCGTTAACTTTAATGCAGCAAAATGCGTCTATTGCTATATATACACACATACATACATATATACACACACATACATATATGTATGTTTATTTTTATTCTGTGGCATGTAAAAAAAAAATATGGCGCCTAAGTTTTATCTTATAGGAGCTAGGGATGTCAATTTTCGATCATTTCCATGATCGATCATCGTTCAAATTAACGATCAATTAATCGATTAATCGTTAACTTTAATGCAGCAAAATGCGTCTATTGCAGCAGCACGCAGTCACTGGCATGACAGGATTGTGCAAAAGCCACTTAAACCCCCCCCCGCTTTCTCACCCGAAGTAAGGGGGCTTTAGTCTGAATAAAATGCTAGTAGCAGGATTGTAAAATTAATAGATGTGATTCTGATAATTTGATAAAATGAACAGAGCACGCCGTACGTTTGAGATAATTTTACTTTGTTGACTATCCCGACACGGAGACCGCTGAACGCGCCTATTTAAATGGTTTAGTGGTGCTCGTTATTGTATTTTAAAACACAATTGCAATGTTTTCAACTGACATTATGGAATTTAAAATAAAATGATCCCAAACGTAACTGTGGTGCATGTGGCTGTACTGCGCAGTCAGTGAACCGCTTCCATTGGTGCTGCTGCAGCAAAACACACGGTTGCTCACATCAAACATTTTTATCGGAGTATTATGACCAGTGCTGCTGGATTCTGTTCCGGAAAATGTCAGATTTAAATTTTTTATATTTAAACTGACCAGTGTAACCTTTTATATGTTTGGTTGACTGTATTTTATTTTGATAATGAACAGACTGCGATGTAAGTTTGAATTGCTAGAATATGTGGGGTGTGTGCGCGCAAGGTATATATTTCGCTTTTTTTATTTTTTTTATGAAAACAAATGGTTATTTTTATTTTAGGCCTATTACTTACATAGGCTATACATTTTCCTTAAAGCATCCCATTTTCTCCCAGGGCTTGAAAACCTGTGCCTAGGTTAGTTAGGTCCTGCAGAAACTTGTGAACGATGCTCTAGTTGTGGCATCACCGTTTAGTGACAGCATTGAATGCCCCGGGAAAATGTATAATCCATGTCGGTCACAGCGCCATTTAATTGCTGTTTTGAATCCAGCAATTATTTATTTACAAATTATAAGCTCTGATTATGACAAGTGTGGTATAAAAGCTTTGTTTATTAGAGGAATATTTGCTTAGCTGGAAAATCTTACATTGCGACCATGCTTTTGGATGCCGTTTGAGTCCATATAGCCTACATTTATGCGGCTTTGTTCTTGGTCATGAATTTCCACAAATTCAAAAATATTTAAGCATAGTTTCTTTAACTAAATCCTCACCGTCTAACCCTAAAATAAACCTGTGAAATTAGATTGTCATTCACTTTTTATCACTGTTTTCACATCTCTTACTGTGGTAAACATGCGGAAGAGAAATGAAAGATTTCATGGCCATGAATTAAGAATTTGTTCGATGTATTAATTTGTTCCCTCATTTTAGTTAAATCATGGGTTAAGGAACAAAATTAATGAAACATGGACAGTGGCCACAAATTAATAAGTCGTAGGAATGAATAGCCTATATCAGGGTTCCTCAAATCTTACCCTGGAGGTCCAATGCGCTGCAGAGTTTAGCTCCAACCCTGATCAAACTCACCTACCTGTGATTTTCAAATGATCCTGAAGACATTGATTAGCATGCTCAGGTGTGTTTGATTAGGGTTAGAGCTAAACTCTGCAGGAAAGTGGATCTCGTGGTCCAGATTTGAGGATCCCTGGCCTATATCCTTCCCCCGCAGTGTCCCGCAGCCCTGCAAACTTCACCTAATTGTTTCAAATATGAAACAATTATCTGGGGAAATGACTGTTACTACATTTCTATTGCATTCCATGTTGAAGAACTTTGTGTTGTTTCTATTTTAATGTACTTTTAAAGTTTAAATCACATTAAAAGCTTAATTTGTACATCGAGTCATCATCATTCGACGATGCATTTATATACCATCACTCACAGTCGCTCGCACGTGTTTTGCGCATGAGCCGCACGCAGCCCAAAATTAAACGGCTTAATCGACCATCGATAGCATCTCTTATCGACAATTAATCGATCATCAATTAATTGTTGACATCCCTAATAGGAGCCAATACTCCTTACTCGATTTTTTTGTCTGGAGCCCTGATGCATGATATTAAAGTAGATAAACACACAGAATTACTGCCCTGCATTAGAAACCATATGCATTTGGGAATTAAGACAGAAGTATAAGAAAAATTGCTTTTGAATGAAAGCAAATAATTCAATTTTAACTTTGTTTTCAAGTTGGCGATTTCAGATTTGAGGATCCCTGGCCTATATCCTTCCCCCGCAGTGTCCCGCAGCCCTGCAAACTTCACCTAATTGTTTCAAATATGAAACAATTATCTGGGGAAATGACTGTTACTACATTTCTATTGCATTCCATGTTGAAGAACTTTGTGTTGTTTCTATTTTAATGTACTTTTAAAGTTTAAATCACATTAAAAGCTTAATTTGTACATCGAGTCATCATCATTCGACGATGCATTTATATACCATCACTCACAGTCGCTCGCACGTGTTTTGCGCATGAGCCGCACGCAGCCCAAAATTAAACGGCTTAATCGACCATCGATAGCATCTCTTATCGACAATTAATCGATCATCAATTAATTGTTGACATCCCTAATAGGAGCCAATACTCCTTACTCGATTTTTTTGTCTGGAGCCCTGATGCATGATATTAAAGTAGATAAACACACAGAATTACTGCCCTGCATTAGAAACCATATGCATTTGGGAATTAAGACAGAAGTATAAGAAAAAAAAGAAAGTCTTTTGAATGAAAGCAAATAATTCAATTTTAACTTTGTTTTCAAGTTGGCGATTTCTGACATCATGAGCGATAGCAATCATTGGCAAAGTGTTACAGTTAAATGTGACAGTCAAGTTGGAACTAGTGACCACAGAGACTCTATGACCTCCAGCGATTTAATCAGTGTCATTGTGAATGCCCCTTTAGAAAGGGAGGAGCAGAGAAAAGTTTAACAGGAAGTAAACAGGCCAGGGAAGCAGAGAAAGACCACCTAAACTTTTCCTTTGGTTATGCTAGTGGCACTTAATAAGCTCAAATCGAATATATTTAGAACTGAACTCAGTTATTTTATATCTTTTGAATACAAAATCTCTAAGCAGACACAAGTGAATTTGCATAGAAAAGTCAAATTCAACTGATTATATGAACTGGATGGTTCGAAGCCGGTGTGGTCTTTAATCTGACTATTCAGAGCACTTTGATATTGCAGTCCGAGAGATTTAAATTAGCAGACATCAAACGAGTGAGATGCTGCCAACGTCTATTGATGACATCCCATAATGCTGCACTGTGCAGTCAACCACAAACAATATCATCCCTTTTCTCAGCCACTTCTCCAGTTCTCAGAAACAACAGGCCTGGCAGTATCGCTACCTGTAAAAAGAATAAACCTTCTCTCTCATGTACAAGAACAATGAATGCAACCAACAATCGCACAAGAGAACATCGATGAGCACATAAGGTCAGCAGAAATCAATAAACACAAGCAGTCATTGTGGTTAAGAATGTGCCAAAGCTGGGATGCGTCACATTTCGCCCCAAAATCAACATAAAGAAATACAAAAATGTATATAATTTGATACAAGAAAAACAAAACCTATTTTAGGTAATACGATTTTTTTTTTACATTATTTTCATAAAATGTTAAAACACATTTACACCATAAATCTCATTATAATAATACAAAAAAAGATATAAATGATTTTTAAAAACTTGTATAAACTATAAATTATTATATTTATATGTACATGCCGGTAGTATTTGCTGCATTTAAATAAATCAGTGATTTATTTAAATAAACAATTAAATTAATAAATGCACCAAATACCAATATGTAAAATGTATATGAAGTTTTTTACTGTAATATATACACACACACACAATTATATTAACGAGAAACTAATCTTAATTTAACGTCATTGACATGAAAATAATGCATATTGTAATTATTAATTATGCAAAACAAATTTAATATTATTTTCAATTTGGGGTGAAATAGGACCAGGACGTAAGACTGATGAGGTGAGAACAGGAAAAAGATCCATGTTCCTTCCTGTCCTGTTGTAAAGTTCACCCTGGTTTGACATTCACAGCAAGATTTCTGTGCGAGACCAAGACACATATACTACAAACTTCTGCAAAATATGAAAAATGACAACCTTTACTCAACCCATGTTAACCCTAGCAAAAAAATATTTTCATATTTTTGTCTACAAAACAGACAGACAGATAGATCGATAGATAGATAGATAGATAGATGCAATCTCTACTGCAGTGAAACTGAGCTAGTTTATAAAATAGTGAGAGATAATCGCAGATGTCCATGTTGTTCTGCGATCCAGCTCTGTATAAAGATCTGCAGGTATAAAAAACATCCCAGGGTACAATTATATTAACGAGAAACTAATCTTAATTTAACGTCATTGACATGAAAATAATGCATATTGTAATTATTAATTATGCAAAACAAATTTAATATTATTTTCAATTTGGGGTGAAATAGGACCAGGACGTAAGACTGATGAGGTGAGAACAGGAAAAAATCCATGTTCCTTCCTGTCCTGTTGTAAAGTTCACCCTGGTTTGACATTCACAGCAAGATTTCTGTGCGAGACCAAGACACATATACTACAAACTTCTGCAAAATATGAAAAATGACAACCTTTACTCAACCCATGTTAACCCTAGCAAAAAAATATTTTCATATTTTTGTCTACAAAACAGATAGATAGATAGATAGATAGATAGATAGATAGATAGATGCAATCTCTACTGCAGTGAAACTGAGCTAGTTTATAAAATAGTGAGAGATAATCGCAGATGTCCATGTTGTTCTGCGATCCAGCTCTGTATAAAGATCTGCAGGTATAAAAAACATCCCAGGGCTTATCCACTGGATTGACTGACAAAGTAGTGAATCCGGCAACCACAATCTAGGAAACACTCATACCCAGCAGTTAATCCAAAACACTGATGCCCTGGCCCTAATCTCCATAACCAGGTATTTAGAGATAACCTTTCCCATTGGTTTTGACTGAAGGTCACCCAAAACAACCAGTCCAACTGTAATCCACTCGTGAGATGAATGTGTTGTTGTTGTTGGTGATGAGATATTGCAACTGCCAAACTGCCAGGCAGCTGAAGTGAACCAGACCATGGAAACAGGGCACAGAGACAAAGCAAGAAGTTGACACAGACTAGTGAAGTAATGATCAGAACTGCTTGCATTTGGTGGGTTAGTCCACAACGAACAGGCAGAGTTTAGAGATGCATAAGAGCAATTTGGCACTGTGGTTCCTTCTAAAAGGATAGAAAAAAAGTGGAAACCTCTGAAACTCTAATGTCCACATGAGCGCAGATGATGCAGATTCATGATCTCCTGATGGCCCTAAACACACTTACACACACACAAGCAGCTGACAAAGACCTACTGCATTCCAGATCACCAATAAAACAAAAACAGATGAAGAACAAGCTTTCATTTTCATTTATCCACCCATTCAAATGGTCGGGCAACGTGTGAAAAACATTAAAAGTATGGTTACGTTTTTTGTTTTTTTCCCCTTTCGGTAGACAAATACTACACAACCCCTAACAAACTCTGTATAAAAAGTGTTCTTGGACCTAAAGTTCATTTATTTGACACAGTACTCTGGTAAGTATATGAAACACTAAAACGAGCCGGATCTAAACTTGAGCAGGACAGGCCACAAAAAAACCCTTCAAATATTCAATTTACCTTGATGTTTTCGATGCGAGGAGCTGATTTGGGTGTTTTCAGCGTCTTTCCTTCTTCAAGGCCTCTTGAAGCAGCAGAAAAAGAAAAAGAAAGACACAAAATCTGTTCTTGGCCTTAAAAACTGCCAAACCCACAGCAATAATCCCATCAAACACTCAAATTTCCGACGACAGAAAAGGATCCAGCAGAAATACGAACATCCCCGGGTATCTCTTTATATCCACACACCGTGCTTATGTGTTATTTTAATCCAGAAAATATGTTTTATTAGGGAATATCGGTCCCTTTTTCGCCCTATTGTCAATATTACTGGGATGAGTCCATAGCACACATAACACGGACGCGCTCTAGCATGCTGGGCCGGGTTCGGGCCTACAACGCCCCGTCATTGGTCGGTTTGAAGATTTCTCGGAACATGATTGGTCGATGTAGGTGTCAATCACCACACATGGGAGGGAAAAACTGAATAGAGAGTTGGGTTGAGGTGTGTGCGAGCAGGAAAGAGAGTCACCTTACTATTGTCTTATCGATGTACTATTTAATTGTTATGTACGTTATTACAATATAGTAAAATAACTGTAAAATTAATATAACTGTATTCGTGACTAGACTATTTTTGGCAATACCAAATTTATTATGGAACTATCCTCTAAACATATATATGTATTGTGAAAAGCGCTATGCAAATAAAAACGAACTGAATAGAATAATAAAACATTTATAACGCTAATAAATCTTTATTCATAATGGCGAAAATGTTGACAGGGAAAAATAATCGAAATAATCAATCTCTTCAGGAATGAAGTTAAACCTGTATGAGAGCCCAACCCATATGAGGATCGCCTCATTCCGAAGAAGAGCACACCTGGCGTGAACCATCAGCACACCGCAAGAGCATCAGGATCAAATGGCAGCTTTTACTCTCAGCTGCGGTTTCACGTGTGTGTTTCAGGAAATGAGTGACGAGAGCGCGCGCGTATGCACCTACGTCATCACGTACACGTAGAACGGCTGGTTACGCAACAAGAACGCTCAGGGCTGTTTCAGTCGATTTCATTCCGACCATTCAGTGTCTTTTGAAAAAAAGAAACCTATTTTTTTAGTGTCCTTATGTTTCATCATAAATGGACATGTTAACGTTTATAAATTAGAGTGAATATTTTTTTCAATTTATGAAATTTAGGGTTTAGACCTAAAGCAGCGTGTCGAATTATATATTTATTGTTGCCCATTAGAAGTTTATTTAAAGCAAATAGTTTGTTGTTGTTAAAATATTGTTTTTATATAAATCTGCAATGACATAACTTGTATCGGGGACTGAAAAGCACTAGGAATGATGTAGTGATATATTAATTCGTCTTCATTTTAATAAAAAATGTATCATTTTAATTTATTTTATTTTCTTAAAAGCTTTTAGTTTCTCATTTGTGCATGTTTGAATTGTTTTTAGCTTTATTTTTTTTGTTTTCATTTAAATGTTTTAGTTTTGAAATGTTGTATGCATTTGTCATTTTTATTTAATTTCTTTTCTTTTCTTAAATGTGTGTGTATATATATATAGTATTTATAGAGTTTGGGCTTTTAGTTTTAATTACTTTTTCTTATTTGTAAGTCGCTTTGGATAAAAGCGTCTGCTAAATGACTAAAAGTAAAGTAAAAAGTAAAAGTTTAAAAAAATAATTAAATAAACAAACGTCAGTTGCTTGCTGGGGGATTTTGGGGTGGCTTTCAATTTCAGATTAATATGTATTTGAAAACCGTAATTCTTTACTGTTTATTTAAGGGCGTTTACAACACACATAGCATCCAAAAACACCACGCAATTGTCAGTTTCTCAGTGTCTCTCATCTGTCATTTCCTGTGCTAGATGCCAGATTCCGAGTTCACATCACGTGAACTGCGACACTGTTAAATATTATTGAGGGTGCAGCAGTTTCCGTTCGCTGGAATACGAAGAGATGAACAGGGCTGTATTGTTGTGGCTTGTGTTGAGTACAGCTTAAACCTCACCAGGCTTAGGCCTACATTACATCAGATTCATTAGCTGGACCGTCTATGGGGTTTTTTACACTGTGAGAATCAAATACTGAAGACTGTAGAATCTACTCCGAGAAGTGCATGACAATGTGCTCATAAATTTCAAGAGACAAACCAGCCTATTTTAAACTCACATTTGAATTTCAAAGCACACTCAGTAAGATCACTAATGAGATTCAACAATAATATTTATACACTACCGGTCAAAAGTTTGGGATCAGAACGATGTTTAATGTTTTTTACCGGAGTTTCTTATGCTCATCAAGGCTGCATTTATTTGATCAAAAATACAGGAAAAAAATTAATATTGTGAAATATTATATGATGTAAAATAATGTTTTTCTATTTTAATATACATTCAAATCTAATTTATTCCTGTGATACAAAGCTGAATTTTCATCATCATTACTCCAGTCTTCAGTGTCACATGATCCTTCAGAAATCATTTTAATATGCTGATTTATTATCAGTGCTGGAAACTGTTGTGCTGCTTAATATTTTTTTGGAACCTGTGATATTTTTTTCAGGATTCTTTGATGAATAAAAAGTTAAAAAGAAGAGCATTTATTTAAAATAGAAATCTTCTCTAACAATATACACTACCGTTCAAAAGTTTGGGGTCAGTCAATTTTTATTCTTTATTTTTTTTTTTAAGAAATTAAAACTTATTCAGCAAGGGTGTGTTAAATTGTTAAGAAGTGATAGCAAATATTTATATTGTTAGAAAAGATTTTTTTTATAAATGCTGTTCTTTTTAACTTTTTATTCATCAAAGAATCTTGAAAAAAGTATCGCAGTTTAAAAAAAAAATATTTGGCAGCACAACTGTTGCCAACATTGATCATTCTAATAATCAATCAGCATATTAGAATGATTTCTTAAGGATCATGTGACACTATATACTGGAGTAATGGCTGATGGAAATTCAGCTTTGCATCACAGAAATAAATTATATTTTAAAGGATATTAAAATAGAAACCATTATTTTATATTGTAATAACATTTAGCAAGATTACTGTTTTTTTCTGTATTTTTGATCAAATAAATGCAGCCTTGATGAGCATAAGAGACTTCTTTAAAAAACATTACAAGTCTTACTGATCCCAAACTTTTGACCGGTAGTGTGTATGTACGTATATATATATATAATAAAAAATAAACTCAGTCAGGAAAAATTTGAGTTTATGAAGTTGTAGCCTAGAATTAATTCTGCAGCACTTGAGATAAAAAACAATCAAAAACTTTTCCTATTCCAGGGCTCGACATGAAGCACAGAAGCTGCATCAAAAGTGCCATTTAAGTGTATTTACTGTTTAATGAAGATTAGAGGTTCCATAAATGCAAATCGCAACTTTTCATTTTCCGTCGGCCTTAGTACACGATGTAACTACAGAAGAGTAAATTTTTAAAAAGGAAAAATATAGAAACTCTTTGGTCATTTTTGAGCGAGATGCTAACGGTCTAATCAGATTCAATAATCTATGCTAAGTTACAGCTAAAAGTGCTACCGCCAGACCCGGAGATCGGCTGAATTGATTAGAAAATGGTAAAACTCAACTGTTTAACTCTAGGGGAGTTGGAAAATGAGCATATTTTCAAAAATAGTGTAGTGTCCCTTTAAATATGAAACCAAACCACCAGTAGGTGGCAGCAAGTCATGGTCTTAATGAGTGAGTCATTGATTCAAACGATTCATTCAAACGGCTGATTCGTTCAATAAATGAAGCAGGTGACTCTTTATTAATGGCTCACTGAATCATTGACTCCCTCGATTTGTTCAAAAAAGGTGAATCATTCAGTGTTCCAAACGGGATATATCGCCCTCCGAAGGGCACTTCGGAGTGAAAACAATCATGGCCGCCATATTGGTAGGGTCGTTCCAAACCGAAGTGCTCAAAACTGGCCACTTCAAAGGGCCCTTCGGAATGAAGGATTTCGAAGGGTAAAACTGATGGACACTTCGGGCTCCCATGATCCTTTGTGCAGATTCTTTGCATGATGACGGCACCTCCATGTCGGCACGTGATGATGATGCAGAAGGGCACTTCAAGAAACAGTTGTTTGGTATGGCAAGCCGTTTTAGCATTAAATACCTCTTGCTCAGGGTCATGCAGAGACCTTTGGAGGGGCAGGTGCTCAACGTATAAAAGGGGCACATGGAGCACATCTTTTAACATCTTGCTGAGACGTGCATCGAAACGGATGCTTCTGTACTGATACAGCAGCAAATGCCCTGATGCAGTTTTGAAAAAGAAACAGAACAGAAAAGACCATTTTAAGTTTAGAAGTTAAAGACATTTTTCTTTGCACCTCTTAATCACTCTGGAATTAGAAACGGAATTATATTAGGCCTATTATTATTATTATTATTGAGTTTACAGGGTATGGTGGTTTTGCTGTTGTAAACACTACTGTTGTAGAAAAAAATATTTCTGTCTTATTTAAAATATTTAATTCTATTCTAATCCTGTTCTGAATTTATTCATTTTTTGAATGATAATGATAATAAAAACAGGATTGATAAGTATAAATCGGAGGATGAGAAAATCAGTATAAGCCTGTTTTATCGGTGTTGTGATAATTATTTTTAAGGCACTCTACGTTTTTTTAAATAAACACTGTAATAATAAAAGTTCAAAGTAATAGTTTTTAGTCAGAAAACAAAGACAAGACCCCTCGACGCCCTTTAAAGGGGTCATATGATGCGATTTCAATTTTTCCTTTCACTTTAGAGCAGTGGTTCTCAACCTTTTTTTCCACCGGGCCGCACTATGGTCCAAGTGCAAATCTCGCGGGCCGCAGCATATCATTTACATATTACGTCAGCAATACAAACCAACCTGATTTATAATATTATAGCCTAAATATTATGATATCTAATCGATTACATTCATTGAAATAAATAAATAATTCTACCCCCCTTACAGCTAAAAGTGCTACCGCCAGACCCGGAGATCGGCTGAATTGATTAGAAAATGGTAAAACTCAACTGTTTAACTCTAGGGGAGTTGGAAAATGAGCATATTTTCAAAAATAGTGTAGTGTCCCTTTAAATATGAAACCAAACCACCAGTAGGTGGCAGCAAGTCATGGTCTTAATGAGTGAGTCATTGATTCAAACGATTCATTCAAACGGCTGATTCGTTCAATAAATGAAGCAGGTGACTCTTTATTAATGGCTCACTGAATCATTGACTCCCTCGATTTGTTCAAAAAAGGTGAATCATTCAGTGTTCCAAACGGGATATATCGCCCTCCGAAGGGCACTTCGGAGTGAAAACAATCATGGCCGCCATATTGGTAGGGTCGTTCCAAACCGAAGTGCTCAAAACTGGCCACTTCAAAGGGCCCTTCGGAATGAAGGATTTCGAAGGGTAAAACTGATGGACACTTCGGGCTCCCATGATCCTTTGTGCAGATTCTTTGCATGATGACGGCACCTCCATGTCGGCACGTGATGATGATGCAGAAGGGCACTTCAAGAAACAGTTGTTTGGTATGGCAAGCCGTTTTAGCATTAAATACCTCTTGCTCAGGGTCATGCAGAGACCTTTGGAGGGGCAGGTGCTCAACGTATAAAAGGGGCACATGGAGCACATCTTTTAACATCTTGCTGAGACGTGCATCGAAACGGATGCTTCTGTACTGATACAGCAGCAAATGCCCTGATGCAGTTTTGAAAAAGAAACAGAACAGAAAAGACCATTTTAAGTTTAGAAGTTAAAGACATTTTTCTTTGCACCTCTTAATCACTCTGGAATTAGAAACGGAATTATATTAGGCCTATTATTATTATTATTATTGAGTTTACAGGGTATGGTGGTTTTGCTGTTGTAAACACTACTGTTGTAGAAAAAAATATTTCTGTCTTATTTAAAATATTTAATTCTATTCTAATCCTGTTCTGAATTTATTCATTTTTTGAATGATAATGATAATAAAAACAGGATTGATAAGTATAAATCGGAGGATGAGAAAATCAGTATAAGCCTGTTTTATCGGTGTTGTGATAATTATTTTTAAGGCACTCTACGTTTTTTTAAATAAACACTGTAATAATAAAAGTTCAAAGTAATAGTTTTTAGTCAGAAAACAAAGACAAGACCCCTCGACGCCCTTTAAAGGGGTCATATGATGCGATTTCAATTTTTCCTTTCACTTTAGAGCAGTGGTTCTCAACCTTTTTTTCCACCGGGCCGCACTATGGTCCAAGTGCAAATCTCGTGGGCCGCAGTTCTACATTTCATGTATTTATGTAACACATATTCTACATTAAAAAATTAATTTAGAATGAACAATAACTCCTGTACAAAGAGTAAAAAAAAGAAAGAAAAAAAAAACATACCAAATGCTCTTTTTCCAAATTGCACAGATGATCACTATCTTTCTTTCATCTCTTCTGATACATTTTCAGTCAAATCGTTTTCTGTGTGCTAGATCAGACAGGCCCGACGGGCCCCGACTTTTTTACGCCCCTCGGGCTGGGCTTCGGGACAATTTTCACGTCATAGTTCAGACGCGGGCAGGGCCTCGGGCCTGTTTTAGGCTTCTCCTTATTTTTATATTTTAGACATCCATCAAATAGTGATGAAAAGATCGCCGCGCTGGTGGAAACAACACAAGACCGTGCTCGACAGTGTTTAGTGTCCCGCAGCAGCAGCATGCGTGCCGTCAGCGCAGCTGAAGAGTTCTGCGTTCAAATGCACGCAAAGTTTGCCGCAAAGCATCTGCAAAAGTAATTACCATAAATGCGTCAGGGAGAAACAGTAAGGAGATATTTTAATTATTTACTAATAAACTAGTGTTTTCTGAGTCTGTGTCGCAAGGATGAAGTTGTCGATCTTGACTCGCCATCTCTTCATTAGACGCGCCTTTAGAGAGAAGTGCATCTTTACGGATTATGATCATAATGAAAGAGTTTTTGATTGGTTTTATTTAGTTAAGTAGTAATTTAAAGCTTTCTATAGATATATTTATCATGTCTGTGAGGCATCTATTCACTGAGTTTAGGTTCATTTTTGTTAAGCGCTCCTGTTCAAGACGAGACGGCAGAAAACGCATCATGTTTGATTTCTTTATTTTATAAAAGCACATTTTATTTTATATTTTATAAAAGTTAAGAGTCAACCACGTCTACCTAAAACGGCTCGTTCTAACACGCCCCCACATACCTATGTCACTATGTGGGAAGATTTGCATAACGCCGCCCAAATGTTCACGTAAAGAAAGAAGGCGTAACTTTTATTCTCGCTGTAGTATTGTTGCCGCCGCTGCCGCCATTTCGTGAAGGCGCTGTGTTTCATTGTGAAAGCGAAACTACTTTGTTTGGCCTTCCAAAAGAGGACGATATCCGCTTCGTCATGCCTAGAGCTGATCCGTGCTGGTCGCTGAGGAAATACATCAACTTCGCGCTGTGGATCACCAGATCGGCTTACACCGTGGACGAAGCGGAGTCCAGCCCGGGGTCGCCACATGTGGTTGCTGCTCACTCTAGGCCGCCGTGTGTTTTGTTGTGAAAGCGAAACTACTTTGTTGGCCTTCCAAAAGAGGACACGACTAGAAATCAGTGGTTAAGTTGTATTTACAACACTGTTCCAGAACACTTCAACCCAAATATTCAGATGTGTGCAGGGCATTTTATGGAGGACTGCTTCCTGATCCTGGGAGAGTAGACTACAATGCAACGCGTAAACAGTAATTATGTCCCCACTGGATGCAACAAATGCCTCGTTTATAATGGGTTTTAATGTTTTTGTCTCGTCGCTCCGGCCAGGACAGGGCATCACAATATGGTAAGGGACATAACATTTCCGTAACACGCTTGAGGTATTCGGCCAATCACAACACACTGGAGGGCTGGCCAATCAGAGCACACCTCGCTTTTCAGACCGATGAGGGGGGGCATAGAGGAGAAACAATAATGTACAGGAAAATAATGGGTTTTTTTAACCTTAAACCGCATAAACACATTTCATTACACCAAATACACAAAATAATGTTCTTTTTAGCAACATCATATGACCCCTTTAAACTTTTCCCAGTCAAACATCAAGAATGAAAGAGAACAGGCACCTTTGTTTATATTGCTGTGTGTAGAACGTTAGCTGCTTTTTTAATATTTAATTTTAATGAAATGTAAATTCGTCCACCGCACTTTATTCGGGCAGGTGTGTTCATGTAGAGGTTTCTAGATTTAAATTCAAAGAGACCGTATTGATTGTTTTGTTTTATAAGGCGGAAGATTCAAATTTAGTCTCCATATAGCATATCTTTATCTATTATCCTTATATTTGTGAAAACAAAGGCATCAAAGCAAAGTAGCTTAGTGCACTTTACAATTTCTCTGAGATTTTTGTCAAATAACCAATTTGTTTCAGTGTCAACTGTCTCTTGGTAAAATCTGAGTTTCTCCCATGCATATGATCATGTTAGTTTGGACCGGCCTTTCTGTGTAGCTTGTTTTCTGTGAGCTTTAGTTTTGAGCTGTGTGGAGGAAATGCTTTTCAGAGAATCTTTCTTCCCCACACTGATTTCCTCCGCTCCCGCTTTCCACTGCAACAACTGGCCATCCTCCCCGCCCGTCAACAGAGACCGACCGATCGCATCCCACTGGAAGCATCTCACTGTAGCTGAATGACCCCCTTTGAGGGATTTAATGAACCTCAGACCACACCCACTGCAGTCCAGGAGGTGGAGCTCTCCATGATTACTCCCTCCCACTAAAAGAATACGCTCCTCGTCTGATAGCCATGTACTGCCCACAAAGTACTCAAGCGACGCTCCATTGGGGAGCTGGACAAGTGGCTGAGCATCAGCCGAACTCAGAAGTGTCAAAGTGTCATCGCTGTCTGGGCGAGCCACATCCCACAGGTTTAGCCCTTCATCATGGGTCAGACAAAGCAGCTGGTCAAGATCTTTGCCTGTTAATATAAGAAATGAAATGACAGTTTAGGGCTCTGGGGAGTACAAATATGCTGATGTTTAACATTTTAATTCAAATGGAATTTGAAACTCACATTTTCAGCAGTTTTTTGCTACTTGGTAGTAATAAGATTTAAAAAGTTATGTATGTGAATTTACTTAGAAAGGGCAATTTCTAGTCAATTAAATATTTAACAACAAAGCATAGATTAAAAAAATGATTCTATACTATTATCAGTATTATTATTGTTTGATTATATTCATAAAGTGAATATATAAAACAAATCATTATTATTGTTTATATGTATACATTAAAAAAATTATATTATTTATATCATTGTTTTATATATATATATATATATATATATATATATATATATATATATATATATATATATATATATATATATATATAAATACA